>NC_133663.1:92365558-92675558 GCF_037893015.1 Macrotis lagotis
TTCCTAGCAACTAGTACAGTTCTCAGCACAGAGCTGTATTTTTATATTTATTGAGTTGAACTGAATAATAAACACAAGGTAGCAAAGGCAGGTATTTGTCTCCACTTTATGAATCAAGAAATTGCTGTTTAGAGAAGTTAAGTGAGTCAGAATCTTCTTTCTCTCTCCCCTTTATTTTTTATTTTTGCAAGGCAATGGGGTTAAGTAATTTGTCTAAGGTAGCACAGGTAAGTCTTAGGTATCTGAGGCTGGATTTGAACTCAGGTCCTCCTGACTCCAGGGCCAGTGCTCTATCCACTGCATCACCTAGCTACCCCCCCCCCCTCGTTTCTTGAGTTCATTCATTTCATTTCAATTTAAATCAAGTCAACCCAAGCTACATAACAGAGTCAGGGTTAGAACACTCATCTTCTAATTCCCAGGTGTGTGCTTTTTTTGGACTCACTTTCATCTGATGAGCATCTTTAATCCATTCTTCTGTCCTTTCTGAGATTCTCTCTTTTCTTTCCTTCTAGACCCTTGATTAAAGAAGCCTAAATACAGGAATAAAGGAAAGGTAGTAGGAATGAGAGAGACAGGGAAAAGGAGGAGGGAAAGAAAAAGAAAGAGAAGGAAGAAAGGACAAAAAAGGAAGAAAAATCTAGCATCTTTTCAACTTCCCTATTTTTGTTCTTGACACTATAATTCTACCAGCCACCCAGGTTGGAAATGTTGGAATCATCCTTGGCTTTTCCTTCTTCATTCTTCACATTTTATCAGTTGCCAAGTCCTATCAGTTCTCATCCTTCTACCACTATCCTATCTTTGCTCTTCTCTCCACTCAAATGGTCACTACCCTGGTCTTTTTGTACTGTTTTTTTTTCCTTGAACTATGGCAGTAGCATTTTTACTTTCATCTTTGATTTCACTTTCTCCTCTTTCCAATCCATCCCTCCATTCATCCAGCTGCTGAAATAATATGCCTAGTCACAGTTTTAACTGTCAATGCTCTTCTCAAAAAACTAACAATGGCTCCCTATTATCTAAGCACAAAATTCACACTTCTTTTCCTAGCTTTCAAGAATCCCTACCCACAATCAGTGATCAACTATGGACTTCTCTCATCTCATCTATTCAGTGAACAAGGACAATTCTAAAAGATTTGTTGAGGGAAAATGCCTTCCACATCCAGAGAAAAAACTATGGAGTCTGAAAGCAAACTATTTTCACTTTTTAAAACTTGTTTTATGGTTTTTTCTCTTTTTTTCTTGTGGTTTTTTGCCCCTTCAGTTCTGATTCTTCTTTCACATGACTATTATGGAAATATGTTAAACATTTGTACGTATATAACCCACATCAGATTATTCACTGTCATGGGGAGGGAAGGAAAGGAGGGACGTAGAAAATGTGGAACTCAAAAGCTTACAAAAATTGATTATTGAAACCTATCTTTGCGTGTAATTGAAAAAATAAAATGACATTTTAAAAAGAATTCTTATACTTTGACTCCAAATTACTCATCTTTTATGACTATATTGACTACTTTGCTGCCAAATGGGGTTTTGCATCTCATTCCACTTTTATATCTCAATTCATTCAAACAGACATCCCCCTATTTTGAAACAAATTCTATCCTCATTTTTGGAGATGCTTTTCTTTCTTTAAGAGGGAAGTGAGGTGTTACCTCCTTTATGAAGCCATACCTGACTCTCCTTCCTCACCCTGAAAGTAAAAGTAGTCTTTCTTCCTCCAGTTTTGTTAGTGTTCTGTCTGGCTTTCGACTTTGCCATTAGTACATACTACTTTATGTCATCTGCATTTGTATCCTCTCTATTAGATTTTAAATTTCTTCAGGACGGAGGCTACCATTTTTTGTTTTGTTCATTTGCATCTCCTATACCCTGAATAGTGTTCTGCTCATAGTAGGTGTTTTAAAAATGTTTGTTATGCCTATTTGAATAAAAGGAAAGAAGGGGAAGAGAAAAAGAAGAAAGAAGACAAGAAATCAAGTAAGAGGGAAGAGGGAAGGAAGGAAAAGAGAGAAGTAAGTAGAAAGGAAGGATTGATGGAAGGAAGGAGAGATAAGTAAAAAAGGAGGAAGGATGCAATTGATAAGTGATGAAAGGAAGGGGTGAAGGGGAGAAGAAAAACAGAGGTGGAAGCCCCAGTTCTAAATCTTTTCAACACTTACCCTATCATCCTCCCCTCACCTGACTTCTGTGATTAACCTGAATTTACCCATTCTTTTTGCTTATTCAGGATTCTGATAGGTGACTGATTAGTTAATCTGATTAACTAATTTTCAGGAAGTTTTGAGTGATAATGCTTAGCTTGTTATCCTTTACAATGTATTCAGATATGGACCTTTGGTGCTATAATAAATTGGAGTGATTAGTGATAAGGATTTTAGACACCTAGGGAAGATATTTTAATTTGTTGCTTTGTGTGGTGGGAAGAAAAAAGAAAGGAAGGAAGGAAAATGTAAATGGAGACCAAAATATGGGTTTGCAATAATGCTGTCCTGATTCTCACGGTTGTAGGGTAAACTGGCTAAGAAATGACCAGCCTGTGTTATGCCAATCAAAAAGCTGGATTAACTAAAAAGGTAACAAATCACTGAGTGGGAGAGATCTGAATAGGAACAGAATGTGAATGGTGGAGGGAACTAGGATGCAACTTGAGCTTTAAAGGAAAAGAGAAAGCAGAAGACTTCAAAGAGGATTGCCAACCACATTCTAGAAGGCTGGGGTGGGGCACAAGAGTCAACAAATCCGAGAACTTGTCATGCAGAACAGTGATTAGATGTCTCTTGGCCTCTGAGGTCAAAAGAAAGACCAGCTAGGGAAAGTTATAAGGAGACAGAGTTGGATTGAACATAAGCAAATATTTCCTAATGATCCAAGTAGTCCAAAAGTACATTGATCTTCCTCAAAGGTCAGAGTATTCCCTTGAAAATGAGGGTGCATTAAAAGGACCAATGGATAATTATTTGCTAGGACTGTTATAAATGGAAAAAGAATGGAGATATTTTGATTTGGATATAGATTAGAATCAGTGATCTCTCAGATTCCTTCCATCACATCCTAAAGCTTTAATTCTAATTAATTGAATGACTCATTTTTATCAAATTGCATTGAGTTCTTGCTATAAGGAGAGAGAACTAGAGAAATTCCAGATATAAAAGAAGGAAGAAAACTAGGGCTCACATAATACTGTTGCAAAGTCAATTCTAAGGAAAATAGTCAAGTAGAAGGAGTTTGTTTTGGTTCCCCTTTCCCAAACATTTTTTAAGACCCTTCTTCCTTCTGAGTATTCCTTTCCTTAGACATTCAGAAGCCTTGTGTCCCAAACTCTGGCCCATTCTCTCACTGACCTACCACTTCCTGCCCAACTCCTATGACTAATCCAAATTTACCCACTCTATGTGTTACCTGAGGTTTTGATAGGTGACTGATTAGTTAATCTGATTTTCGGGAGATTATTAATTCGAGATAATGGTTAATCTAATACTTTGTATTCTCATGGGGACCTTTGGTGTCATGTCATTAGAATGACAAAGTGAGGAGGATTTTAGTTATCCAGGGAAGACATTTTGGCTTAACTGCTTAGTATGATAGAAAGTCATTGAACTTGGAATTGAAAGGGCTGAAGTTCAAGTTCCAATTTTGAAACCTAATACCCTTGCAAAACTCTTATTAAGAGTGTATATACCTGGAGTAAACATAGTTAAGGGGCAGTAGGGGGCAATTTGACTACAGGTGCATTTACCTTGGCAGAAGAAGCAGCTAGTTCCCCAGAATGTCTGAGCTTTGCCTCTGTCTGGGTTTTGACAGGGGAAGATACTTCACCCCAGCCCAGAATTAGGGCAAACTGTAACTGTACTTTGGGGGTGGACTAAAGGGTACAAAAGATGAGGCACAGATAGTCATATTGGGAAGAATTCTTACAGAGTTTGGTCCCCTAAGACAAGACTCATTTTCTTTGCAAATAGTTAATGCACCTTGTCTTTGCAAGGTCAGCAAAACATCTAAATTCGCCAGAGCCTCAGTATCTTCATCTGTTAAATGGAGACAATAATAATGTCAGCTTTCATTGCCTACCTTATTTATTTATTATGAGGAAAGCACCTCTTTACCAATTATGTTATTAATACTGTTTTTTTATTATTATTTCTCAAGCAGGCTCCAGTCATGAAGAATGTTGTCACACTCCAAAATGTATTTCTGGTCACCCTTATAGACAATTATCTCTGGTTTATGGATGTCTCAAATACTGAAATTCAAATTATCTATTTACCTTTTTTTTTTAGTTTTTTTTCTTTTTGCAAGGCAATGGGGTTAAGTGGCTTGCCCAAGGCCACACAGCTAGATGATTAGTAAGTGTCTGAGGTCACATTTGAACTCAGATACTCCTGACTCCAGGGCCAGTGCTCTGTCCACTACGCCACCTAGCTGCCCTCCAATTCAAATTATCTATAGGGCATTATTGTTCTTGACTGGTTTGCCTTAACACTTATAATAAACTATTACCATTCTAGAAACCCTGATTTGGGGCAGCTAGGTGTCTAAGTGGATAGAGTATATTGGTCCTAGAGTCCAAAGGACCTGAATTCAAATCTAGCCTACTGGCTCTGGGACCCTGGGCAAATCACTTAACCCTGATTAGTCAAAAAATCCTGGGCTTCAAACTTAAAAAAATAAAATAATTTGTCAAATGTTCCATTATGGATCTTTGACTTTAAGTAGCTTTAGCTCTTGGAATGGGGTGTGTGTGTGTGTGTGTGTGTGTGTGTGTGTGTGTGTGTGTGGTCAACTGAAGTCATCTGGAGTACAGCTGACGGAGACTGTCATGGATCAGTGATTCTCAAACAGAATGGAGTGATGCCACGAGGTTCCTTTCCACACCCCCCCAATTTCCAAAAGTGCTACATTCTACTTTAAATAAAGAGAATTTTGTTTTTCTTCACTAAGCTCTACTCTTAACTCATCTGACTTTCTCTTCTAAGGCATACTAGTCTTCTCACTCTGAAAGTTCACTTTTGCTTCTGGGATCCCTTCCCTTGATTATTTGTTTTTTTTTTCCCCCACTAGAATCAACATTTTAAGGATGTGTCCTGGTCATTCATGTCTTTATTTCCCCAGTGTCTTTATTCACTCCAGACCATCCAGACTTTTTCTTCCATTATCTTCCTTTCATTTCTCCCCCATACCAAGCCCTTTTATTTGTTATCTTGCTCCATTAGAATTTAAGTTTCTTGAGAGCAATATAGGGATTGACTTTCTTGTTTGTCTGTATTCTAAGTGCTTAGCACAATACCTTAGCATTTATTTATTTAGTTGAGGATTTTTGATTTTTGTGGGCAATGTGGTGAAGTGACTTACCCAGCTAGTAAGTATCAAGTGTTTGAAACTGGATTTGAACTCAGGTCCTTGGTGCTCTATCCATGTGCCATCTAGCATTTACCATACCATTACCATACCTTAGCATTTAATAAATGCTTGTTGACCTGTCTTGAAAGTTCCAGTTTCAAAACATCTTTGGGTATTGATAAACCTAGGTTGGTAGTCACTAGCTTGTGTAGGTTATTCTGGGAAAAAAAAGTCATTTTGTTATAGTCAATAGTTTCAGACTCCTTCCTCACCATGCCTTACCCAGATCCCCTTGCAAACCAATTGACCTGAACCTCTTCCTTCCTTTCTCCTCCCCATTCCCTATGAGAATCACTACAGAATGACAGTTCTTAGAGCTGGAGGAGGGGGTATCTCTGAAGCCATGAGGTTCAATCTATAGACCTGCACAGGAGAACTACACAATTTCTTATAATGTCTACAACAAGGAATCACTCTATCTGTTTGAAGATAACCAAAGAGTCTATTATCTTCTGAAGCAGCCCATTAGGCCTTCTCTGCCCTTCTGGGGAAGGGAGAAGTTATTTTTCCCCCCTCTTTAATATTTTATTTTCTTCTAAATTACATGTAAAAGCAATTTTAACATTTTTTCAAATTCTGAGTTCCAGATTCTCTCTCCCCTTCCTCCCCCATTGAGAAAGCTAGCAATCTGACATAGGTTATCCCCAAGAAAATAAAATATTTCATTAAGGTTCCATCTGTTCTTTCGATATAGATGGACAGCACCTTTTCAATATAAGTCCTTCAGAATTTTCTTGGATTTCTGTATTGCTGAGAATAACCAAGTCATTCATGGTGTATCATCTTTTAATATTACTGTTCCTGTGTACAAAGTTCTCCTGGTTCTGCTTATCTCACTTTGCATCAGTTCATGTTAAGTCTTTTCACATTTTTTCCTTTTTCCCCCCAATTACAAACTTTCTGATTTGAACATTTTTCTACCACCTCCCCCCCCCCCCCCCATGGTTGTACACAATCTCATAGTTAACATATTTCCATATTAGGCATGTTGTGAAAGAAGATCAAGAAGGAAAAAAAAAACCAAGATAATGAGGGAGAAACATCAAAAACTTTCTATATCCCTCCATCCCATCTTTCCTCTATTTATACTTTTCCCTTTATCCAACTCCTCACCATTGTTTTGCTTCTGATTGCTGCCTGCCTCACACTGTTAAAAAGGATTAGTTATTAAGTCTAATAGATATGGAGAAGAAAAAAATGCCCATTCTTCTCCATCTTCTTTGCATCATAGGGCCCCTTGGACCAGGATTATCTAGTATTCATATTCCCTCATCTCACATGTGCATACACAAATCCTTCCTTTTTCCTGAGTGGCCTGGTCACAATAGGGTTACTACTTTAGTCTTTGGGGATGTGAACTGTGCCATAGGAATTCCAAGAGGAGGGCAAAAGGAGAGTGAAGGATTTGGACTTCTAAGCTGATAGAAAAGACCAAAGAAAGGGGTCAACATTTTTCTTCTTTCCTACCTTTTATTGATTTTAAAATAAAAATCAAATATGAAATCTATAGCTGTCAACCATTCTTTGCAGAAGGCATGTGAGGCAAGCAAATAAATTGTTCGAAACAGTTTTGAAGAATGGCAAATGTCATATCCAGGATAAAGAAGGAAAGTTCCCAAGCGCTTTTGTGGGATGAGAGGAGGAGAAGCTGCAGGCTAATGGAAACATAGGTGTCTAGGGAGGCAGGAAACAGCTTTTAAAAATGACATTTCACGTAAATATTAACGACACTGATGTTGAGCCACTTGGCTCACATTGTGCTTTCCTAGTTTCTCTTCCCAGGGTTCAGTTCTTTTATTTCCAGGATTCATAATTTGAGAAGCACAGACAAACATAGCAAAGGATAAAACTCTTGGTATGCTTGAAATGCTTTTAAAAAAAACCCACTAGGAGGAAGGGGAAGTAATGGGTTTGTGGAGCCACCATATTTACAGTGTGGAAAGGGAGAACCCCAGCCAGCAGCCCTCCCTTCCTCTTCAGTGCTTTAGAATAGGGAGAATCAAATGCAAGTCATCAATTTTGATGAATTAAGAAACCCCCCACTCACAGTTTTTATTCAGGAACGTGGTCAAATATATTTGTCTTTCTTTAAAGCACACAATCCACAGAGAAACCCCCCCCCCCGCCCCTTCCCCTGCCCCCTAGCATTCCCAAAAGTAACAAGCCCACGGGGCCCCTACATTTTCAAACTATGACGTCAACCAGGTGAACAGGAGCATTCAACTCAATCCTAAGGATTGTTTTCCAAAGCCTCGTCCGTCCCTCCCCGTCCTTTCCCTCCCCCCAATTTCCACAGCAAAAGCAGCTAAAGTGGCTCCCGCTGGGCTGCGAGCTGGGGGCTGTGGGCTTGGCAGGCGAGCCCGGGGCTGGCCCCGGGGCCCAGAGCCCACTAGACACAGCCCAGCCTTGGACAAAAGGGATCCCTGTTTGGTTTGGGAGGAGGCGCAGTCCTGGGGGAAAGGCCGCAGGGAGGGAGAGCCTTGGCAAGGAACATGTTTTCACATGAGATTTGAAAGATGGGGGATTGATGAGGTAAAGAAATACAGGAAGGCAGTTCCAGATGACAGCAGCCCTGGAAGAATATCTTCTTTGCATCCATGTCGGCCTCCAGATAGAGCCAATGTTAAAGGAGCAGACATTTCAAAACACTCATGATGTTGCAGTGGATTTCCCTGCTGTCTAGTAAAAGCAGGGTTCTTCCTTCCTTCCTTCCTTCCTTCCTTCCTTCCTTCCTTCCTTCCTTCCTTCCTTCCTTCTTTTCTTCCTTCCTTCCTTCCTTCCTTCCTTCCTTTCTCTCTCTCTTCCTTCTTTCACTTTCTCTCTCTCTTCCTTTTCTTTCTTTCTTTGTTTCTTTGTTTCTTTCTTTCTTCCTTCCTTCCTTTCTTTGTTTCTTTCTTTGTTTCTTTCTTTCCTTTCTCTCTTTCTCTTTCTTCCTTCTTTTCTTTCTTTCTTTCTTTCTTCTTTCTTTCTTTCTCTCTCTTCCTTCTTTTCTTTCTTTTCTTTCTCTCTTTCTTTCCTTTCTCTCTTTCTCTTTCTTCCTTCTTTTCTTCCTTCCTTTGTTTGTTTGTTTGTTTCTTCCTTCCTTCCTCTCATTGTGAATCTCAGTAGCAGTTTGTTTTGAGAAATATTTATGAACCACTTCTCAGAACAACATTGTTTTGGTCTACATTTATGATCAAAGGAGAAGAGGCTAATTTCAGGCAGAGGTTAGTGAAAATAAAGATCTCAATTTTTTCCCACCCAAGTTCACAGACCTCTGAAATCTGTCCATGGACCCATTGTGTTTGGGTCTGGGAAGGGAAGGAGGGTCTTTGGATTTTAGGATAAGAATGACTGGGATTAAATCTGAGGGATTAAATAGATTTTATAAAAGTAAAACTTTAATAATGATTAAATAGGATTAATCATCATGATTAGATTTATGTTCTTTCCTTGCCTTTTCTCCAGAAGTGAAAGAGTTAAAAGATTCTGCAGCCCTCTTTCCCCGTACACAGAAAGCATCGCATAGGCATTTAGAACACAGATACTCTGTTTGTTTAGGTGTTTGTACAGCTGCCTGCCTCTGTTAGGCATCTTGTATAAGAATAATAATAAATCACATTTCTCTAGCATTTTAAAGTTCATAGAGTGCGAGTCCTTCTTTTAACACCAATCCCCCAGTACTGCATCAGGGAGGTGAATTACAAGACTACAGGATCCCAGGAGAATCATAATTGTAGGGAACCCAGGGAAGGGGCAAATAAGCTAAGGCATATTCTCAAAGATTTGTGGGTAAGAAATATCACAAGGGACTTCATCAAGGCATTGTAATATAATGAAAGGGGTGCTGTGTTTAGAGACAGAGGCCCTAGATTCAAATCCTTTCTTGGGTGCTTAAGATTTACTTGAACCTGAATGACTTTAGTTTGTTCAAGTTAATTTGCATTTTATTCAAACAAGCCCTTCTGTGCCTCAGTTTCTTCATATGTAAAATTGAGACACAGGACTCTAAGGGACAGATTATGTATCAAAGGTAAGAACTGAGAATTGCATGGAACCCACAAAGAATTAAAAAATCAAGAAGAAGCCCTCTAGCACATTGGTTAGATTCTCTTCAAAAGACTAATGTACAAGCATTGCAAGGATGAGAAGGTACTGATGAACGCATTATTTACTGGTGGAACAACTGGTTACACTGAGAAAAGCATAGGATCGTAGTCTGGGTGCTGGAAATTCTTTCATCTAATTCCTTTTTACAGATAAGAAAACTGACATCCAGAGAGTCAAAAGTCTCTTTTCCAAGATCACAGGGATAGTAAGATCAGAGGAGAGATCTGAACTAGATTCTGTGACTTTGGAGGCAGTTCATTTTCTACTGGGTAGAGAACACATGAGCATTAAACAATTCCACAAACTACAATATACATTGTAAAGATGAGCAAACTCTATCTCAGAGAGATAAATGCCTGCCCATTGTCACATAGCTATTCAGGATAAGTTTAGGCACTACCATATCTATTTGTTATTTTCTGTATTTATGGTTTTGAAATGTTCCATTGGCTTTGTTCAGTCCAAACGTTTTTGGTCTTAAGGGAAGTACTCCCTATGCTCATAAGCTCCATCCCCAAGGGGCAGAACCTTAAAAAAGGAAAAGGCAGCAATACAGGAATGTGGAAGGGAAAAGACTCAAGCTGCCCAGTAAGGCAGGAGCAGAGCAGATGATTCCAAAAACTATGTGAGTCTCCTGGTGTCTTTTCTTTTGTCAGTTAATTTCTATGGTTATATTTTGCCTTCATCATCTTCATCTCTAAATATAACCTTCTTCCTTTCCCTATACTGGGAATCATTTCTGCTAACAAAGAATAAAGCAGCCAGATGTGGTGATGCCTGGAATCTCTGATACTGGGGAAACTGAGGCAGCTAGATTTCTTGAGGATGGGAGCTCTGAGTTATAGCAGGACTAAAGGCAACATGGCAAACTCACTGATTCTACCACTAATATGGTAAACCCTTCAGAAGTGAGTGGTAGTGGTAAGGAGGATTAGCTAAGGAGGGAAGAATCAACCCAGAACTGACAGTCGATATTTATTTATTAAGGGACAACAATGTAGTTCCTGATGTGCATTGTAAGTATTGGGGATACAAAGAAAGGAAAAACACAGTCCTTGGTCTCAAGGATCTTAGAGTTTAATGGGGGAGCGAATATGGAAACAATGATGAACAAGCAAGATAAAGAAATGGTAAACTGGAGAACGTCATTAGAGGGGAGAAACCAGCTTTAAGGAATTGGTAAAAGCTTCCTATAGAAGGTGGGATATTTTGGAGATTTGAAGGAAGTTAGATAGACCAGTAGGTCAAAGCTTCAGTGCCAATCCATAGTGGGAGGAGGTGGTGAGTAGTCCTTGTACTTCCTGTCTTGAGTAGGGGGAAAAATCATTAAAATAAAGAATAAAAAAAGCTCAGCCAAACTAGCAATGGGTGTCTCTTAAATACTGTTTAGGAACATTGATAATTGTTCCTCCTTATTTGGGCACTTACAATGTTTGAAAAAGAGGATATGCCAGCCCAGGGGAAGGATAGGGAATATAAAATGAATGAATTCTGTTAGCAATGTTTACTAAGACTTATTCAAAATCCATGTGAAGTCACTCCCAACTTTAATCCTTTTTTTTTTTTTAAATCAGGGAGGTTCTGCCACTTGTGGATTCTAAAGTGCCTTCAATTCAATTCAATTCAATTCTTTTCAACAAACATATTTAAGAAACTTAGTGTGGGGCTGTCAAGGCAATTATTTAAGGACTAGTTCTGGCTCTGTGGTTCCAAAGATGGTTTTTTACTAAAGTGTGAGCACTGCACAAGTTTCTTGGATCCACAGGTAAGAGAGCTGGGTGACAGATGGACACCAAAGATGGATGAGTAGCCCTGAAAAAGGCTCTTGTAACCCTCTTACCAGAGGCACTAGTCCTCCAAGGTAGCACTTAAGGTAAGCCTAGAAGGTAAATACAGATTTCTGGGTGCTTCAAATCAACTCAGATGCTTGATAGGTACATAATAATAACACATTTTAGAGTATAGTAGAATTTATAAAGCACATTCCTCACAACTATTCCATGAATTGGCCAGACGAGAATTATTATTATCATTATCATTATTATTATTATTATTATTATTAGACAATGGAGTTCAGTGATTTGTCCAGGGTCATAATTCTAGTAAGTGTCTGAGGCTGAATATCAACTCTCGTCCTCTGGATTGTAGGATCAGTACTTTATCCACTATGCCATCTAGTTGCTCAAGACATTATTATTTTTTCCAGAGGAGTAAAATGAGTACATTTTACAGATGCGTCTACTGAGGCACATGGGAGTTAAGTGACTTGTCTGGGATTATGTTAACCCATTAAGGGTCTGAGATGAGATTCAAATCTACTCACCCAAATTCTTTATCAAACTTTCTTTCAGCTGCATCACACTGGACAGCTAGTCACCAAACAGTTCCTGTTATCTAGTATGTGAGAAGCACTATTGCAGGTTCTCCAAGGAGGGTGCCAAGGAAATGTAGGAAATAGTCCTATCGAAGCAGTGTTTTCAGTATATCAGTCAAGACCCCCAACCCCCTGACACAGACTCACAAACCCAAGGGTTACATACACACACACACACACACACACACACACACACACACACACACATATATATGCATGATTAATTCCAAATTGTATATGTACTAGATTTAACTCTTTCCATTCAGAAGGCTTGCTGGACCTTTTATGCAAACCATGTTTGCCTGAGATAAGATGCCAGACCCAACATTCCTTAAAGCAACTTTTTCTGTTTATACCCTAATGGAGTAGCCAAAGCACTCCCTGAAACTGAAATTTGGTGGTTTGTCTTCCCCTTGGTTTGGTAGGCATAGCATTCCCTCCATTCCCCTGCCCTAGATGACACCCAGCACCTTTATGCTGGCCCAGAGTACCATGCTTTGGTCAGTTAAGAAACCTAGACTTCCCACCTTCTCCTCTTTCATATCAAAATTTACCAGATCTATTCTATGTCTATTTATTTCCTTCTCATATCAGAATAGGATGTAGTAGTAATAGGAGATTATTCACCTTAAAGAGTTACTCCAGTACTGGAGGGTCATTTCCCGTTGTCCTGATCCATAACTGGCCATTGAGCAGAGTAAGGCTGATGACTTTGTACTTCACGGTCTCACTTAAACCCAATTCACTTGCATGTCGTGATATCACTTCCCTGATGTCACAGTCTTCTTTAAGAACAAAGGAGAAATATCAATCAATCAATCATCTCCAATACTGAGTATTCTCACAATGGCAGCCAAGGCAGAGATATTTTGGGTGAAAGAGCTCTCATGAATCTTTTCAAATCCCTTCTATACAAGGTCACCTGCCTGTCAAAAAAATTTAGTGAATACAAAATATTGTTATACCCTGATTATAAAATGGAAAAATAAATACTGAAATTAATACCTTAGTGTGTAGGATGAAGTAATTTTTCTCATATATAGGTGAAGGCTAAATGCCTCTATGTGAAAAGAAATGGGGAGGGAGAGTTTTCTTATCCAGTTAAGTCAGTTAAATCAATCACCATTTATTCTTTTTTTGGGGGGGGGTGTCACATTTTTTAAATATTTAATATTTATTTATTCTCATTTTGTACAAATAATGTTTTTATACATTAATAAAATATTCTTGTTTAAGAGTAAACAAAATACCCCCTCCCCCCAAAAAAATATAGACTCGCTTGAGCGATAAAGTAAAGGGGAGAGAAAAAAAATTGAAATTAAAAAAAATAATAGTAATAGTTGTAGGTATGGCCAGGTGGTACAATGGATGGAGCACCAGCCCTGGAGCCAGGAGCACCTGAGCCCATATCCAGCTCCATACACCCAGCGATTACCCAGCCGTGTGACATGCAAGCCACCCCAACCCCACTGCCCTGCAAAAACCAAAAAAAAAAAAGGAAAAAAAGACCCAGAATAAAATAAAATAGTAATAATAGTAGGGGTGGCTGGGTGGTGGACAGAGCATTGGCCCTTGAGCCAGGAGCACTTGGGCTCAGACACCCAACAATCACCCTGCTATGCAGCCCCAGGCAGGCCACCCAGCCCCATTTGCCCTGCACCCCCCCAAATAATAATAATAATAATAATAATAATAATAATAATAATAATAATAATAATAATAATAATAAATGTGCTTCAGTCTTTGTTCCAACACCAGCAACTCTGTTGCGGGTGGATCACATTCTTTATGATAAGTCCATCACAAAAGTTACTTCCATATTTTTCCACCATTGTCATTGTTGATCGCAACTCCCTCTTTTCATATTTCTCCACTACCATGTACTATATTTTCTCTCTCCTTTCACTCTGACTCTGCTGTAGGGTCATTGACTGGCTCAGCAGACAGATCCCTGGTCCTGGGGCCAAGAAGCCCTGAGCCCCCATACCACCCCTTAGGCCCAGAATCCACCTGGCCCTATGGTCCTGGGCAGGCCTTCAAATCCCAGCCCCTTGCAAGAAGTAAAAAAAGAAAATGTGTTATATCTGATCACTCTCCCCCCATGGTCCATCCTCTCCTCCATTACTCACATCGCCCCCTTCCCCCTGTCCCCCCCTTCTTACTCCAGATGTCTATACCCCATTGAGTATATATGCTGTTTCCTCTCCTAGCCACCTCTGATGAGAGCAAAGATTCCCTCATTCCCCCTTTGCCCCCCTTCCATATCATTGCAATAGCTCAATTGTAATAAAGAAAAATCTTATTATTTGAAATATCTTGGCCTATTCCCCCCTCTCCTTTTTCTTTCTCCCATTACATTTCCCTTTTTCTATTGACTACATGCAGTTCATCCTCATTAAGTCCCTCATATTTCCCCCCTCTCCTCCAATCTCCATGCTTCACTTGAGTCCTGTATTTGAAGATCAAACCTTCTGTTTAGCTCTGGCCATTCCAACAGGAACATTTGAAATTCCCCTGGTTCATTGAAAGTCCATCTTTTCCCCTGGAAGAGGACATTCAGTTTTGCTGGGTAGTTGATTCTCGGTTGCATTCTAAGCTCTTTTGACTTATGGTATATTATATTCCAAGCCCTACAGGCTTTTAATGTAGTTGCTGCTAAGTCCTGTTTGATCCTGACTGCAACTCCACGGTATTTGAATTGTGTCCTTCTGGCTGCTTGTAATATTTTCTCTTTGACTTGGGAGTTCTGGAACTTGGCTATAATATTCCTAGGGGTTGGTTTTTTGGGATCTCTTTCTCGGGGGGATTGGTGGATTCTCTCCATTTCTATTTTGCCCTCTGCTTCTAGGATATCAGGACAATTTTTCTGTAGTAATTCTTTGAAAATGATGTCAAGGCTCTTTTCCTGATCATGATTTTCAGGTATTCCAATAATTTTAAAATTATCTTTCCTAAATCTGTTTTCCATATCAGTTGTTTTTTCAGTGAGATGTTTCACATTTTCTTCTAATTTTTCTTTTTGTTTTGTTTTGAAGTATTGAGTCCTGATTTCTCATAATTTCATCAATCTCCCTGAGTTCTATTCTTTGTCTGAAGGATTTGTTTTCCTCAGAGAGCTTTCTTATCTCTTTTTCCATCTGGCCAATTCTGCTTTTTTAAAGCATTCTTCTCCTCAATAACTTTTTGAACTATTTTATCCATTTGACCTAAGATGGTTTTTAGCATGCTATTTTCTTCAGCATTTTTTTGGATTTCCTTGACTAGGCTGCTGACTTCATTTTCATGTTTTTCCTGCATCTCTCTCATTTCTTTTCCCAGTTTTTCTTCTAACCCCCTCTTTTTTTTAGCTCTGTCATAGCCTGAGCCCAATTCCTGTTTTTCTTGGATTCTTCAGATGCATGAGCCTGTGTTTCCTAATCTTCAGACTGAGTATATTGATCCTTCTTGGTATCATAGATAATGTATTTCTCAATGGTGTTCCTCTTTTTTCTCTGCTTGCTCATTTTCCCAGCCTAAGCCTGTTTTGGGTGTGCTTCCTGAGCTTTTGGAACACTCCCACAAGGGTCTCAGTGTGTGAGGCTCTGTCCTCCCTCCTTGTCTGTGAATGACCATATGCGCCCCACCTCTGCCACAGGGCTGAGGTAGAGGGGGCTCTGCTGTTCTACTGGGGGGGGCCTAGACTGGGATCAGGATCTGAATGTGTTCAGAGCCCCAGAGTCCTGTTCCAGGGGCAGAGGACAGAGCTGGGCAGTGTCTCTCTCTCTCTCTCTTCACTCTCCTCCCTAGGTTCAATGGGCTCATTCCCTGGGGCTCCTACTTACCTGCTCCACCTGCTTCTCTATTTCCTGGATCTGGGCTGGGGTGGCCACACTGCTGGCTGTGTGCCCTGAGGGCTGGACTTCATGTGCTCGCTCTGGCAGAGGTCCCCCTGTTCCCCCAATTTGTTCCCAGTGCTCCCCAGAGTGTAGCTCAGCAAACTCCCCTGCTGCCTCGGCTCCCAGAGCCCTGGGGCTGCCTCCAGGAGGCTGAAGTTCTTTCACTCTGGCCGGCCACCCCTCTGGGGGGGCCGCCCCTCCAACCCTGGGGAGCAGAGACTTTCTGCTCTTTTCCAGGTTACCTTGAGTAGGGGAACTGCCTCCTCTGTGGGTTCTGTCTCTCAAAAATTTAGTTAAAGTCCTTAGTTTCAAAGATTTATGAGAGAGTGCCTAAGACAACATCTGTTCTTGTCACCATCTTAATCATCATTTATTCTTAATAGATTCATCCATAGCACCTACTATGTGCTTAATAAGAAAGGCAAAAACTATCTCTGCCCCCACAAAGTTCACAATCTAAAAGGAAGAGACAACATGAAAGAAACTATTTTCAAATAAGATATCCTAGCTCTACCTTAAGGAGTCAAGGAAATAATGCTAATGTCTTTTCCATGTGATTTCCCTTTAGATACAAGGTCAACTGTAGTGTTCCCCTCAAAACCTTCTCTTCTTTAAGTTAAACTAAACTAGTTCTTCCCATGATCCTCATATGGTCTGAACTCAGTCTTTATCATCCTAGACATATCTCTCAACACATTTTTAGTTTATATACTCTATATACTTTATATACGCTATACTCTATATATGTTCTAATAAAGGCAGAGTAGTAAAAAAAAGTCTTCTTTTGTCTTTCTTAATGTAGCCAACATTACTTGCTAAAGTAATAGTACTATTTCTAATCTGAGTCAATGTCTTTACTTTTATCCATTTTCCAGTTTTTAGCCTCAACATTTCCTTTCAATAGGTCTGGTTAGAATTGCTTTTCTCACCCACAGTTTGATCTCACTAGCATGCTTTCTCTTAATTTGGTGCTAATTTCAGCTGATAATCTGATAGCATTCATTACACTGATTTCTTAACCAACTCCCACATCAATCTGTTAATAAATACTAAACTACTCCTCCTCAAAACTTACTATGATTTTTCATAAGGTGTACCCCTGGGCTGTGGAAAATTATGTTAGTAACAGCTCAAGAGTGTGAATTTGTGTAGGGACTATCATATAGGAAATGTTTTGAGTAAGTTCCTGGTGACCAAAGGCATCTACACTCTGGTGACGAATTTAATTAACCATGGAGAAGCTTCTCAACATTAGATGACTGCTGAGTGATTCATCCTTTGGCCATAGCAACCCAGGGAAACAAACAAAAGGGAAATGCCCGGTGACCCTTAGTTCTGTTCAGCCCTCCTCTACTTTCAAAGTGACAGGGAGGAACAAGCAGAAAATGGGGGCAGAGGATACAAAGAATCACATATTTTTTTTTAGATCATCTAAAAACATAGACACAACTAAAATAGTAAATAGTATAACATATTTAAATGATAACCAAGTGTGAGATGCTTTTCTAAAACTCAGAGTTGAAATACTGTTGGAAGAAGTGAACGACATTGTCATGGATTTTCTCATGATAAACAAAACCATCTAGTTGATGAGGCGTGGGTGGGTTACCATATGCATAGATGAAGGGAATACACAAATTAAGAAGATCATAGATTAATTGAAATACTGTTTTGGTGGGAGTTAAATTTGATACTATTCAAGTTCATCAATTCTCCCTCTTTTTGACAAGTATGATATATTGGGGTGACACATTGGAGAACCCTATTTCCCAACATGTTTTTCATCACTTTCCTGTTCTCATCTTCACACTAGATTCACCAACAATTCATATACACTTATACATATACATATATATATATATCCGCATATATGATATGTTAGATGATCTTAATAAGTACTTAGTATAATTTCTTTATTTCTTTATGCTCTTCTCCTTGGGTTAATGCATCTACTGTAACTATTTTTAAGGTGAACTAACCAACAATTCCATGAAATGATTTTTCTGGTTATTTTTGGTTTTGTGGTAAATTGAACTATCTGGACTTCCTTATTAGCCCCTCAAAGGAAGATTTTAAAGTAGCTTTCCATTTAGCTGTTACTTCTTTGGGCCATCTGGTTTCAGTTATAGTGAAATGGGAAATATGTATGTGGTTCTATTCTATCAACAGTGTGTTAGCTAGTTGGTAATTTGAAAAAGATTTAATATTTTTCATATATCCTAACAATTTTTTGTTTGCATGTGGTCTGAAAACAAGGATTTTTAAAGTCTTCCTTGACCTTCTTCCCTTACTCTATCATTTTATAATTACAAAAACAAGAGGCTAGATGCATGAGACTGAGGGCAGGGTGGGTTTTAAAAAAATTATTTTTGCTTTTAGCTTTATCTGTTTCATAGGTTGCTATGGTCAAAGAACAAACCCACAAATCATGAGAATCTCTCTCTATGTATCTAGACTATTTTTGGATAAGTTACAATTCACTAGGACCACCATCAAAGTTTTTCCAACTTAGAATCTACCAGGGCTTAAACTCTCCTAGCATAGCCTTTCTAACCAAGGGTCATCTTGAAGTTAGGATGAAACAGTGACTTTTGTGGATGGTTCATACCAGTATGGGGAAATGACTGTAGAGTTTCTGGTAATAAAAGACTAGGCCATGCCCTCTGAGTTAGTGAGTGCCCAGGGATCTGTCCTTGGCCCTGTGCTACATAAAATATTATCAATGAATTGGGTAAAGGAATGGATGGCATACTTTTCAAAAATGCCAATGCAGCAAAGCTGTTAGAATAAAAATAAAGGTGAATGTCCTAGACCTAATTACCTCAGGAAAATACATATATTTTGCATCAGGTTACAAGTATTTGAATCTTGATCTTCTAAACAAGGCACAGTCATTTAAATCTTTTCCACAGGAGTGAGGAGGAACCCTGATGGAATGATAGTCTCCACCTGTGGCTTTAACTGACTCAGTTGTTTTTCTAACTCTCAGTTCTCAAAAGGACATTTCCTACTGAAGCATTTGACAGAACTCTGCTACAGGAAGAATGGAGCTTCCCAGTACAGAATGCCTTTCAATTGGGTATGAGTGGATCTCACCACAGATAGTGATACTCATAGAATGGTGGGTGGATCTTGTTACCCATCCTCCTTATGACCCATTCTACTCATTACTCACCCAGACCCCAAGAAAGCTGAAATGAGCATTCCTTAGGCAACACATACTTGTAAATTCTAGGAGAATTTTCTTGAGTAACCCCTCATTACAATTTGTCACTTACTTAGCTTTGGTTCTCTGCCTTGAGCCCCAAAGACACATTGAATCATAAGCATTATAATTATAATTATAAGACATTCACCAAAGTTCATTTGTCCCTGGTTTTTAGAAAACTTTTTCTGAGTTCTTATTCCATGCTCCTTTCAAGTTTTCACAGGGATAGCAAAATCTAAGAAATTAATCATAGGTTTTCAAAATTGGAAAGCTCCTTAGAGAACATCTAGTTCAAGCTATTATTGAAAAAAGAATCTAGCCTTTCATTTTAGATCTCTAGGAAGGAGGCCACTTTTCAAAGCAATCCACTTTGGTTTTGGATAGTTAGAATTGTTAGAAAGTTTCTTCTTTTCTTAAAGTGAAATTTGCCTCTTTTTTAAATTTGTATCCATGGACTCAGTATTCCTTTCAAGATTCATACCAAGTACGTATTAGCCCTCTTCCATACGTTAACCTTTCAAATACCTGAAGATAGATTTTTGGGTCTCCTTGAAGTCTTTTATATATCATCTCCTATTTTTACAACCCTAATATGGCATGATATATCAACCCTCCATCATCTTCATTTCCTTTCTCAAGGAATTCGCCAGCTTATTGAACATGCTGCCAGAACAGAGCACAATACTCTAGATATAGTCTGAAGATAGCAGAATGCAGTGGGACTCTAACTTCTCTGGATGCAATCAGTATCTTTGACCCTTATTTCATCTTGTTGACATATCCACCTTGCAATTCATTAAGCCCTCAAATCTTCTTCAGAGAAACTGCTCCCTTCCATCATTTTGCGTTTGTAAAGTTATCTTTTTTTGGCTCTAAGTATAAGACTTTTCATTTATTCATATTCAGTTTTACTGTATTAGATTCAATTCACCATTTAAACCTGTCATGATCTTTTTGAATGCTGATTATGCATTCCAACATGTTTAGCAATTCCTCCTGGCTTTGCTACATTGGCATTTTTGAAAAGTATGCCATCCAGTCCTTTACCCAATTCATTGATAATATTTTAAGTAGCACAAGGCTAAGGACAGATCCCTGGGCACTCACTAAAGTGTTTCTTTCAGGATGACATAGAATCATTAATGATTTTCTTAAACCTGAACATTCTGGTCATTAGTTCAGAATTCACCAACTTTCCCCATCATTTAGTCCATATCTCTCCATATTTTTCACCAGAAGAATTGTTAGAAAGACTTTTAAGAATACTTTGCTAAAATTAGGGTAGACAATATTGTTATTGTAACCTATCAAATGGTAGTAATCCTGTCCAAAACGTAAATGAGGTTAGTCTAACATGACTTTATTCTTGACAAAGTCATCCTGGTTCTTTGTGATCACCATTTCTTTTTCTAGATTTCTACCCATTCCTTTGGTCTAGAAGAGCTAGAATTTTGCTAGGATCCAAATTGAGCCTCATTGGCCTGAATTTTGCAATCTTGACTCATTTCCATATTCTGAATACTGAGCAATAA
This sequence comes from Macrotis lagotis, assembly GCF_037893015.1. Taxonomy (NCBI): domain Eukaryota; kingdom Metazoa; phylum Chordata; class Mammalia; order Peramelemorphia; family Peramelidae; genus Macrotis; species Macrotis lagotis. The sequence continues at coordinate 92,386,045 of NC_133663.1, forward strand.
CTTCCTTTGATAGGGCTGACAATACTCCTATTTGCCATATTAGTGACAATTGTTTAGCAGTTGATTCTGATGGTGTCTTCAGTGCCCCAAGTTTTAATTTACCTGGATCTGGTGACCTGAATTGAAAATGGACAGCTGTGAGCTCTCTTACTATGGACTTACTTATGGTAGAGATCAAGTTCATTTTGTTCATTTTGGTTCTGTCCTTTCCAGCTTAGAGATTATTCTCTTTGGCATAAAAAAAACAGTCAAATAAAAATACAGCAGATCTATCTACCTTCTCTTTGAAATTCATTTTCAATGCATTCCCCAAAACACATATCCCTTCTCCGATTTTCTTCTTTTCTGCAATAAAGCTAAAATACCCTCTTTTGTTGCCTTCAATTTTTATCTGTAAATTACTCAACTTTATCATTTCTGATAAAGTTCTTAGAGTACTATTCCATACTTTTCTTGCCATATTCTACACATGCCCTTCAAAAATCTAATAATAAGTTCCCTCTGTCATCTTATCTATCTCTTCTGGGAACTACTATTTCTTTTCTTTGGAATAGTTTCTTTTTATCTTCAGGATTTCAATTTTGAGGATTACTCCTCAGTTGAGTGCTTTTGTAGAATTTCAGTTTTTGGGTTCCCACTCATCCTTTCTCTGAAACTTTGAAACTTTCCCTCCTAAATCTAAGGATGTCAGACTGGGCTTACTTTGTGTCTTGCCTTCCCTATCACAATTTTTAAGATGGAATGTTCATTTTATCCCAATTCCCAGTGCTTTCACTTTTAGCATCCAACTCTCTTTTTGGAGAGAATCAGGTCCAGATTTGCATTTTCCCTCACTGATCTTTGAATAGTGAAGTAAAATCATTATTAACCTATCTCCTTTAGGAAGATATCTGGGGAGACAAAGTCCTTCATCACTATCATATTATAGCTCTTTGTCATGATCCTCATCTTTGTTCTTCTGACTGTCTTGATAGTTTATAATATGACAATATTGCTTTTGTTTCATTCATCCTCATCCATTTTGTCTTTATGTCTAAGTAGTCTGTAGTAGAGTTTTAGAAACATGGTCCAAAGTGTCCATGTGCCATACAACATTCCCTAGAGCTGCTCAAACTAGATCAAAATGTAGTTCCTATCTGATTTTTAATGTGTTGATGTGTTAATTAAAATATATATGTAAACATTTGTATTTTTCTTTATGTCAATAGGTGGCCCCAGGTATCCTTATATGTGATTTATTGACCCCTCTTTCTATTTGATTTTAACACCACTGGTGTATAGCAAAGCAATATGACTTCTATTTTTGCCTTCACTTGATAATCACCCATTTAAAAGCTCTCTTCTATGCTTTTCTCCTTCAATGGGTTTCCTCACAATTACACACACACAAACACAAACTTGTTTATTTGTATGGGTTTTTTTGCAAAGCAATGGATTAAGTGACTTGTTCGAGGTCACACAGCTAGGTAATTATTAAGCCTTTGAAGTCAAATTTGAACTCAGGTCCTCCTGACTCCAAGGGCCAGTCCTCTATCCACTGCACCACCTAGCTGCCTCTATATATTGTTTTAATATAAAATGTTATTTAAAATCTCCTTCTCAACCTCCCTTCCTGCCCTCCTGCCCTCCTGCCCCGTCTGCAAAATTTTTTTACCAGCCCTATCTTTATTGAATGTGTGTATATATTATTGTATGTATATATACACATACATATTACATATACATACATGCATATATAGATATACATATATATACAGGAAGAGAGAGAGAAAGAGAAAGAGAGAGAAAGAGAAAGAGAGAGAAAGAGAAAGAGAGAGAGAGAAAGAGAGAGGAAAGAGAAAGAGAGAAAGAGAGAGAGAAAAAGAGAGAGAGAGAGAGAGAGAGAGAGAGATTCTCTTTTCCCACTTTCTCTGATTTTTTCTCCACCAATAAAAATTTCATTATCACTATCACCTGTGGTCAATTAATATGACATCATGGTCATCTAGATGAAGATATTTCTCTTATATTAAAAAACTAGTATGGGAACATGGAAAATAATGAAAAGAGTCAGAGAATTTGGGTCTGAATCATGACCCTCTTACTTACTCAGTAATTTCCCTATTCAGTGTCTTAGTTTATACTCTTTTATTTTAAATGAGGAAGTTGGTCTACATCAATGTTATAAAATTTGTGCAGAACCTTCAATTTACAGATTGACTTAGAAAAAACCCAAATTAACTCTATATATGTTGTATTGCAATTAAATTTATTTTGTTAAACATTTTCCAATTATATTTTCATCTGGTTTGGGTTTCATTCAGGATCTCCTCTGGTCTAGATGATTTTTTTTAGGGTTTCTTCTGATGACATCCTTAATTTTAATCTAATGATCTTGGGCAAATCACTTCAGTTCTCAAGAACTCAGTTTTTCCATTATAATCTTGAGAATATTGGATTAGATAATCTATGAAAAAAATCTCCTAAATTAAAATACTGAGAAGTACTGTGACAGACTACTCCATAGACTAACGTATGTTCATGAGATCATATCTGGGAGGTAAGGACTGCCCCTGTGATTTCATAGAGATAGGGAACTTTCAAGTGAAGAAATTTCCTTCTTGCTTGCAAAGCACATTGGTACCTCCTCTGTATTTCAGTTGTCTAGGATACGGAGAAGTCAGAGTTACACAACCAATGTATGTCTAGACTACACTTGAACTCAGGTCCTCTTAGTTTTGAGATCAGCAATCTATGCCACATTGCCTCTCATGACTCTATATGAGGAAGTAGAAATAATATTAGCTGATGAGTTTCTAGATCCCTTTAGACAGCATTGTTGACATTTGTAGTACATTCTTCTTGCTCTATTTTGGCCATTTTTATCCCTTGATGCTGCTGCTGTCTGATGCTATGGAATAATATGTAAAGTTCATTTCCTTAGTTCTGTTATCAATGAGCTGGGAAGTGACCCAAAATACACAGAGAGCAATGGTGACAAAAGTCATTGTTTTTGCATGTGCTACAGGACTGGTCAATTCCTTTTCATAATGCAAATGGATCTTGAGTCCCAGAGTGGACTTTTGTCACTAATGGATATACATTCTTGTCAGGCACAATTTCAAATTATTCCAATTGAGACTGACTACTATATATGTCCTTCATAGGGGACAATTGTTGGAAGGGACATGGTAAAACAGATCATTTAAGATGGCAGTCTAGTAATTCCTTTTGTAAGTGGAGAGCTGATAGTCAGTTAAAACTAACAAACCAAAGTCACTTTGTTATTAAGAATTTGTCTGAGTCATTTTAGACTTAAAGGTTATATTTCATTGGGGTGTGTAGTTGATGACTCATACATTTTATGAATAGAAATGCATATTTCCAGGTGGATCATTTAAGCCAGGTGCTTTTTATTTTTTAATGATAAGTGGCTTAAGTGGGGATTGATTTTAACCTGGGACTTGGAAATACATTTTTTACTAGCTATGTCACCATTCAAATGTCTGAAGTTTAGTATTAATTGTTATATGCACACATATATACAGATAATCTATGTATACCTATTGGAAGAAGGTCAAAATTTCCTCTCTTTTATTATTTTTAATAGGAGATTTTGGAAAATAATTTGGATTGTGTTTACATGGGGAAGTTGTATGTGTTGTCTCAATGGATAACAGAGTGATAGATATGTATGCTGGGAACAAGTGGGTCATAATATATTGTCGAAAATTATGTGTGCTCAGAAAGTGGTATTAATTATGTCATCAAGATCATCTATGACTAGTAAAAGATATGAACTACTAGTGTAGGAAAGAGATAATATATGGGAAAACTGTTCTATATTGGTTTCAAATAAATATTAAAAGAATCAGGGAACAGTGGATAGAGCACCAGTCTTGGAGTCAGGAGAACCTGAGTTCAAATCCAGCCTCAGATAGTTATTACCTAGCTATGTGACAATGAGCAAGTCACTTAACCCCATTGCCTTGCCAAAAAAACCAAACAAAAGAAAGAAAGAATCAAAGGGAAGGTCTCTATTAAGCTTCTATGAAGAGGAAAGGAAGGATAGTGTCTTGCAGAGGAAAGAATACTGGATTTGGAATCCTTCCATTATGTTCAAATCCTAAATCTTCCACTTACAACCCATGAGACCTTAGGCAAGTCACAACCTCTGAGCCTCAGTTTTCTCGACTGTAAAATGAGGGGGTTTTACTATATGGCTTCAAAGGTACCTTCCAGTTCAAGAGCTATCATCTATGGAATATCATAATAGATAAGATGCATATGGAATGAGAAATTGTGGATGGATTATAATCTGTAAATCATGGAAATAATAAGCAAATGGAGGGAAAGTCATAGTACTGTAACGCTATCCACTCTAGAATTTGTCTTATTCAGTGCCTTTATCATTTGAATTTATAATTAGAAAGGATATGTTTAAAATCTCTGAAATTATGACATTGGTTTCTTCTTCAAGCTCTTAATGGTATGACAGTTCAAACCAGCATCATCATTATCATGTGATCCCTTTGGAATGATCCAAACATCTGAATGAGGACTGGGAAAACACAAATCTGGATTTCACAATATTCCATCCTCTACTCCCCTCCAAACTATGAGAGCTCCTCATAGGCCTATAGAGACTCAAAGATTTAGAGCTGGGCAGGACCTTAAGGGTCTGAGTCTGACCCCTTCATTTTACAAACAAGGGCACATTAAAGACCCCAAATCACACAGTCTATAAATGTCACAGGTAGGATTCAAATTCTCTTTCTCTGATTCCAAATTTTATTTGGCTCATTATAACACATTGTTCTACAATTCAGAAGCACCCGGGGAAGCACTGACTTGGAGAAATGCCCTTTCTTGAGTAGATGTAAAAAAGTGTAATGAAAAGTAGAAGTGTCCACATCACTTCCTTGAGAGCCCCAGTCTCCAATGACTCCACCATGGGGAGAGGGCTGAGTCAATCATCTTGTGCTGAACAGAATAATCCCATGATGAAAATATGGAGCTTTAGGGCATTTCAGAGACCACACTGTCCAACCCAAGTTGCAAATAAAAATAGGTGACATAGACAGCCATTAAACTCTTAATAATTAATTAATTCACAAGTATTAATCAAATTAGTGTTTCTTGACAAACATCGGGTCAAGCCCTGGGGAGACAAAGACAAAAGGGGAAAATCCCTCCTTTGAAGAATTTTCATTATTCAATAACAAGCTTGGGTAAGGAAGGGTAGTTTCTAATATCATGTTCACAAATACACTTGATTTCATTCCTCAAGACATATTGGAAATATTTTTTTGTGATAAGTCAAATCGCACATCTTATAGTGAAGACTCAAGACTCCAATGGAGAGTAACATCCAGGGAGAACAGTTTTCAAGATTTGCCAAGGACTCAAAAATAACTTGTACTAGGTATATGTCTAACCACCTCATCACATAGATGAAGAAGAAATGTGGGCACAGAGGGGAGTAGTGGTTTGCCCAATGTTTTCTGGTTATCATGTGCCAGAGATGGTACCTTAAAACAAGAAGGTTTAAGTACTGAAGGTTTTTATGATTCAAAGGTAGACCCTTTAGCCAGCATACCAGGCTTTCTCTCATATTGTCCAGTAGAAATTTCAGTTCAACTTAGTAAACACTTATTAAGAACATTATGTGGTAAGCTCTGTATTAAGTTCTAGGGACACAAAAAGAAGTAAAAGGCATTCCTTGCCCTTTAAGAAGCTTATAAGCTAATGATCATGATCCTCCTCTTCTTCCTCCTCCTCTTCTTTCTCTTTCTCTTTCTCTTCCTTTTCTTCCTCCTCCTCTTCTTCTTCTTCTTCTTCTTCTATTACTACTGCTATTACTACTACTACTACTACTACTACTACTACTACTACTACTACTATTACTACTACATAGTGTCTGTGTGTAATTGAAATAGGATAACTAATGATGACTATGGATACTGTACTGGTTAAAGAGATTGTTAAGACCTGATCTAAGAACCTAGTTCCTTTTATAATATTGATGGAGTGGTAAAATTCTTTTTGACTTTCCAAATGGGATCACAGGCAGTTCATAAGCTAGGCATTGCTCTATGGAGTGCTGGTCAGAAATTTGTAATGATATAAAGTATGGAGAATTTTCTGCCATAGCACCCTTTAAATGGTGGGAGGGATTTCTGAGATCATTTTAATCCAATCTTCTAATTTTTTTAGATTCTAGGGAGGGAATATTAGATATTAGAACCAGGATTTTAAGCCATTTCTTCTGATTTTTGGTCATATGAGATGATATGTATTATAATTTCTAATTAGTTAATAGCATGAAGATCATTCCACTATGTTCACTATGCAACCTAGCATCTCTAGGACAGCCAGCATTGGGCTCAGGATTGTAATTTATAACAATGGCAGCAATGTAAGAAAGTGCTGTCACTGAGTACTAGCCAAATAGGTTGATGTTCAATCACTCTACTTCCACCATATTTTTCTTTTTCTTTTGGTCAACTTTCTACAACTCTGACCCTCCCAAACCTTTGCTTCTCCCTTCCCTTTTGGATTGTTTCCTGCCTTGTGATTTAGACCAGGCTGATCCTCGCACAGAAAGGAAGGGATGAAGGAGGGAAATAAGAATTTATTAAGTGATTACAGCACTTTACAAATATTACAAAAATTTTTTCATCTTCAAAATTAGGCGATTAGATTAAATAGCCTCTAAGGTATCTCCTGTTTCTAGTTCTATGATTCTATGAAAGAAATCTAGAATTTGAGTCCTGGCTTTACATCTAACTTGTATTTGGAACTTGGGCTGACATTTCCTTTTTCAGCCCTTGGATTCTTCTTGTGTAAAATGAGTGGGGTGAACTAAAGTCTCTTCCTACTCTTCTGCAATCTTATTCACTTTGTCTTTCTTTGGAGGACCACATGCCCCAAAACATGAGATTGGAATGTCATGTGAGTTGATGTTTAATGATTATGTCATTTTAAAAAAATGGCAGCTCATGTCACCCAACTCTTTCTTGCCACATGCTGAGCCCTTATGCTAGGCTCACAAGAACCTGTGCCATAGGACTAACTCCAGGGTCTTTGAATATCTTAGATCCTTAACAATGCCTCCCTTCAAACCCACTACAGATGAGTCACAATGACAACAATTGAGACCTTCAGGGAGTGCCAGCTTAGGGAATGGGAGATCACCTCTCCAAGTTTCAAGAAGGATGAGGTTTGAGAAGTCCGGATTGGAGTAAATGAGACAGAAGATTTCATCACAATCTTTTCAGAAATGAGTGAACCTGTCACTTATGATCTGCTGCTAAATTTGGCTTTTTCGTTTTCCTGCTACAGGAAGTAATAACAACAGCAGCACACAAATCCCTGGTGGATTTTAGATAAACAACTTGGCTGCTGAGTGATTTTACATGCTACTGGTCCAAGAAATGTTGAGCTTTACAAATGTGTTTCATGGCTGTTTCAATTAAGACAGCAAGGATGAAAGAGTGGGTTGGCAGGCCATTTATTTAGCCCTTCTTAGTCCTTGTTCCTGTTCCAGATGCACAGTAATCAGTACTTTGATTAAACTGCTCTATGCAAAAAAAGCATGCTCATTTTCTGTCCAGGGTGGGGGTGAAGATAGAATGTGGTACCTGAAGATAGGGAGACTGAGCCTGATCTTATGATTCTAGAATCCTACCTTAGACACTAACTAGCTGTGTGCACCTGCATAAGTCATCTAACTTCTCTGAAGTTACACATTTTGGGTACATTAAAAAAAACCAGGTTCCTGAACTAAGAGGGAGTTTAGACTAAACACTCTAAAACCTGTTCCAAGCTTTGGGATGCTGTGATTTTGTGAACATGTGCTTTGTTCTACAGTTTCATTTTAGAGAAGCATGATAGTATAATGACTGGAGTGCTGTTTCTGAAGTTGGCAGCTCCTAGGTTCAATTCTCATCTCTGACACCAGTTATGTGACTCAACCTCTCTGACCCTCGTCTATAAAATGGGAGTTATAATAGGAATGCTCTAACAGGGTGGTTATGAGCATCAAATAAGATAATAAATGTAAGACTTTTTGCAAATCTTCAAGTGTTATATAAGGGTAGACATTTTTGGTTTTGCTTTTTTACTGCGGGATAGTGATTTCAACAGTGTGGGAAGTTCTTGGTGAGAAAATTCCTCAAACAATGAAGATAAGCAATTATTTTGCAACTTATGGCCTTTGAAAGGTTCCTGAGTTATTATGATTATAAAATTAAAATTATATGAATCATTATAATTCATAATGTATTAAAATATTATGTCATATCATAATATATGATAGTTATAAAATTATGATAATAAATACTTTAGAACAGGTCTGTCCAATCTGCCCTCAAAGCCCATTTTTGTGGCATTATTACACTTTATTATTATACTCATTAGTAATATGGTATGAGTTACATTGTAGTCATAAATAAATATTAAATTCTATATGTGGCCTTTAACAAGTTTTTGTTGGGCAATGGGTCCCAGAAGAACTAAAAGGTTAGATATCCATGCTTTAGAAGGGGAGTCAGGGTAACTACTGGGCATCATCTTTACGGTTTCCACCTTTCACACACAAAACAGTAAGCCAGGGTTTGAGAAGGAAAGGGGTTCAAGACATAGTAGTATAAGGCAAAGACAGACCACTCACTGGTCCAAGAGTCAGTTCTGGGCTCTAGCCACAATTCCATTACTAACCTGTTATGTGATCAAGGACCCTTGAACCCTCTGAGTTTTTATTTTCTTGTCTGTAAAATGAAGATGAGAACACCTTCTTTGTCTACTCACCAGGATTGTTGTGAGAATTAAATGAAATAATGAATACATAGAGTTTAGAAAAGTCTAAAGGACTAGATATGAGGGGGAAAAGCCTCCCCAGCCCCACTTGTCCATAGAATAACTAATATGACCTCCTTCACTGTACTGACCCACTTGTCATCCTCCATCTAGAAGTCTGAGCAGGAATGGGAGGCAATAGCTCTTGCCAGTTCTTGGCTTCAGCATACTACAGCATCTAACAAAATTCCTGATACACATAAATCCAGATGGAATGGAAATACTTGGCAGTCTGCTGGGAGAGAAAGGGGGATGGGAAGGAAAGGAATAAATGTATTTGACTATGAGAAGAGAACAGTGAGGGCTGCCACCTGCAAATACCCAAATTTTGAAGAGATCTGTCTGGACACATGAACAGATACATTACTTTCTCGCCTACGTGGATAAGAACTGGACAGTGTCCAACAGTTTTTTTCTGATGGTAGCCTGAGGGATGGTTCACAGGCTGGGTAATGAGTACTTACTAAGCTTCTGGAGCCCTCAAATCCTCAGAATTGTGTTGCTTTGTTTGGTTTTTGGAAGAACTTACTTATCTCCCTTATCTAAAGTAAGTGCTGCTCCTCTAACCTATTAAATATCAGGTATTTATTTAAAAAAAGGAACTCCAAGGCAGGGATCTATTGGTAAATTTTTAATAACTGGCTCACTGAAAAGAAAAGTTCATACAGTATAATCTGCATCATTCATACTCTCTCAATCTAGCCAATCAGAACGTCAAATTCTAATTTGAAGCATAAGTGAGGTGCAAATACTCATACTGACAATTTAACATCCAACTCAGAATCTGGAACTCATTTTTTTTTAAAGGACATAATGTTAAAATAAATTAATTTTAAAAATTTAACAATTAACTCTTCTTTATTATTTTACAAGGCAATGGAATTAACAGGGAGATAATTATTAAGCATCTGAAGCTGAATCTGAACTCAGGTCTTCCTAACTCCAGGGTTGGTATTCTATCCACTGTGCCACCTAGCTGCCCAACAATTAGCTCTTGTAAGCTGGATCTGCTTCTCCCTCCCATTCTGCTTCCACGTTATGTCCTGAGGTCAGTCCACATTCAGTCCAATCTCCTATTCTTACAGAGCTTATCGAAATCAATGAAGAAGGGACCTTAGAAATAATGTAGTCTAAGTCCTTGGTGAGTAAGATCACAGAATTTAGAGCGGGAAGAAATGTTAGTCATCACCCATTCTATTTCTTCTTTCTTTTTCTACTTCTCCTCCTCTTCCTCCTTGTTCTTGTCCTTCTCCTCCTCCCCCTCCTTTTCGTTCTTCTTCTTTACTTCATCCTACACCATTACCTCCCCTTCCTCTTTCTTCCCTAAGAAGTTAAATGACTTGCTGGAAAATGAAATAGCAAACTATTCCTATATCTGCCAAAAAAACCAACCTCAAAAAGAATCACCAAACATCAGATATGACTGAAAATGACTGAACAACTACAACAACACAACTATGTGATGAAAGTCAGGAATGTATGCAGACATGGTCAGTTTGCTAGAAAGGCATCATTCACTGAGTCCAGGAGACTGGAGTTTGTGTAGATCGTTTGTGTTGTCCTACCACGTGATTCAGATTGACTCTGTAGCCAGAATTGTTGGGAGTCATCAAAGGAGATGAGTTAGCTCCCAGGAGAGCTTTTGCTGAATCTAGACTTGAGAGAATGAGATATCTCCTTCACTCATAGTTGGTGAGAGAATGTAGAAAGATGGGTAGAGCCTCCTTTCTGTTCTGAGGTGATGTTCCCCTCCCCCACTTCCACCTCCAAAACAGACTTAGGTCTTAGGAATTTTAATTTTTTTCTTTTCCAAGCTAAGTGCAGGGAGAAAAATCTCTAATCTTATCTAAGAATTCTCCTTTAGTCATAGGGATCTGGGAGTTGGAATATAGATTGGGAATTGTAGCCAGTCTGGATTTTAGTGACCTGAGAAAAAAAGGGCTCCAATTTCACTTTAGTGATGATTCTAGCTTTGGACATGAACTTCATGGGACAAATGCTAAGAAGTCACCAAGTTAAGAGCCTGTTGGTTCCCTAGAGACAAGGGATAGAGAGGAAACTATGCCCTCAAGTTATAGGGTAAAATGTTTGTACCTTGTTTTTACCAAATCTTAGAAGTTAACATTCCTTTATAGAATTGTAGAAATGTTAAGAAATTACGTAGAAATAGAGCACTAGTTACTGGGCCCCTAAGATGGAGAGAATTTAACCAGTGGAGATTGTAGCCAAAAGAAGAGATAAATGATAACCCCAAAACTTTTTAGTGTCTGAGAATCTTGAATTGGGTAAAATGTACCAATTTGGACAAGAGTCTGGCAATACAAAAAGTATCATGCGTAAGTGAATGACAGCATGTAAACAAAATACTTCCTAAGGTCTTTGAAGGAAAAAAGTTATACCAAATGGGTGTGGGGTTATATGCTGGGTTGGGGGGACAGGAATTTCAGGGAAAGCTTGCAGTCTAGTTTTAAAGAGTGGCTAAGAGTTGAATCATCAGAAGGGATAAAAAAATGAATAAAACCCCTGAAATGGAAAAATTCAGGACATAAATTAGAAACAGCAAGGAGGAGAAGAATGGTTATTCTCCCATACCAATAATGGAAGAAACTGCACTAATACTTTTTGGGATGGTTTTCAAATGCAAGCATTGAAATAAACATCTCTTAGGAATGAGAGTGGGGTGTTAAGCTCAAACTTCAGTTAGTTTCTTCAGAAATGAAGGACGAACTACAACAAACTGGAGATTTCAGTTCATTTAAATATCCATTTCCTGAACATTTGATTGACCAAGGTTTTCCATGTAACAAGTTGCTTCTGAGTCAGTTCGCTTGCTCTAAATTTCCATATCACTAAGACGATCCTTAATATGAATAGTCTAAGGGGTTTTTTCCGCCTAAGAACAGAAAAGTTTAGATTGTTGAAAACACCTGAAGAACCCTGATTCCTGGCTTAAATGGACAAAGTCCCAGCTTACCTTGATGCTTGTGGAACAGCAGTTCTGAGGGAGGATAGCAAATATTTGCCTCCCAGTCATTCCATTCAAATTAAATTTGGTTAGGGTTTGGAAGGCATGATGGCAGCCTTTGTGAATTCCTGTGTGGAAGGAAATAGGACTTCATATTTACTTAAAGGCAAATATCCAAATGGTCATTAAGATCCTTGGAAAAGAGAAACTATGATATGTATGGGAAAGAATTTTCTTTATGTGCGGTACATACTTTCCATATGCCATTCACCTCTCTGTATTCCAAGAAGGTAATTCTGAAAGTATTAACAATTTTCGGCCATTATGAAGATGAGATTGTGACATACATACAATGTTAGATTCTATTCTGATCTAAATGAAGAAGAGGGACAAGTAGTAACTATTTCCCATAATTTGAAGGGTCCTATCAGAATGGAAATGGAGTCAAATTGATTCTCCTTGACCCTGGAAGATAGAACTAAGAAAAATTGGTAGAAATCAGAAAGAAGAAACTTGAGGCTCAACTGGCAGGACACCTGTTCAAGAGTAGTCTGTATAGGGAATCCTGGACTCTCCCTCCTTGAAGGACATCAAAAGCTGAATGACCATGTCAGAGGTGTTATCAAATTGATTCATGCTCAGATATTAATTTCTTAGAATAGATGCCTTCTCAAGTCCTTTCCAGTTCTGCAATTTGGTAATTCTGTAATCTTTGCATTTAAGGTAAGATGAACCAATAGCTGCATGACCAGAAACTTGTTTTATGCTCTGTTAACAAGAGTTTCTGGAGAAAGGTAATACATATAGAACATCTAGGTGAGAAGAAACATCCAGTCATCTAATCCTACAATGGAAGTCTGATGGTGAGGTATTCCTGTTCAAGAAATGTCAATGGTTACTGATTGCTTGCCTCTAGGATAAAATACAAACATCTAAATCTGGCAATTGAAGCCCTGCGCAGTATGGTTCCAGCCTGCTTTTTCTCTTTTTTCTTCCTTCCTTCCTTCCTTCCTTCCTTCCTTCCTTCTTTCCTTCCTTCCTTCCTTCCTTCCTTCCTTCCTTCCTTCCTTCCTTCCTTCCTTCCTTCCTTCCTTTCTTTCTTTCTTTCTCCTTCTTCTTCTTCTTCCTCTTTTTCCTTCTCTTTCCTCCTCCTTTTCCTTCCCCTTCATCTCCTTCCTCCTCTTTCTCTTATTCTTCTTTCTTTTAAAAGTGATATTTTTTTTTTCAAATAAAGATCCGTTTTGAGTTCCTTCCATCTCTCTCTCCTCTCCCACAATCAATAGAAAGAAGGTCACATATCTTATTACAAATGAGTAGCAAAACAAATTCCTACATAGGCCAAGACTCCCCAAAATTATGTTTTCATAAATGTTATTTTATTACTTTTCCATCTGAAAGTGGATAGCTTGTGTCATTATGAGTCTTCTATAATAGTGGTTGGTAATTTGGATGATCAGAACTCCCAAGTCTTTGAAAGTTCATTGTCTTTAAACTATTGTTGTTATTCTATAAACTACTCTCCTGGTTCTCCTCACTTCACACTGTATTAGTTCATACAAGTCTTTCCAGGTATTTCTGAAACCCTCCCAGTCTTCATTTCTTGTAGTACAACAATATTCTGTAGCATTCATATTGTTCACCCATTTCCCAAATGATGGGTGCTCCTCTGTTTCTAATTCGTTGCCACTATAAATATTCTTGTACACATGGGTTCAAAAAGGACTCTCTTTCTTGAATTCTTTGGGATATAAACTTCATATGATTGTACCAAGGCAAATGGTATGCACAGTTTAATATTGATAGCTTTTGGTGGATAGTTCCAAATTTCCAGCCTACTTTTCCAAGGTTATTGAATATTATCCACTTCCATGTACTCTATATTTCAATCAAACTAATCTATTTATCTCTTATTCCAGGTACTTGATCTCTGTCCTCTGTTCTTCCTTCCTAGAATGAGTTTCCTTCTCACCTCTTTCTCTTAGAATTTTCCCTTGAAATTCAGCTCAGGTGTCCTTTCCTGATTTTAGGGGATCCATGGTACCACCTACCTTCCCCTAGGTTGCTAGTGCTTATGCCCTTCACTTTATCATGACTATGATCTAACCATTCTGGAGAGCAATTTGGAAATAGACTCAAAAGACTATCAAATTGTTCATACCCTTTAACCCAACAATACCATTGTAGGTCTGTATCCTGAAGAGATGAAAAACAAAACAAAACAAAACAAAACAAAACAAAACAAAACAAAACAAAACAAAACAATATCATTTGTCGGGGAGTCAAGCCTTACCTCAGTCCCCATAATATACTTTTACCTACTCTTTCACACTATGACCATCTCATTAATCTCTGGAAACATTATTCCCTTTGGAGAAGGAACAAAAAAGGCCGCCCCCCTTCTTTTTTGCTGCATATTATTAGAGACGAAATTAGTATAGTCATCTTGTGATCTACTCTTCTTATAAGTTCCACTAAAATTTGTATACATTCATACCAAATGACTTCCCATCATGCATCAAAGAAGTAATTTGAAGAAATCTCACCCAGGGTATGCCAGTATAATCAGTGTATGTGTCTCAGGACTACTGTTGTCTGTCCAATCCTCCTAGTATTATTCTCCTGGGGGGACATGGCTTATGTCCAGATAAAATGCCACCTATGGTATCTATCAATAAAAGGATTATGACGTCAGCCTTACAGATAAAATGGGGAAGAGAACAAACATTTATTAAATGTCAGTGGTTATTCAATCATTTCAGTTGTACCTGATTCTTTGTGATCCCAACTGGGATTTTCTGGGAAGATAGTGGAGAGTTTTGCCATTTCTTTCTCCTTTTCATTTTACAGATAAACAAATTGAAGCAAATAGGATCAAGTGACTTGCCCAGGGTCACACAACCAGTAAGTGTCTGAGGTCAAATTTGAACTCAGGAAGAGGTGTCTTCCTGACTCCAGCTCTGGTGCCTTATCCATGGTACCACCTAGCTTCCCTTAAGTGTTAACTATATGCCAATCACTAAGTACTTTGCAAATATAATTTCATTCGAACATCTCAGTAGCCCTATGAGGTAGAAGCCATTATTATGCCAATTTTTTAACTGAGGAAACTGAGGCAGATGATGCTAAAGTGATTTGCCCTGGTTCACATAGCTAGCAAGTATGTGGGGTTGAATCTGATCTCAAATCTTCCTGACTCCAGGCCCAGGATCCTATATTACATTCTGTATTTCATTGTGATATTCCATTTCTATGCAAAAAAGCTCCTTTGATTGGAAGGGCTCCTACATTTTAAAGCAATTCTTCTACCTCAAAGTGTGGATTAGTTTGAAACTCTTAGGAATAACTTCTTATTGTCATTTCCTCAGATATATTTCAATGGCAGCTAAGTCTGCAGTAAACAGAGAGGCTTGTATTCAGGAAGCCCTGGTACAAATTCTGCCTCAGATACTTTGCTAGCTATGTGATACCAGGCAAATCATTTAGCCTCTGTCTGCCTCAGTTTCCTTAATTGTAAAATGGAAATAATAATAGCACCTATCTCCTAGGGTTGTTTTTGTGAGAATCAATTGAAATATTTGTAAAGTCCCTGGTAGATAGTAGATGTTTAATAATTACATGTTCCCTTCCCCTTCTTCCCTTGGAAATTCTCAGGTAGGATTGAAGGGAAAAAACTTTTTGAATGGTTTTATTTAGTCTGATATTAGTGTTCTTAACTGTATTCTTTTCTGACTTTCATTTTTCTGACCAATTTCCTTAAAATATAGGTATAGCTTTAGGTATACCTTTAGGTATAGCTTTACTCCTACTATTATATTTTTTCAAATGCAAATAAAACTGTCACTCAATTCTTTCACTGCCTATCTTTTTTAGAGATTACTCCCTTTGTGCTCACATTAATACAAAAATATTGATGCATATAATAAATATGCAGCATTATAGCAACAATACTCAATTGAATTAATATTCCATGCTTAAACAATACAACTGACAAAGGCAAATCATGAAAACAGAACCAATGGTTTTTTCACGCATCTACATATAGCAATTAATTATACATGTAGTAGCATTAAAATTTTCAAGAGATTCAACATAGTAATAAATTCAGCAATCATTAGGCAGGAATGGTTAAGACCATTATAACTCCATAAAATAAAATAAAAATAAAAAACACATAAGTACATATAAAAAGCACATGTGTGCTTTAAAAGAAAAATTTATTCACTGTGAAAAGGAAAAATAATGCCCTGAAATTTGTTTTCTTGAATAGGAAGATAAAATGAGAGTTGATTATGGAAAATATCATCTTCAAAGTCAAAGAAGTTTCCTACAACTCAGTGTATAGTTAGAGGCAACACTAATTCAAATGAAAAGGACTAAATAAGGAAAGGTAGACCAAGAAGACACAAGGATTTATATAAGAGGGTAAACAAAAAGGAGTATATGTTTATTAAATATCTACTATAGCTCATGGTATTCATGATAAAACTAAACCTCAGAACCACTGGAAAAGAAATTCAATGGATTAAAAAAATTCTTGCAAAATAATTGATTAGAAATTATTGGCATTTTTCTGTGGAAGATTCTTGTATGATGAGTATTTTTGTTGCTCACATAAGATATATACATATATGTATGTATATATCGTACATGTGTGCATATGTGTATGTTATGTCTGTATTTACCGGGCTTATCTAAATGTGACTCACAGAGAGACAAGAATAGGGAGCTCTGGAATCTTGTCCAATTCTCTTCCCTGGAGATCTTGATTCTTTCCTGAAAAAAAGAAAAGGCAGTGACTAGTCATGGTTGATCACCTGTATTCTGAAAATGAATAATACTAGAATTATATTTATCTGTCCTCTAGTGTCTGGTATAGGGGAATGATTGTATGATTGTGATTATCATTTTTTTTTAAGATTTAGACCACTTTTCAAGTCCTTATTTTTTTATTTATCTTTTTCTAGTTCTTACCTTTTAAAGAGAAATTTGTATCCACATATGCTTGACTCTTTCCCACCAAATGCTAATTATGTACAACTGTCACAAATAGTGACTAAACTCATTTATTCAAGCAGCAAATAGAAATCAGAGAAGTTATAAAGATTAGCATATGCATAGAGTAAATGAACTTTGGAATCAAGATTGTCTAAGCTCGGAGAGGCCCCAGTGTCATCCAAGAGGAACAGGAACATGTTGAAACATTCAAAAGTTCAACAGGAACATGTTGAAAAATATGCTTTTCCTTATATGTTTGCCTTCCAAAATTTGTTCTCTTCTTTAAACAGCTCTGTCCGTGGCCATATTTGTTCTCTCTCAAAATAGACTAATATCTCTTCTCCAAAACTTCTGCATTTCTACTCCTCATGTAGGCCATATTTTATAAATATCTAACAATCAAAATATGGGTTACATATTTATTCAAATATTCAAAATATCAAATAGAATGGGACTTTGCACAAACATGGAGCAGAAAAGGATTATACACAAAGCTTCAGAGTTCTATTATGTACAATTTGCTTTTCTTTTAAAGTAAATGATAAGATTAAACTATGGTTTTCAATTACTGTAACTGCCTTTCTTTTATTCTTTTGTCTTTATTAAAAAAGCCCTCCTTTAATTTTTTTTGATGGATGGACTGAGAAGGCTCCTTATTTCTCTTATCTTCCCATCTCCTTCCTGTATTTTGGGAAAAACCCCAAAACAACAAAGCACTTATTAATGTGTATATATATATATATATATATATATATATATATATATATATATGAAGTATCTTTCTTTGTAAAATGTATAGAGTTAAACAAACAAAAAACATTTTCACATTGGTTATGTCCCACCATCCTCCAATGTATGTTTCATTCTGTATTTTGAGTTTATCACTCCTCCCTTAAGAGGTAGAATGCAAGATTAATCATCAGCCCTCTAGAATTAGAGTTGTCCATTGAATGCATAAATATTCTCAAATTTTTAGAAATGGTGCTTCTTTATGACATTGTTATTGCATAAATTCTGCTTCTCCTTATTTCACTCTGTACCATCAACTTATCCAAATATTCTCAGAAGCCTGAATTCATCCTCTGATGCTATTTATTTCATAGATTTTATAACTCAATAATAATCCATTCCATTTATAGACCATAACTTTTGCATCCATTTCCCTAATAGATGGGAAACCCCTTAGTTTCCTGTTCCTTGCTACTACAAAAAGAACTGCTATAAATAACTATTGTATATATGGTTCCTTTTCCTCTTTTTTTGGTCTCTTTAGAGTTTATAATTAGTAGTGGTACCTCTGAGTCACAGCTTATTGATTTTTTTTTTGTGGGGAGGGGTGTAGTTTTGACTTGTTTTCCAGAATAGTTGGACTGGTTCACAGTTCTACCAACAGTTCTTTGTGTTCTTATTTTCTCCCATAGCCTTTCCAATAATTGTCATTTTCCTTTTGTTATTTTTTCCCAATCTAGTAATATAACTAGTATTTATTACACAATTCTTTATACATATAATCTCATTTGATCATCACAACAACCACTGAAGGTAGATATTATTATTATCTCCTTTTTAAAGATGAGGAAATTGAGAAAGAGAGGTTGAGTGACTTGTCCAGTCAGGCAGCTAGTAAATTCTGAGGCAGAATTCGAATTCGCACTCCTTTTATTCCTGACTCTAAGTTCAATGCTCTGTCCATTTTAGCATCTAACTATTTCTGTTGGATCTGAGATGGAATTTCAGTATTGCATTAATTTGCATTTCTCTGATTAATAATGATTTAGACTTTTTTCTTATGTTTGTTGACAGCTTGTGTTTCTTCTTTTGAAAGCTCTTCATATGCTTTGATCAGTTGCCAAATGAGGGTTGAATGGCTTTTGTTTTTCTTAATTTGGGTCTGCTTGTTATATGTCTTGGATATGAAACTTTATCAGAAAAATTTGTTGCAAAGATCTTCTTCAACTCTGCTCACAAGAACCAATTATGAAGTTTTCAATTTACACTGAAAAACATTTACACTTGTATTGTGATGGAGAAAATATTAATAACGCAGATTCAACTTAAAAATCTGTCATGCATATATATTTTTTTGATTTTTCAAGGCAATGGGGCTAAGTGGCTTGCCCAAGGCCACACGGCTAGGTAATTAGTGTCTGAGGTCGGATTTGAACCCAGGTACTCCTGACTCCAAGGCAGGTGCTCTATTCACTGCGCCACCTAGCCATCCTGATGCATATATTTTTGAGAGCCAAGAATTAAACATTTGAGTGCACCTATTTCCCATCTAATTTACCTGCATTGTTTTTGTTTGTGCAAACCCTTTTAAATTTTATATAATCAAAAGTTGTTCATTATGTTTTTATATTCTTTTCTATCCCTTGTTTTAGCATGACTTCTTAAATGTCATCTATTATTAATTAGTTCAGATTTCTTATTTGACATATGAAGTAACAAGGACAGGTACAGTGACTTATCCATAGGCATACTTCTCTTTTCAACACAGAATCTTGGAACTTTTCTTCTTCTAGGCAGTTTTGAACTTTATCTGAAAGTGGTGCTTCATACTTGAAGCTCTCCATAAAAGGAGTTTCACAGGCTCCTTGGCTGACCTTGTCCACATTCTCATTGAAAGGACTCTTTAATGTCTCTTTCCCATAAATGTGACCTCCTTCTTGTCCTTTGCTGAGGTGGAGAATTGGATGCTATCCAGGTCTTCTATAATGCTCCACTTCCTTCTTATCTTTGAAGATAATTTTTGTTATCTTCCTATCTCAATCATTCTGCAATATATTTTCTTCCAGAGTGTAAGAAATTCCTTCTAACTCAGGTGTCTTAGATTTAGTGAAGATAATTCCAGATATTTTCAACTCTCTACAATGTGTCTGAGACTAGATTTGAACTCAGGCCCTGTACTCTTGTCTACTCTGGCTCTACCTCACTGCCTGCTTGTGCCCATAGGAGACATTTAATAAATGCTACTGCATTGGACCAGAGGTATTGGAGCTCACTATTAGATGTGCTTCTTGCTTCTGCATTGATTTGCAATATAGAGATATCATCACTTGATGACTTTTATGGTGACAGGCCATTCACTTTTATTTTTGTTTTTAATATTCTTTTTATTTAAATTTAATGTTTAATATTTTATTTTCCCCAATTACATGTAAAAATAATTCAACATAGGTTATGCATGTGTAGTCATACAAAACACATTTCCATGTAAATCATTCTATGAAAGAAAACACTGACAAAAAAACCCCAAGAAAAATAATGTAAAGAAAAAAAATCTTTGATCTGTATTCAGACTTTATCAGTTTTTTCCTCTGGAGATGGATAGTACCTTTTATCATAAGACTACGGAATTGTCTTGGGCAATCATATTGCTGAGAATAGCCAAGTTATTCAAAGCAGATCACCATACAATATTGCTTTTACTGTGTACAATATTCTACTGATTCTGTTTATTTCACCTCTTATCAGTTCATGCATATCCTATTCATCATTTTTTCTTTTTTTTCTAAGGCAGTGGGGTTAAGTGACTTGTCCAAGGTCATACAGCTAGGTAATTATTAAGTGTCTGAAGCCACATTTGAACTCAGGTACTCCTGACTCCAGGGCCGATGTTCTATCCACTGCACACTTAGTTGCCCTCCTACTCATCATTTCTTAAAGCATAATGGTATTCTGTCACAATCATATACAACAATTTGTTCAGTCATTCCTCAATTTCTGGACATGTTCTTAATGTCCAATTCTTTGTCACCACTAAAAGAGTTATTATTGATATTTTTATGCACATAGGTTCTTATGCTAAAAATTTTAACATTTTTTTTGCAAGACAGTGGGGTTAATTGACTTGCTCAAGTTCACACAACTAGGTAATTATTAAGTGTCTGAGGATTTGAACTCAGATCTTCTTGACTCCAGGGCTGGTGCTTTATCCACTGGGTTTAATAATTGTAAAAAAAGAAAAATATAACATGATAAAGTACGTTGGCTTTGGTGGTACAGTGGAAAGAATGTTGGATTTAATATCTGAGGTCCTTGTGGGATTCAAGTGGGTGAGATTCACTCACCTCGGCCACTTTCTCCTATAGGGAGGAATCTCAGTTTCGCTTTCCTGGACCTTAGTTTTTTCATTTGTAAAACAAGGAGGTTTATCTGTGGTTTTTTTCTTTTCTAGTTCAAGTGACATACTGAGTAAAAGAGATAGTGTAACTTTGATGAATAAATGATAATGTTGAATCTGGGAGCTAAGAATTACAAAGTAGTTCAATACTTCCTTATTTTAAATATATATATATATATATATATATATATATACATACATACATACATACATACATATATACACATTAGGCAGTTGTAACTTTGGGGGTTTTCCATTCAGATGAAATGAAGAAACATACAAGATATAAACTAGAGAATGTTGGAAAATCTCCAGAGATAGAAATGTGATAGTAAATCAGTGTATAATGTTAGATAAATAAGATAATTTGAAATAGAAGGATTAGGTTTACATCATGGCTCTGCCATTTACTAATGTCATAATGATTTTACCTCTTTGTTCTTCTGTTTTTTCATCTATACAATGCTCTTGAATAGGGTTACTTCTAAAGTCACTTCTAGCTCATGATCCATGATACAGATGCTTGGAATTCCCACATCCAGGGATTGATGGAGAGTACATTTGACCCTGTCATTTAAATCCTATTCACCTGATTATATCTGTATATCCTTGTACCTCCCAAGGCACTAATTTAGTATATAGTAAGTGCTTCTTATTACTTATATTAATTAGTCAATGGGTATTTATTAAATGTTTATTATCTGCCAAGAATCATATTTAGAGATGAGGAGTACAAATGCAAGTGGAAAGAAAAACCCTTCTTATTCTAAACAATCATCATTTCCTCCTCCTCCTCCTCCTCATCACCAATCATCACCAATCATCATCATCATAGATAACATTTATAGAGTGCTCACTATGGCCCAGACACTGTGTTTAGCACTGTGATACAATCACAAGTAGAAGGAAAAACTCTTCTTGTCCTAAAGGATCATCATCATCATTGTTCTCCTCCTTCCTCCTCTTCTTCATCAATCATCATCCATCATCATCATCACAGATAACATTTATAGAGTGTTTACTATGGACCAGGTACTGGGTTTGTCCCTGGGAATACAAATGCAAGTAGAAGGAAAAACTCTTCTTGTCCTAAAGGATCATCATCATCATTGTTCTCCTCTTCTTCCTCCTCTTCTTCATCAATCATCATCCATCATCATCATCACAGATAACATTTATAGGGTGTTTACTATGGACCAGGTACTGGGTTTGTCCCTGGGAATACAAATGCAAGTAGAAGGAAAAACTCTTCTTGTCCTAAAGGATCATCATCATCATTCTCCTCCTTCACCTCCTCCTCCTCATCACCATTAATCCTCATCATCATATATAACATTTATAGGGTGCTTCCTATGGGCCAGGCACTGGTAATATAAGCACAAGTAGAAAGAAAAACTCTTTGTGGCCTAAAAGATCTTAATAATGATAATCATGACAATTATAATGATTGTTAACATTTATAGCACATTTACCATGTGGCAGGCACTGTTTTAAATGCTTTACAATTATTATCTTATTTGACTCTAACAATATCCTAGGAGGTAGGTGCTGCTTGCAAGTGAGGAAACTGAGGCAGATAGTTCAGTGACTTGCTGAGGATCATCCAGTTGGTAAGGGCAGATTTGAATTAAGTTCTTCAAATCTGATGTTCTATTAGTGGAAGAAAAAAAAAACCCATAAAAGGGATCTGAAAGGGGAGTGGGAAGTGGGGAAAGGACACAAAGGCATGGTAATGGTTAGCCTGGCCTGTTAAGCCTGAAATAGGGTGAAACTGTGAGACAGGAAGAAATCTGGATACTTAAAAATGTGGGGCTATACATATTCATCCTCAGTAGGGCCAGCAGCTTGGAGTAGAGCCCAATCAAGAGAGCAGGACCAGTAGCAGTTTTCAAGGAAAGCCCCTAAAGACTTTGACCCCAAGTCCTTCCATATCAGAAGGCATGAAGACGAGAGGGGACCAGCCCCAAGGTCCAGTGGCGATTGTGCTATTTTTGTCTTTATGCTGGAGGAAATCAGCAGCTGGCTTCCTTGCTCAAGGAGAAGGTCAAAGGAGGACAGAGAGCCAGCAGAATGCTTCTCTAGAGTCAGGCTTACTAAGGAGGATGAAGAGTGCCTTGACAGGGAAGAATAAATTATTAAAGCAGGGTGGAGGGAAGCTAAAGATTCTCAGAAGTCAGAGGAAAATTCAGACAAGGTTCAAGAGGTCAATGAGTGGAAAAATGTGACACAGAGGAGAAAGGGAAGGAGTTATATAAGAAATGGGAGGTTCTTTCTGGGGAAGGTGATTATATAATTTGAGCAATAGGCTGTTCCTATAAAACAATATAGCCCAGTTTAAATGTGTCAGGCAATTAAATCAGTCAATAAATATTTATTAAGGACCTATTTTATACTGCTAAACACTGGAAATACAAAGAGAGGCAAAAGATAATTCCTGCCTTCAAGGAGCTTACAATTAAATTATTGCCAGAATGTTTAAGAGGTATGTCTAGGGGCAGCTTAATAGTGCCATGGATAGAGAGCACTGGTCTTGGAGTCAGGGAGACATGAGTTTGAATCTGATCTCAGACATTTACTAGCTGTGTTACCCTGGGAAAGTCACTTTAAACCAGATTCCCTACAAAGGAAAAAAATAGGTGTGTCTGGTAGCTGATGACTGTTCAGAAGAGATAGAGGCATTCACATATGTACACCTTACATGGACAATTGGGAAGTATACTTTCCATCTGACATAGATTTGAGACTGCCATAGAGATTGATTTCTACCAGTTTCTGGGGCAAATGATACAACAGCCAGGAAAATTCCCAAAAGTATCAGGAGAGATTATAATAATTGCCAATTCTTCTAGAGAACATTTAGGTTTGCAAAATACTTTCTGTGCATGATCTCATTTGAGCCTTACAAATGACTCTATGAAATCAGTAAAGCAAATAAAAATAGCACCATTTCAAGATGAGAAAAGTGAGATTCAGTGAAGCTAAATCACTTGCCCATGATCCAGAGGTAGAATCTGAATTCAAATCTTTTTGAATTGAGATGATTCAGTATATCACATTGTCTTCTAAGTATATAGAGTGGAAAAGTGAACTACCCGTGGATACCAGCATCATTCTAATCTCATTCTCATACCTTCAAACTGATCCCTGTAAACATGATCAATGTAGCATGGTTAGTCTGTTAAAATTTTCTGTTAAGAAGGAATGGGAATAACACTTGAGGCTTCAGAACATACACTCTGTTTTCTTCATTCCTCTCCACTTACTGCATCTTTTATCCAGTTCTTATAGTTTTTGATATAAGATTGTTTCTAATTTTTTATATCTTACTTGCATCCCTGATTATCTCATCAGTCCTCTGACTCTTCTTTGCAGTCCTCTATCAGATCTGCATTTAAAATTAAATCTGATCATTTTTCTCCCTTCCATTTTCTATTTAAAGTTACTCAGTCAATCAGTAAGTCTATAGTCAAACACATTTTCTTACTCCTAATCAGATTCATTCCAACCCTAGGCAAGAGTTTATTGCTTTATCTCCTAAAGCTTCTCCACAAAGTTGTATTTCAATGCCTCACTATGGAGTGAGGATGAACTTGGTTTCTTGAAGACTATAACTTATCAAGCACTAGCTCTGACAACTAAAACCATATTGGAAAGACCCGGTCTATATTCCAAGGACCAGTCTAGTGAAATAGAGAGAAAGTCATCACCATTAGACGGGTAAGTAAGGTGATGAATTCTTTAGTCTTGGCCTCCATGTATGGATGTAAATGCAATAGGGTTCTTAGTTCTGGTCTGCTAGGCAATTATTAAGTGTCTGAGGCCAGATTTGAACTCAGGTCCTCCTGACTCCATGGCTGGTGCTCTATCCACTGTGCCACTTAGCCACCCCCAAAGTTTCCACTTTCACTAATAGCTAGAATAGCTAGACTAGTTTCTCTGGAGAAAGCACTGCTTCTCTTGGCTTTTATGTATTAATTACAGGCAGCCTTAGCTTGGGATGGAAAGCTTATGAAATCTTCAAGTCTATCGGTCACAATTATTCTTTTTTCTTTTTCCCTGTCAGCCCGCTCTCATCGCTACATTATCTTTTCTATTATGCTGACATCATCAAAGTGGTTATACAAATAAAAAAGACTAAGCACAATTCTTTGGAGATAAAAATTTAATTGATTTATAACAGAATAAACAGGAGAAGTCAGTTTTCCAACCCATAATTATTCATAAAACTATCTAATTGCTTTGAAGTTTTTGAATCCAAAAGGATAATGGATGAATAGCAGAGTTCCCTGATCAATTCTGATGAATTTTCAGAGGGGAGTCTTTGTTCAGACTTTAATTGTATCTCCATGTGAAGGTTGTAAACATGTCTACTTAAACTAATCTGGACTCAGTATTGTGGGAGTTTTCATTCAATGTTCTGCCCTTTTTGACCAGATCTCTATTATCCTTAGAAAGAAACAGAATTAAGTTTAGCCATGAAAATTCTACTCCATACTCTTCCCCTTCTCGGGAAGTCATTGATGAATGCATTAGGGCATTGCAAGGCATTCCATTCCTTATTAGTTGCATGTGATCTTATTCTATTATAGAATGTGTGTTATACCCGGCTGTGGTCCAAAAAAAAAGTTCCTGTACCTGGTCCTAGAGAGGCATTGGTAGACATTGGTCAACTGCATGGACATAAGTAAGAGAACTACATGGGCCAAGTGATGTATGTGCCTGACCTCTAGCTAGCCAAATGATTGTTGAAAAGTCCTGAATTTGAGTTTCTTGGATAATTGATGGCATAGTTCTTGGGAAATGTCAGCTTCGGTGTAACTTCAATAGCATTTCTAAGTTTGGGAGATTAGGATTAACCCTTTCAAAGAAAGAGGAGGAGTTCTTGGCTAGCCTCAGCCTCTGATTGAGAAGAAGGAATTACACGTATGGCCCCCTGTAGTAAGTAGGAGTAGCAAAAGATTGATTTTGCCTTGTCTGTGAGTATTAGGACAGTATGGGTCTGACGGGAAGTAGGGCTATTACTAGCAACCCTAAACATAATTTCCTTCCTGGAGACATCAGGAATGAACCTGATACCCTCAGCTTGTGCACCGTAAGGATGGATACCTATGTGAGTCTCTTGGTGAAAATAGCAGAATGTTGGGAGGTAGACTGTTTAACAACTTCAACTTCTTTTTTCTTCCAAAGGAAAGTAAAATGTAGGATAATTCCATAAATCAGGATGTCGTTGTTGATCTCTGAGATTTAAGTGGGATTAACGGAAATGTTGAGAAATGCCAAGTACATTTCCCTTCCAGCAAGAGTTCAAGCATGATAAGACTGAATGCTTTTATGGGGCACTAGGGAAAGGAAGAATTTGTGATGGAATATCTTATATTGATAATCTTTAAAATACTTTGAGTTTTTATGTGTTTTCTGGTTCCCCCCTGAAGCATCAATAAAAACTGATATACCTAATAAATACATTTATTTTGTGTGTTTATATAGGAACTGAATACTGTTTGAGTTATGTTTGAGGTGGACTAATATGACCTATATAAATATCATTTCTCAAGAGTAAACTCTGAACAAGGTCAAGGAAAGTCAGAGAGAAATATGATTTTGGAGATTATTCCAGGATTGAATATAGTTCATTTAAATATAAAGACTGGGGGGGGGGAGGGCCGTGCTGAATTACCCAAATATTTCAATTTTGATAACTCAAATAATTTTCTCAAAACTCTCATGCTGGATGGGTCAATCCTATTTATAGGATTCATGTTTGGAAGGAACCTAAAAGTACAACAAACTAATCTTCTCATTTGTAAATGAGGAAACTGAGACTCAGAAGGGTTAATGAATTTGCCTTAGGTCACATGAGTAACAGAACAGGAATTTCCACTCAACTCTTATGATTGAATTAAGAAGTCTTTTTCCTACAGTGTACCTACTGCCTGAGATATGTAAGTTTAAAGTGAACACCCCAGGTGTTCACATGGACTATTTGTGCCCAATCTGTGGTAGAGAATTAGGAGATTATATTGGTCTGATCTGCCATAGTCAACACACTCTAATTTGTCTCTAACATAGTGATGTCATTTTGGTCATCTTTGATAGCAAAAGAGAAGAGCCAATCAAACAACTACTGCTTTTAAACTTTGGCAGGACCGTAGGAAACATTAATGCTCAGGTGGTATTTCTACCTATGGAAGAAAGATTTTGGTCATTTTTCTGGGTGGGGGAGGGGAGGGCTTTTGGAGGAAGTAATAAATATTGGGAGCATTTTAGTCCCCAGAAACCTCTGCTTAGTAGTACTGATATTGTAGGAATATGTCTATCCTGCCATGGGAAAACAGTCCTTGTCTTCAATGATCAAATGTTCAAGATAAAATGCACAGCTCTTGTTAATTAGACAAAAAATTTTATATATATCATTTAATCTAAAAGATATCATTTTGACTGCTAAATATTCATAATGAAAATGACATATAAATACTATTCCATTTATGGACATTTATTTAATTTTCATTCTTATCCCTAAGGTATAGCCCATATTCAAGAACCACAAGCTACCCCACCTGGGGTATGTACTCAATTGCTACTATCTCATGGTGAAGATATTAATTGAGAATTAGAACATGGCTATGTTTACCACAATCAATAGTAATTAGCATTTAGAGAGAGCTTACTGTATAATATTATCTCCATTTTTTACTAGATAAAAACTAAGGCAAGAGGTTAAATGCCTTGTCCAGGGTCACACAGCTGGAAGAAATCTGAGGCTGAATTTGAATTCAGATCTTCCTGACTTCAATCCTGAAGAGTTATCCCAAGTGCCAACTTGCTGCATCTTGCCATAATTCCTTTTTTTTTTAAGGTTATAGATTCAATGAAGGGTCTTTGGTAATGAAAGTTTTATGGACCAGAAAACATATACTTCTGACTAATGGATGCCTTTAGAACAGCATTTGGGAAATGTTGGTATAAATAAGAAAGCTGCATGGGTTGGTGGAAGGAGCTCTGGTCTTGGTTATGGGGTTGGGGATTCAAATCCTGCCTTTGACATTTATGGAATTGGGTAAATATTTTCGCTTCTCTGGGTCTTGTTTTTAATCCATCTGTAAAATGAGGGAGTTGGACTACATAGTCATTGAGGTCTTTTTTTTTTTAGGTTTTTTTTACAAGGCAAATGGGGTTAAGTGGCTTGCCCAAGGCCACACAGCTCACACAGCTAGGTAATTATCAAGTGTATGAGACCAGATTTGAACCCAGGTCCTCCTGACTCCAGGGCTGTGCCACCTAGCTGCCCCGAGGTCTTTTCTTAATTCTAACATTCGAGATAGAAAATTCTACCCTGTTTCCCCTCTCTGATAATAGTTCCCCAATACAAAATGCTGATATGGTTCTCTGGGTTGGAAGTGAGATTAAGTGGAATGTTAGGAAATTGCTTGTTAAAAATGCCAAGTATGTCTCCCTTCCATGGAGTTCAAGCCCTTGCAGAAAAGAATTTAAAAAAGAAAAAGGAAGAGGAAAAAAAAATTCAGCCAAACCTAAAACACACTGAAAAAATCTGATATTTTATGCAGTGTTCCAGGAGTATAGAGCCTGACCCCTGTAAAGGGGATGGGAGAGGCATTTTCTAACATCTCATCTTTGAGGACATAGTTGTTTTCTTTAGTTTTGCTATGTTCAGTTACTATTGGAGCTGTTCTTTTTAAGTACATCGTTGCAGTCACGATGTCTTCTTCCTACTTACTTCACTTTATATCAGTTTATGGAAGTCTTTTTATTCATCGGGTTGGTTATTTCTTACAGCACAATTGTATTCTACCCTATTGATGTATTACAATTTATTTATCCATTTTCCAATCAATGTTTCTAGTTCACAGAGGATATGCTTCAAAAACTAACTTTCAACATGGAGTTTTTAAAAATTTATTTTAGCATTGTTTATAGATACTGAAAATATTAATAGCTCCTGTAAATCTAAACATTAGTTCACCCAACAAGATTCCAATTCTATAAATTCTTTACATTTTTTAATGAATGATTTTATTTATTTTGTTTTACAATTTTTCTCCCAATCTTACTTCCCTCCCCCTACCCCCCAAATTCTTTACATTTATTAGAATGTTGACTATTTCCTTTTTTCCTTGTATTACTAGTACTTATCTGTGTCTGACTCAGTAGACATTTAACAAATACTGGATTGAATGCCTACTATAAGCAAATTGCCTCTTAAGTGGCAAGGGACATGATAAGATAGAAAAGAGATAGTACCTGCCCTTAAAGTATGCTGCTTTCCAGTCTGATATTATAAAAGGTTGTGAAACAGTTCAGTTCTGGCTCATGTACCAGGGATGAAAGTCTAACTTGGGTAAGTACAAGAAAATCCACTTCAAGCCAGAACAGCCGGGTTGAATTTAGTCTAGTCCTAGGTCACATAGATAGTATTTCAGAGAACACCAAGTTTGTGGGCCAGACTGAAGTCAGCAGATGCACATGATCAAGGGTAGTTTTGGTAGCATTCTTTATATAAGAATTCCTTTATTCTTATATAAAAGGCAATTTTATTAGAATAAACACAGGTTTTAATATCTGAAGACCTGGGATTCAACCTTGCTTTGCCACTAAATACCTGTTGGATCCTGAGTGATTAACATCACTTCCTGGCCCCTCAGTTTTCCTGTCATCTACTGTTACTAGATCATTTCTATGACACCTTTAAATTCTAAATTCCAAGATCTTACATGCAGTTGCTAATTCAGAATTTTTCAACTGTAGGTCATGTCCCCATAAAGTAGGATATTAAATCCTCTTAGAGGGCTCATAGCAGTGGTCAAAATTATTGAACTTTTTTAGTACAGCTACTGCTCAAATTGACATTAGTCCATTAATCAATAAACATTTATTAAGTTCCTATTCAGTGCTAGAAACTGTACTAAGTGCTAAGGTTAAAATATGAAAAAAAACTGTTTCCTGCTCTCAAAGAGTTGACCTTCCATATTTGTGGAAGATAACATGTACATATCTAAGTCTATGATATGTAAGTGAAGAAAATGTAGTGCTAATTAAATAAAGTATGTGCAAACAAGGTCAGATATGGAGGGGCACATGCCATTCTTCAATAAGGGCACTTCACTGACAGCATTAATCAGGATAGGTTCATGATACCAATGAACTGCATCATTGATTGCATATAAAGTATGTAAACTCAAAAGAGATTAACTTAAACAATCTTCATGTGGATATTGAAATTAATTTCTTAATAGCTTACTAAAAATGCAATATAATAAAGTTGCTACCTAAAACTTTCACTTTAAAAAATGAAATAACTTAAGAATGGTTATAGGTAACTATTTGAAAATTTCAATGATGAAATTTTAGTTTGACTTAAATTTTTATTATCTCCAATAAACTGGGAAATAATATAACCTTCTTGATGAATGAGCATATTAGAAATTTGAAAAGAAAATCCACTAGAAAAGTTCAAGCTAGTACAAGCAAAGACAAGAGGAACCATTTATATAATGGAAATATAAAGTAATAAAACTGTAATCCAGAAAATAAGAATACATGTATATATATTTATATACACATTTATAAACATATGTGTATTTGTTCATTCTTCATTTTCAAAAAGGACAAATGACATTGCAAGGTAATGGCTTAACTGGAACATGAATTGGATTTAAGTGAGGTAGTGATGCACAAAGTCATCAGCCTCACTCTCTTTTCCAGAGTCATCAGAGTCCAGTGGTAAGACAAAAGTCAGAACAACACCTGGTGATGGTCTGGGATATAGTTGTTGACTTTGTTGTCTTGTATGTCTAATCAAGCTCTAAACTCTTCAAGAGGCAACTAGATGGCACAATAGATTGAGGAGTCAAGAAGACTTGAGTTCAAATCCAACCTCAGACACTTGACACTTATTAGCTGTGTGACCTTGGGCAGGCCACTAACCCTTGAATGCCTCACATCCAGGGCTATTTCCAGTTGTCGTGATTCATAGCTGGACCCAAATGGCTCTGGAAGAGAAAGTGAGACTGGTGGATTAGCACAGCCCCCCTCACTCAAATTCAAATCATGTGCTTGTCATGGCATCACCTCCCTGATGTTATGATCTTCAAGAATGAAGGACAAACATCAAGCTCTCCACAATACCTGCTTTAGCTGCCTTCATGGCTATTGGAGCACATTGCATTCACCTGCCCATTCTACTGGGGAAAGTCTCCTCATGCTTGGGAGGTCCATAGGGTACCCTTAGCCTCATTTAGCTTCTTTGCCAAGATAATTTTACTGGGGTATGGCTGTTGCACATCTTATAGGTTCTTAGAGCTGCAGGTAAAAGTTGGGGTGCAAGGTGGACACCAAAAGTGAATGAGTAGCCCTGAAAAGTAGCCCTCACACTAGAGATACTAGTCTTCTCTGAATACCCCATACACATGAAAAATATATGCATACACATGCATAAATATGTATATACAAGACAGAACACATTATAAAATAATAGAATGCATTATATAATGATATATGATAAAACTGATATAATTTCAGTCATCTTTAAAATATATGTGATATATCATATAATAATTATTATTATTACTTAATAAATAACATCATAAATTACTATGTTATATAGTGATTCTGTTTTTCTGGACTATGGCTGTCTACCTTGAATTTCTTTATTTTTATTAGTTAAACAATAATATATAATATTAAATAACATGATGCATATCACATGATATATATTATAGATAGGGGTTCATTTTTTCTTTGTATAATGCTATATGTTATAATATAGGATATTTGATAATTATAAGTATGTATATATACATAAATATATTCATATGTGTATATAAATAAAAATATTATATATGTATAGGCATTCACAAGTACTGCTTTGGGAGAGAAAACTTCTCTGGTTTCCTTTTTGAATGAATTATGGAGAATATGGAAATGACACCTTGAAAGTTTACATAAAAAATAGACTGACAAGGCAAGAGAATTTTTCCAGAGAGAATTATACGCTTTTAACAAGAAAAAAAAAAAGCAAATTTTTTTTAGTTTCATATTGTCCATGGCACCAAAAGGATTGTTCAATTGTTTATGGAACTGCTATTTATTAAAAAGTCTCATTCAACAGGTGAGAGATTTGTGACCTGAAGATAAAGAAATGATTAAAATGATTCTTGGAAAATCATATGAAAAGCAATTTTTCAAGAATTCCTCTTGTGGGTATTAGAATAGGAATAAGAATTATTGATGTGCCTGATGACTTGTGCAAATAATTAATTGAGAAACTAAAATCTTCCTAATTGTAGGGGTTAAGCAATAGATATTGTTAAAGATACTCATTTGATTATATATGTATGATATGATAAAATTGATGTCAGGGAAGACTTTTAACTTGAGAAACCTATTAATGAGCGACATATTCGAAAAGAAAATTTCAATACAGTTAGTGATTTTTTTTAGTTTTTTTTTTTTTGCAAGGCAAATGGGGTTAAGTGGCTTGCCCAAGGCCACACAGCTAGGTAATTATTAAGTGTCTGAGGTCAGATTTGAACTCAGGTACTCCTGACTCCAGGGCCGGTGCTCTATCTACTGTGCCACCTAGCTGCCCCTTAGTGATTTTTTTTTAAACAAAGATGATATAAGGTAAAAAAGTTCAGCCAGTGTAAGCTCAAAACACAATTTTACAATCATTAGTTTAAAATGCATTTGGGA
This sequence comes from Macrotis lagotis, assembly GCF_037893015.1. Classification (NCBI taxonomy): domain Eukaryota; kingdom Metazoa; phylum Chordata; class Mammalia; order Peramelemorphia; family Peramelidae; genus Macrotis; species Macrotis lagotis. Next base: position 92,418,675 of record NC_133663.1, read on the forward strand.
CACAATATATACCTCACATAGTAAATCAATTATATTAAGAATTATGAATGAAGAGCTATTTGTAGTATTGGTAACTCTAAAAACCAATTCATGAAAAAGAAGTTCTTAACAAAATTGTGCTGTGATATGGAGGTAGGGAAGAGGGAGCTTTTTTTTGCTTTCATCAAACATTCTGACTTTCTCATGCCAAAGAATGCAAAACATATTTGAAAGAAAAGGAGAAAGTGCCATTTTTCTTAAGTTATAATAATAAAAATAAAACAAATTCACTTTATAAGAAAATTATTTTCTTCTGAAATTTGTGCTTTTGATGGATTTTTAAATGAAGTTTTCTAAATAAAACCACATAGATTTCAACTTCCTCCTCTGATCTAGAGGATAAAATTATTGCATTTATTAAAAAGGTCTACGTATACTGAATTTCCAAATAATATTTTGATATGTTTCCCAATTCTAAAAATAACAGCCCTCTGAATGAAATGGAATATAAATATCTGGTATTGATCACTTGAATGGTCCACAAAGCAAATGTCAGTTTTTAAAAAATTCCAACCTATTTATAAATATGAATGGAAAAAAACATATTTGTTATGAAAAAAGATATATTTGATCTTATTCCATTTGAATATATTATTGACATGAAAATAAACTGAAGCAAATATACATAAAACATATTATGATTAATATGGAACTATATTAACATAGTAGTCATAAATTTATAACACTGTCAAGGGAAGGAAGAAGGGAGAAAAATGTGGTACTCAAAAACTTTAATTTAATAAGATTTATATACATAAAAATAGATACAGAGTGAAGTAAACAGAACTCAAACCCCAATATATATATATATATATATACAGTAGCAACAATGTAAACAAAAAAATGACCACACACAACACACACACACACACACACACACACACACGCACACATATACACAATCAAGATTTAAGGTGGATGTTGCAAAATTTTAAAAAACTTGAATGGCTTAAAAAGGAAAATGCTCCCACTCTTCCCCTTTGCTGAGATGAGAGGCTTACAAATGTACTTTGCACATATTTTCAAATTTTTATGATTTATTTATTAGTCATACTGATTTTTTTTCTCTTTTCCTTTTTTGTCTTAAAATATTTTTTAATTATATGACATCGCACTCTGAGAGGGAAGGAAAGATATGTGGGATTGGTAATATAACAGAAATTTTAGTAATATAAAAGCTATGATGATGTAAAACTATAGTAATATATAAAATAGATCAATAAAAATATACTTAGCTATGGTAATATAAAAACCCAAAATACATTGATAGAATAAATTGAAAGATATCAAAAGTAGCATGATATATTTTAAAATATTGTACTGAAAACAATATTATTATGGTCATTATTTTATATATTATGAATTGTTATGTTGTAAAAAGATTTTCATCGACAAATATTTGTAAATATTGCATAATTTCATTCTATAATTAAATATTAATGCTGTTGAACAAGTATAACAAATTTTTAATTTTATTTGAATAAAATGCAAGTTAACAAAAGTATTTGCATGAGTGTTTATGAAAAATGAGGTAGGGGCTGCTAAGATTTTTTTTTTTAAAGCAAGACGTTGATACATCAAGTTTGGAAAATACTGAGCTCATGGTTGACTTTCTGTGAGCACATGATTATGAATCATGTGAGTTTTGCTCACAATGGAAGTCTTTGGCTTGCACTTTCATTCTTTGTTGTTTTTTTTTTTCATGTGTAGTATTAAAAACAAAACCAGCACTCCCATCAGATTTGGGAAGGAGTTACCATGGTGACATGAAGAATTTCTCCTTTCTACTTTGTAATGTGTAGGTGTAACCCAGGTCAGAGGATTACAGATCCAGAATCAGAGGGTCTTTTAATTCTAAGTCATAGAATCACAGGATACTGGGAGCATAGAACGAGAGCTGAAAGGGACCTTAGAGGTTATCCCATCGAACTCCCTCATTTTAAAGAGGGAGAAAATTGGTCCCCTGAGAGGTTATGTGATTTTCTTAAGTTTCCAAGGCAATATTGGGTTGAACAAAGGATAGGGCACTAGTCTGGAGTCAGGAAAAACCCGAGTTGAAATCCAGGCCCAGATGCTTATCAGCTGTGTGGTCCTGCTAAGTCATTTAATTTGTATGCCTCAGTTTCCTTTGTTGTAAAATAGGGATAATACCTCTGTAAGTTATAGCAAGTATTGAATGAGATAATTTGCATGGAAAATTGTAAGTGTTTAATAAACACTTCTTTTGTATAGAAATGAGGTCCAATGCAATCAGATTTTTCTGAAGTTGGATATTCAAAGTAGAACTCTTGTGCTTGGGAATCCATGACCATTTGCATTAATGGGGAAGCTTCTACATGGGGCTCAGGTGTCATTCCTTATTGTCTCTAAGCCTTTCTGAATGGGCATTCTGGCCTGGAGTTTAGAAACAACATCCCTCCAGTGTGAAGCAATCTGTTGGCCTGGACTGTATATGTAGGTTTGCTCTTTATGAAATCTTCCATGAGTTTTAGTTGGTAAAGTATCCAAGAGAACCCATGGTACAAAGGAGGAAGTTGCATGTTATTTTTTTTTTTCAGGGCTAGCATTTGTAGAGTGACTTGCTTTTTGGAATTTTTTCTAGGATGGAGAAAAGTTCAACCTAGTGTCCTGGAATTATGAGATTTTGCCCATTTTGTCTTGGGGAAATGGTCCCACACTATGGGCTGGGAGGAAAATGTGAGAGATTTGAAGCCATCAATCAATCAATATTTATTAAACACATACTATTATATGTAAAGCATAGAGACAAAAAATGAAACCATTCCTATTTTCAAGCTTCATCCATTCTATCAGAGAGGTGGTTAGATAACATAATACATAGATAACAGAATACATACATGGCAGAGGATGTATGCATGCTCAATGAAACATGTATGAGGGGAATATGAAGTGGTGTGCTGGAGTTAGCTCACCAGCTGGAGAGGGTTAGGGTTAAATTTTCAGTGTGATCATTTATGCCTTGGAAATATGCAAATACAAGCAAATCAGGAATTGAGTCAGTATTTTATTGATTACCTAGTATTTTATTGATTAGGAAAACAATAGACAAATTGCTAATAATGCAGATTAAATTTATGAGTATTTCCCCAAGTGTATATTTGTTTTCTCAGAGAGCCACTTGCTAAACATTTACCAGTTTGCCATTGAATAGAGGCACCATCCCAAGGAAAACTCTAAGCTTAAGACCTTTTCGAAAACAGCACCATGGCTTGAGGATTAGTTGAAAGAAGCTTTATAGGAGCTAGTATCTGAGGTGGACTTAATGAGAAGCTAGAGATTCTATCAGGGGAGGAGTGAGCACATTATAAGCTTGAAGGACTACTCTTGGAAAGGGATGGAGGAACAGAATGTAATGTGTGAGAGGAGAAAGCAGGTTGGTTTGAATAGGGTGGCAAATGTATGGAAAATATATTTTTTGCACATGTATATATATGTGCACACACATATAGGGATTCATAGACATATAATTATAATATATAATATAGGTTTCATATTACTGTGCAATCAGATTGAAAACATAGGTATGAACTGGGTTCTGGAAGACTTTAAATCTTAGGCTGACAATTTTATATTCTCTCACAGAGGCAATAAGGAACTGTTACTGATTTTTGGAAAGAGGATGAGATCTATATTTTAGGAATAATAATATGGCATATGTGTGGAAGAAGAATATTTGAAATGACCTAGTCTTACTCCTTCATTTTACAGATGAGGAAATTGAGGCTCAGATAAAGATAAGTGACTTGTAGTCATCAACAGAACTGAAATTTGAATCCATCTCCCCTGACTTCAGATCCAATGCCATTTCTACTCTACTCTTTATGGGTCATGAAAGTAGAAAAAAATAGAAAAAAATTAAGATCAGATGTAAAAAATGATCATTTCTTTTTATTTAAACAATTTTTTAACCTATTTTTTTTTAATCTTTGGTAAAACCTATATATAGTGATTGTTCATCTGGGATGGACTTATAGTTGATGGGATGAAATAATTATCACTCCAAAATTGCATGTTGAACCTTTCAAATTAAGCTGCTGCTCATAAACATTGTTCTCCCACTACTTTTAAAAATTATTTTAATCTTTGATACCATATTATCCACAGATTAAACATAAGCATTCCTATACCCCTTCTCCTTGATGTATAAAAATATTTTGGTTCCTACTTTCCCTATTGTTGTGCAAATCAGATGAAATAAAATGCTAAGTGTTTTTTTGCTCTTATTATTATTTGAAAATTATCTGTGATTTCATCCATATGGATACTCTATCCTCTGAGCTTCTAGAGCTTCTCATCCTATGTGAGTCTTTTTTTCCTATTTTTCTAGGTCTCCTGGATAACCAAGTGGTTAATTGTTAGAGAAAGAGATCAACTGTGCAGAGACAAAGACACATTCTAGCTACTCCAGAATACCCAGGGGACCAGAAGAGCAGAAACTGAAACGAAAATAAAGGAAACAAGGTCTTCAAACACATCCTCCTTTTGGCAGAAACTGAGAAAGGGAATCACGAAACAGTGGAAATTCTGAGGCTTTAACTGTATTATGACACAATAGTGCAATCTTTCTGAAATTTAAAGCTGAAAAGAAACAACTCATTCAGCATTTTCTTATAAGCCATTTTTCCAAGGCTTGTTGTGGAAAAAAAACAACAACTGATGCCTCTTGGTGATCATTGAAAGGAATACAGAGATTGTCTTTTTTTTGAAAATGGGTTGGCAAAGAAGCGCACAGCCTCCTGGAATTTTCTCTTCCTATCTCACTGAGAAAACCTAATTTTTATTTTTAAAAGATATTATTAGACTGCATTTCCAGTATAGACTATATCTGGGGGACTTGTCAGGTGATAAGGATATTGATTAGCAATCACATTTGTATTTGTTTATGAACAATATTGGCATATATATATATAATTTTTTTCTGACCTTCACAACAACTGTAGGAGATTGAAAATATTATTTCCATTTGTCAGATGAAGAAAAGAAGACTCAGAAAAGTTTATATTCTTCCTAGCAAATGATGAAACTAGGACATTAACCAAGGTCTACATACTTCAAGCATAATGTTTAGCACATACCATCATATGGAGAAACTATTGACAGTCTTGTTAGGTGAAAACAGAAAAGTACAGTAAACAAAATTTTTAAAGATTTTTCAAGGCAATGGGGATAAGCGGCTTGCCCAAGGCCACACAGCTAGGTAATTATTAAGTGTCTGAGGCTGGATTTGAACCCAGGTACTCCTGACTCCAGGTCCGGTGCTCTATCCACTGTGCCACCTAGCTGCCCCATACAAAAATTCTTTTGTAAAAATATTAAAAAAAAACCCTAAAAAAAGTTTACTTATACTTTTTTCAACAATATGCAGCACAGTTATCACCATTCTTTTTTTTTTTAAGTTTTTGCAGTCAATGGGGATTAAGTGGCTTGCCCAAGACCACACGGCTAAGTGTTTGAGGTCGAATTTGAACTCAGGTACTCCTGACTCAGGGCCGGTACTCTATCCACTGTGCTTACCTAGCTGCCCCCATCACCATTCATTTTTAAAAATCTTTTTTGTTGGTAAAAAGTCCAGTATTTTCAGGCCTAAGGAGAATGTCTCAAAGGCATTTCCTGCCCTTCAGAGCTGCTTTTCCCAGAGTCACATCTCCATGACTTCAGACAGTCAATCAAGGAGACAGTAGGAACTGCACTAAGGGATTCCCCTCCTGACCTGCATCCCGCCTGCAGCAGGACCTGAGCTACCCAACTCAGCTCTATTCCCCAAGGTCACTCATGAAGCATCCATCCACTTCCCAGAGTTATTTGTTAATGTGTGGCTTCTGGAAAGCAAAAATCAATGGCAATGGAAGTAATATGTCAAATGACCCAGGGATGTTTTTATGGAAATGACAATCTATTATATCACCTAGCTGACTCTTCACAATACAACCCTGTTAGGTAACATTAAATTCAGAAGCAAGTATGATCTCCTTGGCTCTATCCACAAACAGAAGTCTCTTTATAGTGGAAGAAATAAAACTGTGAAGGGCTCTTGGGAGGTGGAGTGCAAAAAATAAAAGAAAGACTGAAAGTCCAATGTAGTAGTGAGTAACCAAGAGGATCAGAGTTAGGAGATGCTTCCAAAATCCAGAAGTAGAGTTCTTTGGAAGAACTGGCAGAGGTAGTCAAGAGCCAAGGCAAAATGTCCAAAGAAGTAACCCCAAATGAGTCAGGGCTCAGCCAAAGGGGCATGCTTTCCAGGCTGCCTTTCTTGAATGACTCAATGTTTAGACTCATCCTATCCCCTCTAAATTTCCACCTGGATTTTGGCTGTTCCATTTTCTTCCTTGCTGGTAGCACTTTCTGTCCTTGTGACAGCTGCTTTTGGGTGATAGTAGGCACTGTGAAATGTAGGGGTACCTCAAGGAACCCAAAGACCATAATTTTATTGCTCCATTGTATAATATGATAATTAGAAACATATAATATATTAATTAGCATAGCATAATAATTAGCATCAGTCTTGCTAGTTCAATCATCAAGGAAAGGTCATTTGTTTTTAGGTTTTTGCAAGGCTAATGGGGTTAAGTGGCTTGTCCCAGGCCACACAGCTAGGTAATTACTAAGTGTCTGAGACCAGATTTGAACCCAGGTACTCCTGACTCCAGGGCCAGTGCTTTATCCACTATGCCACCTAGCTGCCCCAAAAGGTCATTTTTTAAAAAGCAGAAAGTGAAGCATGTAATATAATTTAGATTTCCATTCAAGCATGGCTAAAAGATAAACAAGTTACATGGAATATTCAGTTATGCTGAACATCTTTCTTTTTAAAAAGTAGTTTATTGATGCTTCTTTTGGGGACATTTTATTTCCCAATGTGGCATTACGTATCTGAAATTGCTCTTTAGTAAAACTACTGCTTTCAAATGCATGTTCTTGGTTGTATGTAGTTGTGTTAGTTTAAAACAGAATTCCCAAGCAGAAAAATGAAGTGTCCTTGTTGGCAAAACTTGTCTTCAGTCATGATTGATTTCCTGAACTGTGAAGGCAACATCAGTTGTCCAAACTCAAAAGAACATGTAATATTGGCATATGTATATATATCTATCTATCTTTTGGGATCTGTATACAATAGTGCATTAGCCCTCTGTCCAAAAAGCCAATCTGTCAAGCTTGTTTTTATATAAGTAATTAATGTCATTTAAAAAATTTGACTTGGATTTCATTGATATATACAGAACTCCTGGTGAGGAGATACCCTCTGTCAGCAAGTGACTTTTTTAATATTCAATTTTTCCAATTTTGTGTAAAAGTTTTTAACATTTGTTATTTTAAAGTTTGAGTTCCAAATTCTCTCCTTTTCTCCCTCCCCCGTCCTCTCAATGAGAAGACAGTTTGATATAGGTTATGCATTGAAGTCATCAAAACAGATTTCCATATTAGTTATGCTGTGAAATAAAACAGATCAAAAAGAACAACAAAACACCCCAAAACCAAATAAACCTCAAGAAAACTAAAACTTAAAAAAAGAATGCTTTGGTCTGCATTCGAGACTGTCAGTTCTTTCTCTGTAGGTGGATAGCCTTAGATCATTGTATTGCTGGGGTGGCTAGGTGGCGTAGTGGATAAAGCACCGGCCCTGGAGTCAGGAGTACCTGGGTTCAAATATGGTCTCAGGCACTTAATAATTACCTACCTGTGTGACCTTGGGCAAGCCACTAAACCCTATCTGTCTTGCAAAAACCTAAAAAAAAAAAAAAGATCATTGTATTGCTGAAAATTCCAAGGTCAGTCATAGTGGATCATTGTATAATTTTGCTGTTATTGCATATGGTATTCTCCTGGTTCTGTTCATTTCATTTTGCATCAGTTCACCTAAGTCTTCCCAGAGCAATTTACAACTTAAACCTAGAACATTCTGAGTCTGAGAATGGCTCTCTACCCACCATAGGAAACTGCTTCTCAATTAATATAGTTATGCTGCTTAAATATTTATCTTTTCATCTACAGATGAGAAAATTGAGCCCCAAACTGAATAAATAAGTTGTCCAAGGTCACAAAGGTAATACATGGCATAACCAGGATTTCTATTAATATTTCCCCTGTAACAAGCTGTTTCAGTTGGATATCCTTGGGTTTCAGTTTCCTCATTTATAAAATGAGTATATTGAACTAAATGATTTCTAAGGTATTTTCCAGCTATAAATCTATGATTCAATTTTGCATTGTATTTCCAGATTCCTCTTTGTTTTTTAACTCAGAGGACTCTCTTTTGCCTTAGGATCATAGAATTGTACCATAATGTACAGAGGATTATAAAGGTTCTTGTGGGGCCATCCTCTCCAGGGTCACACTGGACAGGATCCCTTTTCAATAGTAAAATATAAATCAGAGCTTAACCTCCTTGTAGCCCAGGGAAAATTACTTCTGTCTCCAATCATGAACATACTCATGTAAATTGGTACAGTTATATTATGCTTCTATACTTTATAGAAGTACTATTTGCCATTTTGAAATTTATATTTAGTTGCTGAGAAGACTGGAATAATTTCTAAGAATATTATTTATCTCATATGTTCTTTACTTTTGTCCCTCCTGCTCACTCTTTGTGTCAGTTATCTCAAGAGAGGTATGGGTTTTTGTAGGGGGGGGGACTTCAAGAGAATTATGACAGACCTGTGAAGATGTTGTTTATCACAGTTGCTTTCCCTATTTAGGAAGTTTTTCCTTTTTTTAAAAAAAAATCTGACCCAATGCTTTCAATGCCAGTTCAATTAAGGTCATCTTTTCTTCCATTCTCAGGGGGTCTGATGCTTTTGGCTCATCCTCCATCTTTTTACAGTAGAAATGGCAATGTGCTGAGAGACATCCTACAGGAATAACAAAAAGGATGGGTTGGTGGGGGCAAGACAAATTCAATACTTCTGTTGAATAAAGATCATATTCTGGCGAGGACTGTAGATTGGCCAGGAAGAATAATAATGACAACAAGCAACTGTGACAGAGAAAATTGCTTTCATACTCATTCTGTGGTGTGATTTTTGGGGGGTTCTTTCTTAGCTTCTTTTAATGACTGTTTCCAGTGTGTCTTCCAGGGTGGCCTCGACATAGAATCATCCTGTCCTGGAAAAAATAGCTAAATGGTGAAATTAGTGAATTGAAAGATTAAAGCGACAATGAATAATTATTCTCCAAAGCAAGGGAGAAAGGGAGTCTCCTTGGAGGCTCTGAGATAATATTTCAGACCAGCTTCTTCCAGAGATCAATATTCCCTTAACTGACTTGCCACAGGTGACAGAGCTTGTTAACAGAATGTGGATGCTTTCAGAGCTGCTTTTCTTCCCTCCATTTTCCTTGTTCTCTCAACAAACCTTGGTTTTACGAGGTTTTTTTTTTTTAAATTTCTCTTTCCCATTTGCTCCCAAGCTGCAGGGAACAGTCAAATGTATAAATCTATTTCTGTCCTGGGGAACATACACATTGCAGGCATGGAAACTTGCCCCACATATCAACCATGCAGAGGCAGATTTGATGAAGGTGATGCTAGGTGACAGTTGGCCAGGAAGGAGAACTAGCAAGTTTGCTATCTGTTACCTATGGAGATGAAGCTCACAGGTTTAATTTAATATTGATTTCAATTTCAGGGGAAAGAAATTGCCCTTGCAGCAGGATATGTATTTATAGGAATCCTTGTTTGGATTTTTTTTTTCTTTTGACCGGGCTACCTCCTTCTCACCCTCTGCTTTTTCTCTCTCTACACCCTTACACAGAGGACATTTTGAAGAATTTTTCATCCGTATTTTAAAGAAGATGGAATGCAGAATAAAATGCATTCAGTCAAACCGACCAATGTAGGGTGAGCTAGCAATCCCAGTCACAGAGTAATTTCCTGAGGAAGGCAGATGCCTTCTCTGAGATGTTTACAAACCACAGGACCCTTGCCCAGACATTTAGCACCTTCTTTCAGCTGTTTCATCCTCCTTTTTTTGAAGCAAACCCAAAGAACCCAAGCTTTCTAACAGAAATTAATTTGATAACAATTAGGGCTTCAAAGACATATCAGATTAAATCACACTCTGATAGCCATGGGTGGTGGTGCTGTGATGTGGTTGTTATTGTTTTCTCCTCCTCCTCTTTCAAACAAATAGCCAGAAAAAAATTACATCATCCGATGGCCATGTTTGCTTAATGTGGCGTCTTTCTGAATATCTGTTCCTCCAAACACTCAACTATTCATTCTGTCACTGCCCCACAGCCCGAGCACAATATAACTGACATATAAATTGTCCTCAGGAAGAGACTGGAGGGCTGGCTAAGCTGGGGGCATTGCCCATCCTCCCATCATGTAATAACGAAAGCTCTCCAATAAACACCATGTGAATTAATTGAATCTAAGCTGGGAGATAGGATTTTTCTTGAAGTTAATTACGGTCGGCAGCAGTTTGGCATATGAGTGCAGTAAATCTAACTGATGGCAATTTCTGGTCCTGCTGATGAATTGTTTTTTCCCTCTCCCCAGCTTTTTCTTTCCTCTCCTATCTTCTGCTTCTCTTTCACATTATTTGTCCCCCGTTTTCTCAAAGAACCTTTCCCTCATCCCCAATACCATCATTTTTCAATTTCCAAGCATTCTAGTCTTCTAGCTGAGATAGAACCTGGTGAGTTGAATTATGTATATTTCTGAGGTTGCTCCTACACAGACCAAGGAAGTGGTAGAGTCTAATTTCTTACATAAAGGACATTTTGGTTTCTTGGGCGCTGGTGGGTGGGATGGTGGGTGGAGGAGGGGAGGCTTTGGGCTTCTTTGCTTTTGACCAGGAAGGAACAAGGAATAGGTTTGAAAGACTCCTGACCAACTTCTCCCCTACACCTTCAGGATTAGTCCCTGAAGGCACAGATATAAATGTATATTCTGTCCAAACATCACCTGTACTGCAGAGGTTTCTGGGAGGGAATGCTGTGACTTTGCAAGTTTTCTTTTTATTTCTTAGCAGTTGAAAGAGTGTTGTTTTTGGAATCAGAAAGACCTGCATTTGAATTCCCCCTTCTATATTTATTAGAGATAAGCCCCTGGGTAAGTCACTTTAACTATCAGTCTCAGTTTTCTCATCTGTAAAATGGGATAATAATATTTACCCCCCCCAAAGTGTGTATTGCATGTAAAGCATTATGCAAATTATAAAAAGCTAAATAAAAAATGACTTTTATCATTATTGTTCTTATTATATGGTTGACTCTGGGTTAAACAATCCTTTATGAAATGATTCTGGTGGGACAGCCAGGTGGTGCAGTGGATAGAGTCCTAGATTCAGAAGGACCTGAGTTCAAACCTGACCTCAGACATTTAATAACTAGCTGTGTGACCTTGGGCAAGTCGCCCTATTACCTTGCAAAAACTAAAAAAAAAAAAAAAAGAAATGACACTGGGTGAGAGAGGCTGAGACTTAAATGTGGGCTACTGACCAAAGAGTTTAAAGACTTGCTTCTTTATTCTTTGAGAAGCAACACATAGGACCATGAGAAGAATATCAGATTTGATTTCAGAAAGACCTGAATTCAAATTCTACTGTGGTTCCTTTATTACCTGTGAGTTATTTGGGACTCAGTTTGCCCATTTGTAAAATGAAAGAATTGCACTGTATGATCTTTGAGATTCCTTGTAGCTTAAAGTCTATGACACCAGGATTCAATCAAACAACAAACCTTTACAAAGCACTAGGGATATGAAATGGTATCTGAGATATAAGAATGAAATAATTCCTCCTTTCAAGAAGTTTGCATTCTATTGGGGGGTGGGGTGGGAAGGAGCAGTTGGGATAACTCATACAAATAAGAAATATAGGCAGAGTAAAACTCCTTGAAAGCAGGAATTATTTCATTCTTATATCTCAGATGCCATTTCGTATCCCTAGTGCTTTGTAAATGTTTGTTGTTTGATCAGGAAAGAAGGGCACTGGCTGTGAAGGTATCAGTGAAAGTCGCACATAGAAGGTGGTGTTTGAGAAATCTTGAAAAATGTGAGGAATTCTATGAGAGGGAGTACATTCTAGGCATAAAATCCAGCCAGTGGAAAGACATGGAAATTGGATGTAGAATAGAACATTAGGATGGATAATTTAGGGGTGGCTAGGTGGCGTAGTGGATAAAGCACCGGCCCTGGAGTCAGGAGTACCTGGGTTCAAATCTGGTCTCAGACACTTAATAATTACCTAGCCATGTGGCCTTGGGCAAGCCACTTAACCCCGTTTGCCTTACAAAAACCTAAAAAAAAAAAGGATGGATAATTTGACTGGACCATAGAGTCTAAGAAGGGGAGTAATGGATAATAGAACTGAAAAGAAAGAGTATATGTTTGGGGGGGGGGTGCAGTTTGTAAAAGGTTATAAAAGTTAAACATGTTTATATTTGATCCTGGAGATAATTAAATAACCAATGGAGTTTATTGAGTAGAGGAGTAACTTGATCAGTTCTGTGATTATGGAAAATCATCCTGGCAGTTGCATATAAGATGCTTTGCATAAGAAAAGGATTTTATGTAAAGAGATCCATTAGGAAAGGTTTGCAATAGTCTGGGTTGTACTGTCCACAAGCTGGTTTGTTCATATAAGGAAAGAGAAACAATTTAGTGGGAAGGCAGTGATACTTGGAGTATCTTTTGCTTCTTCCATATTTACTGTGCATTGCCATTATCTCATAATGCTCTTTAACGTCTTCATTAAAAGATGAAATTTCTTAAAAACAAAGCAAAACAAAAACAGAGGAGGTTTACAGAATTCTTTCAGTTTAGTCCTCACCATTACTGAGACTTGATTCCCTTGAAGCTTTTCTGCCTTTGAAGTCTTCAGTGAAAAGAGAGTGTCTTACTAAATACGTGTCTCATATACAGTCTTCTACAGAACTGGACCATACAGTGTGGATAGGCTTGGAGTGGCATATTTCTTCCTTCTGACCTTGCAGAAAGGTCAGAAAGTTTCCCATTTTTCTCATATTCCCCATATATTCAGTTTTTTCAATTTATATTCAAATTGAATATTCAAAAAGCCAGCTTGTTGAAGGGTGGTCCGTCTCACCCCAGAATCCACTCAGAAATTGCCACTAAGCACTGAAGGACTGAGTCCTTACTTTTGGACATTCCCCAATAACTCTACCTGAAATCATCTATGAACTTCCCTTCCCTATGTTACAACCCCCAGACCACAAGACTTTGCCATTGGTCCTGCAACTGAACTCTAGCATAGGATATATATTGTCTCTGAGCATTTTGAAAGCAAATATTGTAGGTATTTTATTTTTATTCCCATTATTTAGTTCAGTGAAAAGTACTTTTTCAAAATTTTTTTATTCATTATTTTTTAAATGCTTAAAAAAATTTCCTTTCTGTGGAGCACTGAACAATTAATCATGAGTCCTAACTTTACTGCTAAATAGCTATGTGACCTTGGAAAAATAAAATCATTGTCTCTGGTTCTCAGTTTCCCATCTCTAGAATGGGAGAGAATGATTAGATGATTTTGTACAGTCCCTTCTGTCTATATAGATCTCAGAGGTGTTTCCTAAGTGGCTATAATAGTTAAGCAAAGGATGGTGATGGGAAGCCAACTTGAGCTTCATAAGGAAACTTGCTGCTATGGGCAGCTAGGAGATGCAGTGGCTAGAGTGTTGGGTCTGGAGCCAGGAAGATTCATGTTCCTGAATTCAATTCTGATCTCAGACACTATTTGTGTGACCCTGAACAAGTCACTTAACCTTCTTTGCCTCATTTTCCTCAAATGTAAAATAAACTGGAGAAGGAAAAAGTAAGCCACTCCAGTTATCTTTGCCAAGATGGGGTCATGAAGAGATATAGATGACTGAAACAACCGAACAACAAAGACGTTATACTGGAATCACCTCCTACGTTCTCCCATTCAACTCATGGAGATTTCCTCCCACAGGTTGTACTGCGCCAGTTTCTGGCCTGTGGGTTAGTGAATCAAGCCCACTCCATGCCTGGAGAAGCAACCATCAATAGTCTCATTTTTCCCAATGGAGACAGAAAGCATTTGGATAACTTGAGTGAGTCAGCCAGTGAATTATCACTGGAGACAAACAGAACTCAATCATCTTAAATTTCCATCTTGAGTATCCCCATGGACCACAATTTTTCTAATAAAAAAGGAAGAACAACAATATTTCTCATACAGCATGGATGCCCTGCTGACCATTTTAGAAAAGTTTATCAATCTGGACTAAAGGATTCCCACTGGTTTTGACATAGGTCAAATTACAGAATCTTTTAGTACTGGGAAAGTGAAACATCTGGCCTGTGGAAAGACCAAGAAGGATCTGAATTCAGCATTTCAATCTATTATCTTGACTGACTGACCAAAATCCCTTAAACAGACCCAATTTCATTGAGTATTTTCTTTTTCTCAAAGAACCTGTAGTCTGTCACTAATACGCTTCCTACTTAAAAAAGGTACAAATGAGTCAACACATTTGGAAAAGTCCTTTATAGAATGGATAGAAAAAATTTTAAACTGAAAAAAAACCAATAGCTGCTATTTAGAAAGCACTTGATATACATCTTGTGAGGCAGTAAAAAGAATATTGGGCCTGGAGTCAGAGGAACCTAGGTTCAAATTTCACTTATAATATAACCAAGAGAACTTGGGTAATGAGGAGGTTTGGATTGGATGGTATTTGAGGTCCTTTCCAGCTCTAAATCTATCAAGCTAAGAGGTAAGTCCTACAATATCTTCTACAATACAATTTGACAAATGAAGAAAGTGAGTCTCAGAGAGATTGACTTGCCTATGAAAATATTTTCTTCCTATTACCTTATTCCAAGGGGCAGCTACCTGACTAGCCCATGAGATTCAAGAGGGGAGGGGCTTAGTCAATAGTTAATAACCTAGCACTAAAGAAGCTAGATTGTTCTAAAAAGGATGTGAACTTATTTTTAAAGGTCATGTGCAAACAAGAGCACAATAATATCGAATGTCCCCAAAAGGGCCAATCTACCGTACTAAGCAAATGACAACTACACAATATAATGGTATTTATATGTGATCATTGTCTCTTTATTGGCAGACTGTTAAAGCTGGAAAGAACCTCAAAGGTCATCTACACCATTGGTGTTGAACTAAATAGAAATGAAGACCTGTGAGCTGCTCATAAAGATCCCTGTAGTTTACACGTTTTTTTTTTAAATTTAATATCATCTATGTTTTACTGAATTTTTATTTTGTTACATAGTCCCCAAATACATTTTAATCTGGTTTCGGACACAGTAGGGAGTACTGTGAGTTTTATGCTATCAGTGGGCAGTATATTTACCACCTGATGCCAGATTAGCTTTTTGATTTCATGAGTGAGATAGTTGAAGCGCCAGGGGTTTAAGTGACCCCACCAAGTCCCATGTTTTCTTGGTCCTGTTGAAAGAGCACAAGTTTGTTGCAGTCACACATCTGGGGTTGGAATCTTGATTAAACTATTTGCTAACTACAAAATTGAGCAAGTCACTTCCTATCTCTGGGTTGAGGTTTTTACAACTGTAAAATGAATGGTTTGGAGTTCTACTGCTCTCTAAGAACCTTTGAATTCTAAGTCTTCAGATCTAAACTCGAATCCAAGTCTTTTTTTATATATATTTACTTTTTTAAGGTTTTTTTTTTTGCAAGGCAAATGGGGTTAAGTGGCTTGCCCAAGGCCACACAGCTAGGTAATTATCAAGTGTCTGAGACCGGATTTGAACCCAGGTACTCCTGACTCCAAGGCCGGTGCTTTATCCACTGCACCACCTAGCCGTCTCCGAATGCAAGTCTTAATTGAGTCCTGTCTGTGCTATTTATCATACCACTGCTTTCCAAAACCTCTCATGTATATTCCAGAGATGTCCATCTTTCTCCTAAAACTATTCATTAATCAATAAACATTTATTTGCTTGCTCATTATTCAATTACCTACCACCTATTTCCTAAGTGTTTATCTATCCATCCATCCATCCATCCATTCTGTATCTATCTATTCATCTATCTACCTGCCTATTTTCTATCAATGAAATTCCTGTCTATCCATCTGTCTACCCATTTCCTCTCTCTCTCTCTCTCTCTCTCTCTCTCTCTCTCTCTCTCTCTCTCTCTCTCTCTCTCCATTCATCCATTCATCTAGCTAGCTAGCTATCTCTTTTTTTCCTGTCTTTCTCTAACTGCCTATTAACTTTTCATCTGTTGTTGCTGTTCAGTTGTGTCCAATTCTTCATGACCTCATAGACCCGAACACACTGGGCCCTTTTGTCTCCCAAAATCTGTCCAAGCTCATGTTTAGAAAAGGTGTGGGTCACCTTCCGACCTGAGGGGTTTATCTTCTTTTTTTTTATTTATTTATTGATTTTGAATTTTGCAAATTTCCCCCTAATCTCACTCCCCCACCCCCACTCCAAGAAGGTAGTCTATTAATCTTTACATTGTTTCCATGGTATACATTGTTCTAAGTTGACTGTGATGAGAAAGAAATCATATCTTTAAGGAAAAAATAAAGTATAAGAGATAGCAAGATTACATAATAAGATAATGTGGGGTTTTTTTTAGATTAAAGGTAATAGTTTTTGGTCTTTGTTCAAACTCCACATTTCTTTCACTTGATACAGATAATATTCTCCACTGCAGATACCTCAAAATTGTGCCTAATTGTTGCACTGATGGAATGAGCAAGTCCATCAAGGTTGATCATCACCCCCATGTTGAAGTTAGGGTGTACAATGTTCTGGTTCTGCTCATCTGAGGGGTTCATCTTCTGATGTCATATCTTTTAGCATTTTAGTCATTATCTGTGGTATTTTCTTCGCAAAGATACTAAAGTAGTTTCCCATATCCTTCACCTTTTGTCAGTACTCTCCTCTGCCACTTGTCTGGCTTGGGTAACCCTGCAAGGTATAGCTCATATAGATAAGCCTCTCTTTCATAACAAGGGAAGGAATCTATTTCTCTGCCATCTACTCATTTATCTATTTGCCTGTCAGTCTCTCTGTTTATTTATATTCATTAACACATTAATTTTGTTTGTTTGTTTATCTATTTGTTTATTGATAGACTGGGTTTCTATGTAACCAAGGCTGGAAGTGCAGTGATTACTCATGAGTTCAATTCCATTAATGATGTTTCAGAACTGTGTGGATTTGTTCCCTCTTAGTCATCCTGGTGGCTTTTCACTCCCGAGGGCACACCATATTGGTGCCAGATTTAGAGTAGACACAGGAATGACTTTAGCCCCACTGGAGTTTAGGAGCTCCTCCCTAGTAGCTGAGATAACAAATATGTGTGCGTGACCACACCCAGACAACAATCATTTATCAGCATTGACTGGTACTAGCCACTGTGGTAGACTTTGGGGAAATAAGGAAACTTTTCCTCCTTGCCCTTGTGGAATTTACAGGGTACCTGGGGGAACTTGAGATACATAGAGAAGCAAAGACAAAACAAATACAAGGTGATGTGAGACAGAGACAGCATTAAGGCTACCATTTATATAGTGGTTTGCGGTTTTCATAGAACTTTAGGTATTATTTCATTCAACGCTCACAACAATCCTGTAACACAGATGCCATTAGGAATCCACAATTTTGCAGATGACGACACTGAGGCAGTCAGAGGTTAAGTGACTTTCTCAATGTCACTCAACTAGTAAGTTTCTGAGGCAGGATATGAACTTCAGTCTTCTTGATTCCAAGCATTCTATGATGCAGTGGGTAGACT
Organism: Macrotis lagotis; assembly: GCF_037893015.1. Lineage (NCBI taxonomy): Eukaryota > Metazoa > Chordata > Mammalia > Peramelemorphia > Peramelidae > Macrotis > Macrotis lagotis. The sequence continues at coordinate 92,436,449 of NC_133663.1, forward strand.
ACCAGCTCTGAAGTCAGGAGGATCTGAATTCAAATCTGATCTCAGACACTTAATAGCTGTGTGACTTTGGGCAAGTCACTTAACCTTGATTGTCTCACATCCAGGACCATCTCCAGGCATCCTGATTCATATCTGGCCACTGGACCCAGATGGCTCTGGAGAAGAAAGTGAGGTTATGACTTAGCATAGCTGCCCCCCTCCCCAACTCAAATTCGATTCATGTACTTGTCATGGCATCAACTCCCAGATGTCGTGGTCTTCTTCCAAAACAAAGGACAAATATTATTATCCAATGTACTACTTAGCCAAGCTAGCAGTAGTGTATCTGGGAAAGAGAAAGGTTTCTTATTGAGAACAGAGTTGGAGCTGAGCTGTGAAAGGAAACTAAAGCATTTTTAGTGATTCATGTATGCATTTAGCCTCCCCCTTACCTTCCAAGCTAAAAAGGATGACTGTGTTGTCCAGAAGGGGCCATAATGGATAAATTTGAATACAGAGAGAATATGGAGACTCCCAAATATCCCAACTGAACTCAGGCAGGTTCATTTCCTAATTCCGGGAGTATGTTAAGATGCCATGATCTTATGAATAAGATCTCCATATATTTGTTTGGCCCCAACAGACTCAAGAAGGAAAGTATAGATTTGTAAGAGGAAACCCTGATGGGGATGGGGCTGTCTTACTTATTTAGGGTCAGGAGGGCTGGAATACAATTGGAATACCAGACCTTGTTCACTTGGTATGGTATAAAGAGGAGAAATTTTTCTCACATTTGCATGTATAGCCCAGGAGAATTTGCTTTCCCTGTACCTGGAGAGATGATTCAAAGACATTAAGGCAAAAAAGAATTAGGCAAATTCCCCCAGGCTACCTATGTAAAGAAAAACATATTTAAATAAGAAGCAATCTGAGGAGAATGAGGAAGTTCAGATCACCACAACACTGTGCTAAAAGGTAGTGACATTCTGTTTGGGAACCAGCTATCATACACTGGAAAGAGAACTGGTCTGGAGCTCTGGGCTGTGGTTTTAGCTTTGATAAGTACACAAAACCATCTCTCCTCATCTAGAGATGAGGAGAAGAAAGTGAGGTTATGACTTAGCATAGCCACCCCCCCTCCTCAGATCATCCCTGCTGGATCTTTATGGAAGAAAGAAGCTGAGGGTCAAAAATAGCAAACCAAATAAATACTCCAGAAAAGAGAATTCTCAGAACTTAGAATTCATTTGCCAGTACAGAGGGACAAAGAGGAAATCAGGATAGGAATAGAAAGGGACCATTCATAGATCATCAACTCAAAATCATGAACTTCTGGCAGTAGCCAGATATGCTAAACCAAGGTTAGCAAGCAGCACTAAATATCAAAGGGTAAGGGATCAAGACCATATTCTTGAACAGCTAAGAAAATTTCTAGGAACATCACCTAGAAGTAGCCCAGGGGCCCTTAAATACTGACTTAGTCTTGTGCCCTCTCTTTAACCTGTGAACCGCAGCATGCCCAGCCCATTTGCTTTCTTTTCTTTTTTTTTTTATAAAGTCAAATGTAATGGTCTCTCAGTTGCACTGAAATTATTCTTCTCAAACCTGAGAAGATCAGCTCAAAGTTGGCTGCTTTTATGAATGTCATAATGGAAAACCTGCTCCTTGGAGAGCATTTATTGGTTTTATTTTTATAGGATCTACTCAAAGGCTCTATAATCCCAATGTGGGTTATGTGGAATGAGCTCTGACTCTAAAAGACCTGGGTTTGTATTCTCATTCTATTACTTATCATCTGTTACTATCACTTATCATCCATGGCGATTTTGACAGAACACTAAAACTACTTGTGTCACAATTTCCTTATCTGTAAAATATGAGGAGTACACAAGAGTAGGTTCCTAACTTTTGTTCTTTCATGCCCCCCCCCCTTAGAAGACTGCCAAAGTTCATGAACTTTTTCTCAGAATGTTTTTTAAATAAATGAAGCACAAAAGTTTATCAAGGAAACCAATCAGATTGAGATGAAGATTTCTACATCCAAACTCACAGTCCTTCTAAAATCTATGCACAAACCTCTTCAAGGACTATAGTCCCTAGATAAAGAGCTTCTGTTTGATAATTACCCCAAGGTTACTTTCTAGTTCTAAGCCCCACTATCTTCATTAAGTGAATATTATAATAAGAAGAAATGAATAAGGCTACTATGATTCTAACAAGCTACTAAATGATTTCAAATATACCCTTATGATAAAGGGGTCTTGGTTGGGGGTGTCAGGATTAGATGGGTACTTTATCAAATGGTAAGAATTAGGGGTGAAGAACCCCACAACAAACATAAACTCAATGCAGATGCTTTTTTTGGAGGTATAATGCATACTCTGACTATTACAACCAAATGCCTGACTGTCCCCAAACCTCAAACTAAAAAAAAAAAAAATCTAAGAAACAAATATATTAATACTCAGTGACATTCTACCTGACTAGTTTACTGTGACAAGGACTTATCTGTTTTCTACTGTCTATGAACTCTATGTCTTCATTAGAGAAATATGATGGGAGCTAATTTCCAGCTACCAGTGATGAAAACCTTCTATTTTTATTTTCTATGAATCTGATACAAGCGACCCTATCATAAAAGAAGGCAATTACATTCTCTATAGGGAATGATTGCAGTTGTTCATGTTAGCAGTTGAACTAAAGTTAAGGTAATTGGGTGTGGTAATAGAGATGGGGAAAGTACTTTACAAATTTATTTTTATTATATATTTCATTTTATCTTTATATTTTATTTCATATTTTATATTTAAAATTAGTTTACTATTAATATAGATGACTTGGGAATTGAAAACAGAGAATAGTCTTCCTCCTCCTCCTCCTCTTCTTCCTCCTTCAAAATGCTCACTTATTTTACTAGATCCAAGAATTTTATCCAATTCAGTTCAAGTGATATTTCTGCTCATTCCAATCTAATTCCAAGGAAACTTAATATGAACATGACTGCCCTTTTCAAATACCAAAAGGAGGTCCTAAATATGTGGTTTGAAATGCTCTTCAAAAATGTATGGCTATGGGTCAGCTAGGTGGCACAGTGGATAGAGCACCGACCCTAGAGTCAGGAGTACCTGAGTTCAAATCCGACCTCAGACACTTAATAATTACCTAGCTGTGTGGCCTTGGGCAAGCCACTTAATCCTATTGTCTTTCAAAAAAATGTATGGTTAAATATTTCTGGTTTACCTATTCTTCAAAAATGAAAGTATTGTAGCAGGCAGTATCATATATAATACTAACCATGATAGTGATTGGTTGTTCTAAGTGTAAAAACTTCACATGCCATCTGACCCTGGAGGTAAGAAGAGCTTAAGTTTTAAGTTCACAGGTTATTATAGAGAGTTCACAGATTAAGTTCTTTGGAGAAGCAGCAAGATAGTGAGTTACAGGTTGATTAGTAAAAGTTGAAGTTTAAAAGGCTAAAGTGCTTGAGAAAGAAAGAAAAAAGTTTAGATTCAGCCACATGGAGCTGGGGTCATGTTAGTCCAGCCACATGGCCAGATCATGCAGATCTTGCTTAGAGAGCAAGTCGAGCTAGCGGGAAGTTCAGAAGAGAAAAGAACAAGAGCCTGGCTTGCTTTCCTAGATGACCCTGACCTCCGATTTCTCATCCATAAAATGGAAATAATTATAGACTGTGTGAAAATAAATAAGAGTTATGAGAACACTCTGGAAAAAAGGAAAGTTGAGGTGACAAAGAAAGATGGTGTCATTATCATTTAATGAGTATGATTTAAGAAAGTTTAATTGTTGTATTTCTTTTCACAGCACAGTCATTTGCAATATGCCTCCCACACTCTTCTTCTTTTCCTGCCCTTCTGAACTTTCCCTTATAAATAATATTAATGTTCTTTTCTAAATACAAAAAGAAGTGGCAGTGCAGTAGATAGAGCACTAGTCTTGGAGACAGAAAGACCTGGGCTCCACTTCTGAGCCTTGTAAATTGTACAATCCCAAGCAAAGTAGCTCCCTAAGTTAATGGAGAATGTTTCCATCCTAGAAGTCTCATATACTGACAAAGCAGAGTTCCTTTGTTTTTGCATTAAAAAGTCCCATCTGCAATTATTGACATATGTGTGTCCATTATTGCTCTACTAAGTATTTTTTGGGACTCTTGATAAATGACTGTCTATTCAGAAGACTAAACAGAAGGGTTAACACAATATTTTAAAGAACTTATATTCTATTTTAATTGTGAACACAAAAGTAATATTGAGGAAAGGATGAGATAACAGTTAAATTCTCTAATTGGGTGGATGCACAAGAAGAAGGCAGAAAAGGGGAGGGAGAAGTCAGCGCGAGCCATACTGGTCAGAGAAATCTTCAGTTTAGGGAAGGGTCTTAAGGCCAGAGGGGAATTAACAAGGATCTATCTAGGTGGTTCAGTGGATAAAGTGCCAGGTGTGCCGGAGTCAGGAAGACTTATCTTTCCAAGTTCAATTCTGCTCCGTTTGCCGCAGTTTCCTCAGCTGTAAAAATGAGCTCAAAAAAAGAAAATGACAAACCATTCCAGTACCTTTGGCAAGAAAATCCGAAATGAGGTCATGATGGGTAAGGGACAACTGAAACAACTCAACAATAACTTCAACAGCCAAGCATTTCCTCAGATGCTGTGTTAAGTCAAACAACATTTTTTAAATGCCTACTACATATCAGACACTATGATAAGTGTTGGTGATAAAAAAGAAAGGTAAAAGCAGCCCCTGCTCCCCAAAACCTCACTGTCTATAGGAGACAACATTCAAACAGGTTTTCTCAACCAAGATTTGTATAAGATAAATTGGTGGTGATCTCAGAGGGAAAGGGCTAGGATGGAGGCTGTGTGTTTAGGAGGAAGGGACTGATTTCTATCCCAAGGGATCCCAAGACCAACCCTATTAACCTTTCTATCTCTAGAGACTGCACTATCATCCTTCTCCCTTATTGTCCCTATTCCAGATGACCTGGAGAAGAGTGTGGGGCAGACCCTGAGCCCTCTGCCCACTCCAAGGACCCACTCACACCAGAGGCTCAGTATCAGTTTGGGGGAGAGGGGTGGTTATGTGGCATCAACAATAAAGAGTGTTCAGGACTGTGCAGCTTCATAACCTCCACCCTGCATAATAATCTCAGCACTAGCTTTTCCCAGTTTCTCCCTTCTTTTCTTTTACTCTCTATCTCCACTACCTCTATTTGAGTTTGACATTGGCCTATAAATCATTTTCTCAAACGAGAAGAATCATGGTTCAGTTAAAAAGTGAATGAACCTAGAATCAGAGAATCCAATTTCAAATTTTCCCTCTACAATCTGTGAGACTTAGGTAAAGTCACTCTGGGCCTTAGTGAACATGTTGGGTTATGTGATTTCTAAGGCTCCTTATTGATCTTTGATCTTAAGTATTTCAGGAAAACTTTCTTGGGTAACTTGGCTTCTCCTATGTGTTTGTGTGTGTTTTTTTTTGTGTGTGTGTGTTTGTGTGTGTATCTATATCTACATCCATCTATCTATCGCTATGTATAATCTTTACCTGAGTGAGTGGGGAAACAGGTTCACATTTGCTTAATGAAGTGAACCTTATGGTCACTTCTTTTGTTGTTAATTATATTTTTTTGTTGAATCTGTTTCTTTTATAGAATTTGCTACTATCCATCTATCCATGTCTTTTTCATCTATCTCCACCCAGACAGCAGAACAATTTTCTGAATTAGACTAAATTCCTTAGGTCATTTCAGAGAACGGCACCCCATGCGCAAGATTTCAATCCTTGTACAGCAACTTAAATAGTGTTTGCTATTTCCATGTGACCTTCTGTGGATTTGGAGCAAGCCCACTTCGCAACTCACCAGTTCAATTTTCTTCTCTAAAAATGGAACTATCAATACCTATTTTCCTCACAGGGAATGATATCAGATGGATGATTGGAATCAGCTTGTAAATAGGAAACAGAGTGTAACAATGCTTTAGGAAGTTGGTTTGTGATTCCTACGTATCAGATTGAGCAGTGATATGATTTAACCATGGAAGAGAATATCTGGGTAGAGTGGGAAAGTCCCTTCCTGCCATCAAAAGGAAGAAAAAAATCTACTGTTTCAGTTCCCAGTTATTGATGGATCAGATTATGTAACCGATTTGTCAGCAAGTCACTTAAAACTCTAATGGATTTTGGATTTCTCAGCTGTTTGGAATCGTGTGTGTGTGTGTGTGTGTGTGTGTGTGTGTGTGTGTGTGTGTGTGTGTGTTAGGGAGAATAGGGCTTAAGTCCTTTCCCTTGTGTTTAATGCTTTTCTCTTTCTGTCCTGAAATATGAGATTTGCTCTAAGAGAATTTAGAAGTGGGAGTCAATCGCTTGGATCTGAATGAACCTCATTTTGAAGGATGGAGGCAGAAATGACTAAATGAAGAGTAAGGCTGGATCATGAGGCTAGGAAGAGACCCATACCAGGGTGTCCATGACTACCAACAAAAAAAAAATTGCTTTGTAGGATGTCATTTTGCTCCTTCTCTATTAAAGTGAAGCTCAACAGCTGGTGTAGCAAAACAATGCTTCAAAGTACTAACTTCTAATAGATAACGGAAAAACTGTATGGATTGGTTCCCAGGTCATTCATGTGATTTCTTGTGATTCAGTGCTTTCTCCCCAACCCAACTTCATATAAAGAAGAAAATTTCTATTTTTTCCATCACAGTTTACAGATGAAAAATCTGAGTGAGGTGTTTACCTGTATCTACATGGAAGACACAATGGTTTGTTAGTTCCTCTATTCTTCTCTTCTCTTTTTTTGAGAAAAGGAACTTAGATCTCAATGTTTCTTTCCAAATCTCTGCTGGGGGTTCCACTAATAGGAGGATATTCTCTGAGGTTTACTGATTTCCCAGAAGATACGTAGATTATCAGACACCTCACAATAGGCACTAGCTTTTGGAGAATGGAGATAACAAGACAACTTTGTAGGGAACTAGTGACTAAAGAAATCCCATGATGCTAGTATGATATGTAAAACCCACACACCTGCTTGGAGAAAAGGACAACTTTCCTACAGCTGCAAAACAGATCAATAAATAGAAAAAGACCAACAGAAAGAACATTTATTAAGTCTTTATTATGCTCCAAGCACTTTGCTAAGTGCTGAGAATATAGATATAAGTAAAAGAAGGTGATTAATCAATAAATATTAGGTTCCTACTATATGCTGAGCATACAAAAAAGGGGATGAAAAAGGGATTTAAAAGAGATTATGACAGTCTCTGCCTTCAAGGAGCTTGCAATCCAATGGAGGAGAGAGCATGCAAACATATATATATATATATATATATATATATATATATATATATATATATATATATATATCAAACTCCATGCAGTCTAAATAGAAAATAATTACAGGAAAATCACTGAAATTGACTATATTAAGGGGAAACTTCCTTTAAAGGTGGGATTTTAGTTTCGACTTAAAGGATCCCTAAAAGGTCAGTAGCTAGGGTAGGGTGAAAAGAGCATTCCAGGTCTAGGGGCTAGCCAGAATGTCTAGATCCTAGAGATGGAAATGTATTGTTCGTGGAATGGTCAAGAGGCCAGTGTCATAGGACTGAAGAGTGGTTGTTGAGGAGTTGGGTGTAAGACTAGAAAAGTAGAAGGGACTAGTTTATGAAGGTCTTTGAATATCATGGAGAGTATTTGCATTTGGTCTTGGAAACAACAGGTTGTCACTGATGTTTATTAAGTGAGGGTTTTTGTTTTAGGAAAAATCACTTTAGTGAATGAATATAGGATGAACTGGACCAGGAAGAGATTTGAAGCAAACAGGCCTAATCCTTCTACAGTTATTGTAATCATCCAGTTGTGAGGGGATGAGGGTTTGCATTAGAGAAGTGGTAGTGTTAGAGGAGAGAATGGGGCATATTTGGAAGATGTTGGGAGATAAGTGATGATGAGAGATAGTGAAGAGCCTGGGATAATTAACCTGAGATAGTGAATCTAAGAGACTGGGAAGTAAAAGGGGAGATAGGAGATTGGGGGAGAGTTTGGGGGAAATACAATAAGTTCTGGTTTGGATATATCGAAATAATGATGATGAATGAGAAGAAAGTTCATGCCCTCAATTAGCTTACATTCTAATGTGGGAAGACATCATATAAAAAATAGAATGCAGATGGATTGGGAGAAAAGAAGTACCAGTGTGGGAGAATCTTAGTAGTTTCTTAAATGGAGGTTCCAGGAACATACTATAAAAGGCCCAAATCTCCTGGGCCATCTCCAGTCATTTTGACATATATCTTGCCACTGGACCAGATGACTCTAAAGGAGAAGATGAAGCTGGTGACTTTGTACCCCTCAACCCTCCTCCACTTAAATCCAAGTCACTTGCGTGTCATGGCATCACCTCCCTGATGTCATGGCCTTCTTTAAGAATGAAAGACAAACAACAATAATAACATTGGAGGAGGATACACTATAGGAGACTCATGTCCAGGGTGAGAAGGTTTAGGTTTGGGGCCAGGACAATCATTCTGCAAATAGTTCAGACCCCAGTTTCAAAAAGTGGCAAACAGCAGAAAACTGAAGGGGCTCAATATATGCAGAGACATAACTGGCAAGGGGTGGTTTATATAGTCCTTATCTTGGGTTTAATGGGCAGATTCTAGTCCTCTGGGCTCAGTTCATAAGAGGAATCTGATTAATAGTCGGGTCAGACTCTCTCAGGTTTATTGCTGTCGGCTCTTGCCCTGTGGGTGGACTCAGCTCCAGAAGCTGCTAAGTGATTGATAGAGTAGAGAGATGGCCCACAATTCTAATGAGTCTGGCATAAGCCTGAAATCCCTGGCTGCATTGGAATGTGAGAGTCAAAAAGGCCAGTAAAATGACCTGCCAGCCTCAGCTTTATCCACTTTGCCAAGATACCCAGTCTCAGCCAAATTTGTGGGAGGGACTGGTGTTATAAACGTAGTGACTCAGAGGGTGCACCTACTTAACCTGTCCGTCCTGAGTTGTTTCTTGGGGGGCAAAGGGGGGATAATATGCCTTGCAAATAGATTGAATTGATTCAGTAAGTCAGTCAGAACACATTTATTAAGTGCCCATGGTGTACCAGGCTCAGCAATAAATTCAAGTAATACGAAAAAGGCAAAAAACAAGGAACAGAGAGACCGATTAGTTTTATTCTCCTGTCGAAAGACAATACTGTATCGACAAAGAGCCTCAGTGATAAGGAAAAGACCGGCTCTTAAAGGCCAAGGTACTACTACTACTACTACTACTACTACTACTACTACTACTACTACCACCACTACCTGGCTCTCAAGGAATTTACCTTCTAATAAAGGAGACAACATGAAAACAAGCATGTATTAACAAGATCTATATAGGATAAATAGAGGTAATCCAAGGGGGAAGTCATTAAAATTAAGAAGAACAGGGGCAGCTAGGTGGCGTAGTGGATAAAGCACCGGCCCTGGAGTCAGGAGTAGCTGGGTTCAAATCCGGTCTCAGACACTTGATAATTACCTAGCTGTGTGGCCTTGGGCAAGCCACTTAACCCCATTTGCCTTGCAAAAACCTAAAAAAAAGATTAAGAAGAACAAGAGAGCTTCTTGCAGAAAGTGAAATTTTAGCTGGGACTTGAAGGACACCAGGGTGACCAGGAGGCAGAGACAAAGAGGGAGAGTGTTCCAGGGGAGGGGAACAGCCAAGGCAAGGTTCTGATTTGGACCATGCAGTATTATGTGTAAAGCACAGCAGGAGGACCATTGTCAGAGAATATAAGGTTACACAGGATGGAAGCAAGTTGTACTTACTAAAGGAGCCTGGAAATGTAGGAAGGGATCAGGTCATGAAGAGCTTTAGACAGCAAATAAAGGATCTTGGAGATGCTAGGAAGCAACTGGAGTTTATTGAATAGAGAGGTGATATGATCAGACTTGTCTTTCAGGAATTTGATAGCTATATGATGGATGGGTTTGAGTGAGAGCAAGCTTCCCCTGTTCTTAATCTTAATGACATCCCTCTGTTGAATTATCCCCATATTTGTCCTATATCAATCTTTAAGTACATACTTGTTTCCAATGTTATCTTCCTTATTAGAAGGTGAGTAGGGATTTGAAACAAGGAGACCAACCAGAAGGCCACTGAAGGTCTTCTATATATTCTCACAAATAGGAGAGAAAATTCCTTTTTGAAGAATTTCTATATGATTCCCTTCATGGTAAGTTAATTTGCATTTCTTAGGGAAGTGATTACTGGTGTGATACAAATGTTGATATGGGGTCATGCTGATCTTATTAGTGAGAATTGGATATGATCAAAGATTGATTTGTATGGTGTTATAATTAATATTTCAAAAATTGTTATTTTTTTAGGGTAGACAATCACTTCAATGATTGTGCTCACAATCACTCTATATAGAATATCCTATTATTCTTCTGACTTTCGATGTTACTGTACCTGAAAAAAATCCCAACTAGTGTTTCATTTTCTCATGATTAAGGCTTCCACGTCTAATTGTGTTACTCTTTGGATGATAAGTACTATTACTAATTATATATTGGAAGTCTTTCTTCCTTGGTCAAACCTGGTGGAACTTCTACTCCATTGGCAAAGTCTCTGAGAACCCAGGTTCACCTCTCTCTCTTATCATAGTTGGTCCATAGCTGAAGAGAAAGCATTGTACAAGTTTTCCTTGGAAATGACAATCTCTCTCTCTTTAGTGGCAGAAAAAAATTACTGAAACTGGAAGTTGGATAAGAAGTCAAAAAGGATAAGAATCCTTCCTTGAAAGTGACTGGCCCAGTTAGAAGACAGATTTGATGGGAGAGGAAAGACTGTAAAGAAAAAGGAAAGAAAGATGGCAGCTGAACAAATCCAAAGGTTTTGTAGGTAAGAGAGAGGGTTATTTGGCCCAGAAGTTTGTGTCAACAGAGTTGTCACAGATTGCGTTATTTTAGGATAAACTATCCGTGATCTATAATTCATAATGGAAAGAACACTGACTCTGGAGTTAGAATGTCTAGGTTCAAATATTACATTTGATACTAACCATCTTTGTGACCTTGAGCCTCAGTTCCTTTATCTGTAACATGAGGGTTCAGACTTGATGACTGTTGAGGTCTCTATTTCTTGACAGAGTATTCTTTGAATATGTGATCATTAATTCTATATTGCTTTTCCTTTGTTTCCATCTAATCCAACCTAATGAGCAAACTATTGAGCATCTATTATTTGCAAGTTACTGGTACATCCCCTAAAACAATCTTGTGTGATTCCAGATTCTTCTGGAAGGTGGTTTTGTCTAGTCTTACTGAAAGGGAAAACTTTTGAGGCCAGTCTTTGCTTGGGCAATTGGGTAGTAAAATGAACAGAATGCTGGGCCTGCAGTCAAGAAGACTCATCTTCCTATCTGACCTCAGACTCTTATTAATTGTGTGACCCTAGCCAAGTCACTTAACCCTGTCTGCCTCAGTTTCTCATCTATAAAATAAATTGGAGAAGGAAATCGCAAACTACACTAGTATCTTTGCTAATGAAACCCCAAATGATTAAGCTGAAATAATTGAAAAAGAACAGTAAAAATCTTTGCTTCCAGATTGGCTGGGGGTTATAAGAACTAGTGATAATAATGGGGAAAAAAATGCCCTAAATTTTGATGACAGCAAGGGCAGGGATATGACATCAACTGAAGAGGAAAATCCTAATTGGAGCTGAAATTAGACCTCAGGTACAGATGAGAGAGCCACTTCCACCTTGGGGTTCCATCTCCTTCTGAGGCCCTGTTGCTGTTGAGTTGACTCTATAACTATCCCATCAGACTTATGGATGACTACCTGTTTCATAGCATTGTGGTGAAGACTGATTCTTTAGGGAACAAAACCCTTCTTCTTTCTATTCCAGTACATAGGAACGGCCACGCTAAAGGAAGGATAGTGTGGGGATAATGAGTTCATTGTTGTGTGAAATGAAGGAAGGCAATCCTAGAGGCAAGGGGGGATGGGGGCAGGAGGGGAAGGGGAAGAACTATTTCAAGAGCAGCTGAATGACTGCAGCCCTGTTTCAAGTTGTACAACATGGATCCCTGGGGACCCTCGGCAGCAGATGGAGAGTGTGGAGATGGAGGGCATCGTAATAATAATGATAATAATAGCTGCCATTGATAGAATGCTTTACACTTAGCAGAGCTCTGGGACAGGTCTCAGACAAAACGTTCTCTCACCTCTTAGACAAGAAAGAAATCTGTAAATTGGACCAGGCCTTGGGGAGGCAGGGAGGGGAAGAGCTGGGGTTGATTATAAATGCAATTGGTTCAGAAGGGGCACTAACAATCTTTTGCATGGGATTCATAACCCAGGAGTTTAGACAACTAGGAAAGAGACAAACTTGTGGGGAAGGAAAACAACCCAAAGCCCACCCAAACTCCTGTGAGTCTCTTCTCTAAACTGATATCAGCTGTTTACTTGAAACCAGACAACAGAGGCCCTAGAGTCTTCCGGATCCTTGTATCAAGGGGTTTTCCAGATAGGAGTTGGCAAAGCAAGCTAACCCCTCCCCTTATCCCTTCCAACTCCACCCCCTAAAATGTAGGAACTCTGGGACCTGGGAGAGCTGTCTGTTCATAGGTCTTGCTGCAGGAAAGCTCTGCAATGATACAGAGAGGGAAATGGTGGCTCCCTCATATTCTTGGAAGAGGTGCCTTCAGATGGGGAAATAATCCTGAACTTTTTTAGAGAGGCTTTGGTAAGTCCAGAGAATGCAAACCTGGAAAATCAGTCACCCATGATCAGAAAATACTAAAGAACAAAGAAGTAATAAATACAAGCTAAACCCTTTTACCAACTGGCCAGACCCCAAAGTGAAATGAAAAAAAGAACTGCTGTGAGGCATGTGCCTGAAAGTCTTAAAATTCTGGGAAAGAAAAATAAACTCTTCTTTTAAAGGAAGAATTCATCCTGGTTCATTCTCAGGGTTGGCAAAAATGGAAAAAAAAACCCACTTCAATTTAGACTAGGGAATCCCTTGAAACACTGACTTGATATGCCCCAAAACACAATGCAGTTAGTTCTGATCTCTACCTATATTGACTTTTAGAATGTTTCCTCTGTTCAAAGAGGTGAATGAATTTTTTTGGAGGGGGCAGGGCAATGGGGTTAAATGACTTCCCAAGTTCAAATAGTAAATATCAAGTATCTGAGTCAAATTTGAACTCAGGTCCTCCTGATTCCAGGGTCAACGATCTATCCGGTACACCACCCAGCTTCCTCAAGGTGAATGAATTTAAACGTGAAAATACAGACACTAGGGCAGGTTAGCCGTGAGTATTATATTATGACACCCATTGGCAATTTAGGAAGCAGGATAATGAAATAATTTGTCTCAACATACACTTTATGGACTTTGTACTAAGCTCTGCAATTAGTCAAAAGAAAACCACATTTTCCTTACAATAGGCAGACTAGAGGAACAATTTCTGGATTGGTTCAATTTTGAGGTTCCTTATTCTTTGTACTTATGTTTTAGTCCAGTGATGGTAAAGGCACAAGGATTCATTGATTCAAATCGAGAACTAAAGAGTTGGAAAAAGACTTGAAGTTCATCTAGTTGAACATTTTCATTTTATATCTAGGGAAACTGAGGTTCATAGGCAGTAATTTGCCTAAGGTCGTGCAACTGGCAAGGAGCAGCTAGAACTTGACTAAATATCCTGATTTCCCCTAGTACTATTGTCCTGCTGTAACAGAATATTTCCCTTAATAGGTCTCCATTTCAAAAACTTTAAAGCAATAGTGTCTATAACTATATTTCAATGTCTTGTATGAAAAGGGAAAGTGGGAGGTTTTTGTTGTTCAAAATAAAGTGGCCATGGTGCTGAATTTGGCCATTGAATAATGGATAGTAAAATAACGAAACAGCCCCAAATTCTTAGTTGCTGGATAAGTGGAGAGATTGTAGATTCTTCGTTTTTTTTAAAAAAATGAGCTGTATTATTTGTAGAGGCTTGGGTAAGTGCTTTATACACATACACACATATACACAAAACGGTGGGACTGAAAGCCAAACTACACACATGTCTAGACATGCAGTATGTGTGCAAGTAAAGAAAGATGTAAAAGTCTTATTTCAAAGAAACAAGCAAAACTCAAGTCATATGTTAAGTGCTATTTGTCTTAAGCATTTGTCCAAAAAACTCTGATTTAGGTGAATCTGTTCTGTTTTTGAGGCTATTCCTGAGTGAAGAAATAGAACAAATCACAATTAACTAAAACACCTGACTTTAATCCAATTCTTCGGACCTAAGGAGATGTGGTTAACTCACTCAGCTATTTCCAAGAACTGATGCTACCTAAATTGCAGATGCAGATTCTGAGGAAGAAAACTTGGAAGGTGTGATCTTGAAAATCCAAATTTTCAGAGACAGCACCATATTTTTTCTTTGTATAATGGTTCTAGTGCATTCACTTCGTTCTTTGAATTCCATAGGAACACACAAAAGGCATCATTCCTTTTATTTACTTCTTATCTCAGAATCTAGTCCTATGTAATACATAGGGTGAATATTGGCATTTTGGTAAGTTTTTGTTTATAATGAACTCTCTATGATGAAACTTCCCGCTCCCTTCATATTCTATTTTCTATCAAAAACAAGAGGGAAGGAGAACAGAAGCTAATCATCAGGGTCGATTACTCACTTTGGCAGACTTGTGAATTGTTCTAAGTTAGTCTATGAGAGCATATATTTGAAGGTGGAAGTGATATTGGGGGCCTACAACAATCTCATTTTTCAGATGAGGAAACTAAGACTAAGACACAAAGTAACTTGTTTAAGTTCACAGCAAATTGGATGGGGTGGGGGGAGAGTGAGAAGGAGAGAGAGGAAGGGAGAAAAGGGGGGAAAGAAAGGAGGGGGAAAGGAGAGAGGGAGAGAGAGAGAGAGAGAGAGAGAGAGAGAGAGAGAGAGAGAGAGAGAGAGAGAGAGAGAGAGAGAGAGAAACAGAGAGACAAAGATGCAGAAGAGAGTCAGAGATAGAGAAGGAGGGAGGAAGAAAGAGAAAAAGGGATAGAAAAAGAGTGCAAAGAAGGGAAGAGAAGAGAGAGCAAGAGAGGGGGAGAGGTGGAGAGAAGAGAGTTGGAGACTTAGAGGAGAAAGATAGGGAAGAAAGGAAGGAGGGAGGGATAGAAAAATAATGATAAGGTGGAAGGGAGGAAGAAGGAAGGAATGATAGAAGATGGATAGAGAGAGGGGAGGAGAGGGAGGCTGAGAATAAATTATCAAGCACCCAAAGAAGTAGAATAAATAAAAACATGTTGAAAAACCAGGTAAAAAGATACATAATGATTTCAATTAAAATTCAGGCCCAGAGGGAATATCCTAACAACACTATAATGTGAATTTTGTGAATAATGACTCAAATCTCAGCCTGTACCAGACTGGACACAGCCCTGGGTTCATGGCCAACATAGCATAGCACTATTTGCCTTCCCTGGTTTATTGGGTCCTCTTCACCAAGCTCCTTCAGTCACTTACAAGTAAATTCATTCTTTGGCTTTTGCTGACACAACAAAGCAAGGTCCGGGGAATTCTAGCCTGACAGCAAAGCTGCGCGTTTTGTGTCAATGTGTGTGTGTGTGTGTGTGTGTGTGTGTGTGTGTGTATGAGTGTGTCAGTGTGAGTTTGTATGTTTATGTGTCTCTGTGTGTGTGTCTATATGTTTGAGTGCCTTTATATGTCTATATGTGTCTGTGTATGTTTGTGAATGTGTGTGTGTCTGTGTGTGAATGTGAATGAGTCTGAGTGTGTGTGTGTGTGTGAGTGCGCATATTTGCGTGTGCATGTGCCCAATCAAGAGGTGGCACCAGCTGAGATTGCAGCCAGGACAGTCCACAGCTCTCCTAGGCATCCCAGGAAGCCAGGGAGAAGCCTGGCGCCTGCCCTCCCAGTGTGGAGCCGGTTTGTCAGAGCCACCATCCTCTGATTAATTCTGTTCTGGGCTGGTAGATGCGCCTTGGCTCCCAATGCCTCTCCTGCCAATCAGTGGCGGTGTTGATGGTTTTTAAAGATAATGAGACCAACCTCTGGGCCAGAAAGCATTCCCTGGATCAGCAGCCTGCTTCGAGTGGGGACCATCCTGAGGCCTGGCAGAAGAGAACTCGGGGTCCGCTCCCCTGTGGAGCTGCAGTGGCCTGCTGACCTCTCCCGGCATCCCCTGTGTAATCTCCGTTGTCCCTCAGGGAGTTCTTTCTGCAGGTCCCTCACCTGGCCAAACAGACCTCTGCTTTGGGTGAAAGGCTGTTCCAGGATCCTGACTTGGCCCCCAATGCTCCTTCCCCCATGCGCATCATCTCTAAGCTGAGGTTGGAACTGCAGCTAATTACTTTCACACCTTGGCTGGCCTGAAAAGAGGGAACTTTGTATTAGCTGAGGCTACCTCCTGAGGCTGGTTCTTTGTAGGGAAAAAAAGTTATCTCTCCCCCTACATCAGTCCTGCAAAAGAAAATGTCCAGAGCCCCCAGAAAGAGCCTAACTGATGTGTTAAGGAAATGACATCCACCCTCAGCCTCCTTGCCAGATACAGAAGAGAATGCCACTTGTCCCTTTCCATGCTCTGTATTTGATTCTTTGGGATTTATAAGTCTCCACGCTCTCTAGACTTGATGAAATAGTTTATAACCCTCATTTTTCAGTACTTGGAAATTCATTATGAATGGACCTAGATTATAGGACTTAAAAAGCTAAAAGGGGAAGGGGGTCATTGGGGGAACCCTCCCTTGCTTCTCAATTGACTCGGGCTAAAGTATATCTCAAAGATCATGCCTGGGTTTGGTTCTTCCACAGATAATACTTGCCCTGTCTACTTCCTAACATTGTATTGTTGGCTCAGTAATAAAAAGCTTAAATAACTTTGGGATACAAACCTTTGCCTTTGTGACCACAATGGGGAAGAGGGTTGTATCAAAGAAGACTAATATAGAAAGAACCACTAAAGGAAGTCCTTCACCTTGTGGCACTCTCTTCTTCTTTCTGGAACATGTAGAGTCACATATTCTACCATCTCTCTGCAATCATAAATATTATCATTATTGCCCCCAGCACCTGGGCAGACCAAGGACCCAATCTGCCAGGGCCAAACCAAGTGATTGCCCACTGGAGTCCAACCTCAGTTACTGCATCAGGCTAGATCTCACAAAAGGAAATCAATCAGACCATGCTCATCAGTCACTTATCAAACCAGCATCCCTAGTACGCACTTGTTTAGGGCTTTCTTAAGATATTTCTCTCCCTTGCTTCTGCAGGAAGCAGCTGCATGACTGGTGACAGATGTCTTTCTTTTCCTTCCTTCCTTCCTTCCTTCCTTCCTTCCTTCCTTCCTTCCTTCCTTCCTTCCTTCCTTCCTTCCTTCCTTCCTTTCTTTCTCTTTCTTTCTTTCTTTCTTTCTTTCTTTCTTTCTTTCTTTCTTTCTTTCTTTCTTTCTTTCTTTCTTTTTCTTTCTTTTTTCTTTCTTTTTTCTTTCTTTCTTCTTTCTTTCCTTCCTTCCTTCCTTCCTTCCTTCCTTCCTTCCTTCCTTCCTTCCTTCCTTCCTTCCTTTTTCTCTTTCACTTTTTTCCCTCTCTGTATCTTTCATTTATTTTTTTCCTTTCCTTTCTTTTTACTTTTGGTTTTTGTAAGACAATGGGGTTAAAGTGACTTGCCCAAGGTCACACAGCAGATGGTTTTTCTCAACATTTTGATGACTCATTCTACTTAATCCATTCAACCTTCTCCAGCAGGCCCTCAACTGATGCCAAATTAAAGTTATCCACTTGAAAGGAAGGAGATATGCTCTCTTATGCCCTGGGTCTACACCTACTATCTGTACACAGCTGCCCCATTCTGACTTGTGTGGTAAAGTAGTCTGTGGGAATATAACTAGCAAGAGAAAAGGTAGACCAGTCAGCTGAGAACACATGCAAAATTTTCTTTTTCTTTTCTTCCAATTCCTACTTTTTCTTCAAAATGAAGATAAAATGAGGCAACAGGATAAGAGGAGAAAAATGAAGTTGATTATTGAAGGGAGGTATAGATAGGACCTCTAAAGAAAAATGAAAGAATTTGAAGGTATTTAGTCTACAGAAGAAGACAGTAGTGGCCTCCAAACTTGTTTATTCATGCATTCCATCAATAAAAATAATTGTGCATAGACTCCCAGTACAGGATTGCTTGCTTATTTATAGAACAATATACCCAGACTACCATTCCAATAATTATGTGTTGTAAATCTTACATAAAAATTAAAATAATAAATTAATGAAATGACATTAGGTTTTAGAGTCAATAGAAAACATAGGAACTTTTGAGTAGAAGATGACATGACCAGACTTGGGATTTTTTTTTATAGTTTTTTTGCAAGGCAAATGGGGTTAAGTGGCTTGCCCACAGCCACACAGCTAGGTAATTATTAAGTGTCTGAGACTGGATTTGAACTCAGGCATTCCTGACTCCAGGGCTGGTGCTTTATCCACTGAGCCACCTTTACTGAAAATGTTACTTCTCTAGCTATGCAATCAGTGGATCAAAATCCAAGGAACCAGTTAATCAAATAGAACAACTTACAGGATATTCATACATACAAGATCCCCAGTTTCTCCACATTATTTCTATTACATGTCCAAAGTCATGTGCCCAGTGTTTTCCAGTGGCAAATTACCATTCAATCATTTGATAAACATTTAACAAAAATACTGTGCATACGGGGGCCGAGGCCCGGAGCGGGACATGGCAAGGCTCTACGCCTGCACCAAATGCCACCAGCGTTTCCCCTTCGAGGCGCTGTCTCAGGGGCAGCAGCTGTGCAAGAATATAAATACACAGCGGTCATCCTTCGTAATAAAAGTAGCTTCTGCTTCCCCTCAGCAAGGCGACTAAAGGGCAACGCTGCCATCAGTACTGGCGGGTGCTGTGCCCTCCAGCCCAGCATCCCAGGGGCAGCATCTGGACCAGTGCGATGCAGAAGTCAGAAGAAGGGCCTCAGCCGGCATTCTGCCCCCTCTCACTGTGCCTTCTGATATCAGTGGGGGCAACGCGCAATCTGGGGGCCAAGGAAGTAGATTGGAATCTGAGGAAGGCCTGGCCCCAGTCATCTCTAGTCCGCACTGGTAGTGAATGGCCTCTCCTCTCTGGGGCTTCATTTCCATAGCTACCGAGAAAGAGCACATCTGACCTTCCTTGCCCAGCCAGCTCCAAGATTTGGCAGTCCTTTAGAATTGCATCACTTTTATACCAAAATATCTGATTTCCCCCCCAAGCATTGTCCCCAAGATGTCCCCAATTTTCAGATAAATTGAGCGTAAAGAAGTGACATCATATTGACAAGTCACCTAGCCAGTGGGGTATCTGAGTGACTGTTTCTGGAGCATGACAGTTAAATATTCTAAAAACAATAATCTGGCTTTCCTCTTTTGCATTTTCACCTATTGCCTCAGCAACTCATTGAGACAGGTGCTACTGTTGCCTCTGTTTTTTTATTTATTTATTTTTTTTTAGGTTTGCAGGGCAGGTGGGGTTAGGTGGCTTGCCCAAGGCCATACAGCTAAGGTAGTTATTAAGTGTCTGAGATCAGACTTGGACTCAGGTATTCCTGACTCCAGGGCCGGTGCTCTGTGCACTGTGCTACCTAGCCACCCCTTGGCTTTCCTCTTTTGGCAGTGAGTTTTTAAATATTGCTGATGAGAATAGGGCATCTAATTTTGTGCCACTGTTTATTAACTATCCAGAGAACTCTTGATACTTGAATGCCTTGTTTGCTCTCATAGGTATCTACATTTTGGATTATTATCCTTAGAGATTCTCTGTTCCAACCTTCTCTTTTTATAAGTGATCTGACCATTTCACTCCCAATTCCAGCATCCTCTGGGATTTTAAATCCTTCATAGCCTGGCTTCTTCCTACCTTTATAGTCTTTGTGTGTTTGTGTGTGGTTTTTGGTTTTTTGCAAAGCAATGGGGTAAATTGACTTGCTTAAGGTCACACAGCTAGGTAATTTTTAGGTATCTGAGGACTCAGATCCTCCTGACTCCAGAACCAGTGCTCTATCTATTGGGCCATTTAGGTGCCCCCTTTATAGTCTTTTTATACTTCTCCCTTCTACACACTCTTCTATCCACTTAGGCTGGCTTACTCAGTTCTCCTGACTCCAGCCCCACTCCCCACTGTCCCTCAATTCTGAAATGCTCTCCTGTCTCCATTCCTTCAAGACTGAGACCCACTTTCTGCAGGATTCCCTTCTGGGCTCCCCTTTCCTTTCCTCTGCTGTCTGATATGTGCAGAGTTATTTGTAATTCTCTCCCCTTCCCTGGACTGGACCTTGTTTTTGCCTCTCCTTGTGTGCCCAGTCCTTGGCCCAGAGCCTGGGCACAGAGCTTTATAACTGTTGGGTTAGCCCAAAGCTGCTGCCCAGCGAGGTAAGGCACCAGACCAGGTCCGGACTCAGAGCAAGAGGCAGGAGCAGATCTGGAACCTCACTTCACCATCCTTTCCTATGTCCTTTCCTCTCTACCGTAGCTGTGGGGTTTGCCAGAAATGGTAAGGGCTCCAGAGGAAGAAAAACAAAAACAAAACAAAACAACCAAAAAAACCCATCAGAATCTGATGGACAAGACACTACATTCACTTTTTAAAAAAATTTTCTCTTATATACTTCTTTCCTTTAATCCTAATTCCTCATACTGAAAATGACCAATCTGAAAACATGTTTAACACAAATGTGTATGTACAATATTCACCTAACTGTTTACCTTTGGGGGAGGGGAGTGGGAAGGGAGGATGGAAGGAAATTATGTAACTTAAAAATATACATATGCATATGAATGATTGTTGAAAAACTTTCATAACATGTATTTGGAAAATAAAATATCAATTAAAAACCTGTGCATACCCTTTGCTCTAGCAATAACCACTACTGGATATGTATCACAAAGAGATCATAAAGAAAAGTAAAAGACCCACATGTGCAAAATTATTTATAACAACTCTTTTTATGGTGGAAAAGAATTGGATATTGAGGGGATGCCCATCAGTTGAGGAATGGCTGAACAAGTTGTGCTATATGAATGTAATGGAGTACTATTATTCTATAAGAAATGATGAGCAGGTGGATTTCAGAAAAAACAGTAAATGCTTACATGAACTGATGCTGAGTGAAGTAAACAATGTAACAGGAGAACAATGTAACAGAACATATTGCAATAATTAATTAGGACAGATTTAACTATTCTCAGCAATATGATGATCTAACACAATTCCAAAATTTGAATTGGGAAATATCATTCATATTCAGAGAAAAAAGTATGGGATCTGAATGCAGATTGAAGCACATTATTTTCACTTTTAAAATTTTTCTTTCTCATGGTTTATCTCTTTGTTTTGATTCTGACAAATATGGAAACAAGTTAAACATGATTGTACATGCATAACCTATATCATATTTCTTGCTGATATGGGGAGGAGGAGGAAAGGGAGAGAAAGGAGAAAGGGAGAAAAATTTTGAATTCAAAGTCTTACAAAAATTAATATTGAAAACTACCTTTATATGTAATTGGAAATAATAAAATAATACCCAACACCTTTCTAGGAGGTCAGATGTTCTCAGAGGGTGAAGAAGACTTTGAGGCTTTCTTCTTTCCAACAGAATTTCTCATTGAACACCATGAGAAGAAGTCACTAAGTTCTTTCCAAATATGAGTGAAGTCAAGTGGTAGCTGAAGCTGACTCAGATCTTTTCTGAAAATGTTGATAATGTTCCAGCTATGCAATCAATGGAAAAAGTCTCCACCCAAATACATGGAATCAATTAATCAACTGGAACCATACGTGTCAGAATGTCCATACATGCTCCCCAGGATCTCCACATGATTTCTCTTGCATGTTTTCAAGATACTCCAGGAAGTCATCTTCTCAGTATTCTCTAGTGGAGAATTACCATTCAATAAGTTAATAAATATTTGTCAAATACCTACTATGTCCAAGACTTTAGGCAAACATTGGAATTCAAAAGACAGTCCCATCCCTCAAGGAGATGAAGTCACCTCCAGCTCTGGGAGTCTATAATTTAATGAGCTTTTCTTTTGATGGAATGTTAACCTTGGACACCCCCAGGTAGAGTACCTGAGATAACTTGATCTAAAGAGATGTACTTGGATCCTTTCCTTATGGAATAAGCCCTGCTCAAAACCCAACTTCCAATATTAAAAATAAGAAGGTGACTTTTTGCTTTTTATGGGAATCTTAGCCTAGGTGGCAATAAGGGGTGGAGGAGAAGGTGGGTACAATGTTATTTAGCCTTGGAAGAAAGCCTAGCTATGAAGACTATGGAAGAAGCCAAGGATGGGGAAAGGAAGGCTGGGTACTTTGACTAAATTGGATGAGGATGGAGAGAAGTCAATAAAACAGCAAAATCCTTATTGAGATTGTGATAGAGACTGCACTACATAAGACATGTTCTCTTACTTCTGAAAATTCACAATCTGTTTGAAAATGTATGATTAAAGACAAGAGAATCATAGATTTAGAGTTGGAAAGGATCTAAGAGACAATCGAGTCCAAATCCCTCATTTTTCAGAGGGAGAAAATGGGGTCCAGAGAGATTGGCAAGGTGCTTGACAAAAAGTAAGTACTTAATAAATGTTTATTGACTTGATTTTCATAACCAGGAACCAGCTTCTTTGCCTTTGCCTCCAAAATCAGTGAATTTTTCATTATACTAATATCCCTCCGAAAGATAATGAAATATTCGTGTAAGCTCATTTAGCCTAGCCGGGGCAGCTAGGTTGCACAGTGGATAGAGCAGCGACCTTGGAGTCAGGATGATCTGAGTTCAAATCCAGTTTCAGACACTTAATAATTGCCTTGCTGTGTGACCTTGGGCAAGCCACTTAAACCATTGCCTTAAATAAATACAATTAAAAAAATAAAGATCATTCAGCTATTTCATAAGCATTTAAGAGACAGCTAAGTCACAAGAACAGTTCTATGTCCTGGGGCTCCAAAGATCTAACAAAAATATAGTGCCCATTTCCTTGCATTCTATTGGGGTACATAATATTTATACAGATAATTAAGATAATTTAAGGAGCACTAATTTGTCTATAAATTGGGAAAGAATTCTGAGAGGATGTGACACTGAAGTCTCAAGAACCTTGATGGAAGAAGACAATTTTGAGGCAGAGAGGAGAGAGTTCATTCCAGGCATCAATGGAAGTCTGTATAAAGACATGGGAGGCAGCGGATGAAGACCAAGTTTGGGGATGAACAAGTCCACCATTTTGGTTGGAGTATAGAATGTAGAAATGAGAGCACTATGAAACAAGTCTGATAAAGTAGGCTAGAGTCACACTTGGCCTATTATGAATGCTAAGCTTTAATTCAGAGGCAATAGGGAGCCTGTGAAGATTTTGGAATAATGAACTGATATGGTCAGATCTGTGTTTAGATGATTATTTTGGCAGCTGTTTGGAGGATGGGTTAGAAAGGGGAGAGGACAGAAGCAGGAATGTCAGTGAGGAGGCTGTTGAAGTAGTCCAGGCAAAAGATAATGAGGACCTAACCTAATTAAAATGATAAACTATGTGGATGGAGATGGGGGGGGTAGTTAAAAGAGATGTCCATTAGCAACTTGGCAACTGATTAGATATGGGAAATAAGGGAGATCACTTCTAATTAGGACAAAAGTTTGCTTTTATGAAAAGTACTACAATGGGTTAGGAGTCAGAAACCTGGATTTAAGGCACTATTCTGCTGTTTAACCAGCTTAGTGGTATGACCCTGGGATAGATACTTGTCTTTTCTGGGCCTCAATTCCTCTACTATAAACTGTGGAGTAGAACTAAATGATTTCTGGGGACTTCTGTGATTCTTATTGGCATGAGCAGAAGGGCTTGGGGGAAGGTAGCTGACTCAGGGAATGGAATATCAGACAAGAAGTCGTCCTAAGCTCAGGAAGACTTAAGCTCAAATCCAAATGCCTGTGTGACCCTGGATGAGTCAATTAATCTCTATCTGCCTCAGTTTCCTCAATGGTAAAGTGGGAATAACAATAGCACCTGTCTCCCAAGATTGTTGTGAAGATCAAATGAGATAATCTCTTTTAAGCACTTAGCATATAGTCTGGGCCATAGAAGGTGCAATGTAAATAATAACTATTATTATTATTATTATTATTATTATTATTATAAATGAGAAGAGGGACACATTAAGTTGAGAGAGCTAGAAAAGATTTCCTGGAAAAGGGAGAATGGAGCTGGGCTTTCTGGAGAAAAAGCAGAGTACTAAGAAAGTACTAATGGGAACATATAAGAATTTGTTGAAAGAGATCTCCAAGCTAATTAGCACAAACCAAAGCATTTCCATGATTCACAGAAATTCTTGGGGCAGAGAAGTCCTATTTTTTTCTGTTAGCACATTATTGTTTACATTTTCTAAGTACATGCTGTGTACTAGAGCATTACTGGACAAGAGGCAGCCCCTAGCTCAAGAAATTTGCTAGTTTGGAGAGATTCAACCTAAGTTTCAAGAAGATATCCAGCCATTCTCCTGAATCATATTTCCTATTTACAAACCAAATCAAGTCTGTAGTCATTAGGGGGTCATTCAATGAATTAATCAAGAAGTCTTCATTTAACACTTTGTGTCAATCACTATACCAAGATCAAACAGAGTGCTTGCTTTCAATTGCACTGAACATTCCAACAACTTGTACATAAAATGGGTACATATCAATGAGTACAGAATGAATCATAGTGGGGGAGCCCCCCCATTTGACCTGAACTGTCTATCCAGATTTATTTCTCATTTTCTTCTGACATGATCTTTCTGCTCCAGCCAGACACAAATGTGATTGTCCTCAGAACATACTGTGTTCCTTCCAACTCCAAACCTTTGCTCATTCTTTGCTAAGAACATCAGAGGGACCTCAAAGTGCTTGGTGAGGCCCAAGGAGGGAAGGTTTTGTCTTTGAGGGGGAGTTTGGAGTCAGACAGTTAAAAAGAGCACATGGTTATGAGTCATGGAACACTACAATCTCCAAAGGATTGAAGTTGACCATCACCCAAAGTGCAACGGAGACTTCTTGAAGGGTGTTAACTGTCTGCCCTCTCTACAAACAAGGAATCAGATGGAGAGATCCTGTGAAAGATGTCACCAAAGACTTGAATATTTTTTTGGGAAAAGATGGGTGGAGCTGGTACTATCCCAATAGTGAAACCTATCTGCCACACAACCCCCATGTTTTGATGTCATGCATGCAATATCAACAAAACATGAAGAAGGTCCTACTGGGATGAACTTCTAGGAAGAGACAGATTAGAGTCCCATAGAATGGGCAGGAAAGTGATCTGCACTGTTGATAGGAACACCTGCATCTCTGAAATCACAGATCCATTGAGGCCAAAGTTGGAATTGTAGGCATAACTGGTTAAAGAAAAATATACAGCTGCCTGTGAGTGACAGGTGAATCCCTTGCTCATTGGATCTGTAGAGGGAAAGAATAGGTCAAGTATGAAACATAAGAAGTATACTCAAAACATATGGAAAATGTTTTTGACAGTCTCTTAAAACTCTGGAACAGTACCCACAGAAAGGTTGTGGAATCTCCACCGGGGCAAGCTTTTGAGAAAATTTAGATGGCCTCATGGCTCTTTCACTGAGCTTAATTATAATGCTTTGGGGTTCTACCCATCACATCTGCTTTATAGTAACAAGGTAGAGGAAACTGAGCTGTCCCTTTGGGCTCTTAAACATTGTCCATCTGAAGGTTTTCTTTTTTTTTATTTAGTTCCTCTGGCAGTGTTAATTTTTTAATGCTTGTTTTTGTGAAACATTAAGACTCTCTCTCTCTCTCCTTCTCTTCCTCCTCCCTCCGTTACTATTTTTCTTTCTTTTTTATTCCTTCCTTCCTTTGCTTCCATCCTTCCTCCCCCTTCCCTCCCTCCCTTGCTTCCTTCCTTCTTCCTTTCTTCCTTCCTTCCCCTTCCTCTTTCCCTTCCTTCTCTCCTCTTTCTCTGCCTCCCTCCCTCCCTCATTCCTTCCTTGCTTCCTTTTTTGTTCCTTCCTTTCCTTTTTTTTTGCAGTAAACAGTAAAATATAGATGCTTTGATCCAAATTATCTAAATGATCCCAGATTTGGATGCCTTTATTTATAACTTTAAAACAAAATCTGATTGAATTCAGTACAACAACATATACCTACTAATCCTTTGACTGTGTTCTTCAGAGCTCATGCTACTTTGGGGGCATTGCAGTTCTCCTGAAAGACAACTCTCAAAATCATTCTTTAAACTGACCCTTCTCAGATGGACCTCAGTCTTCATTTGGGCATACTCTTCTTTCTGAAAGCTTTAAAAACCAAGTTCAGGATCCTGTTACTTCACAGTGTGGAGAGTGATGGCAAGCCCAGGCGTGATTCCCTTCATGGACTAAACTTGTACCTCAAAATTGTTACCTCTGCCTTGTTCCAAACATGATCCCTAAAGCATGCTTCTTGATTTGGATGCCAACAAGGTAGAGCCTGTCTTGGCACATGATCTTATGTAAGGAGCTCTTTCTAGAACTGGCAGGAATCAAACAGCCCTCCAGAAAATAATTCTTCTGTGGGGTGAGTTCCCTTGGTTTGGGTCTTGTTGCAGGACTTTTTTTGATTTCAAAATCAGGGCAGCTACATATTTTTAAACAATCTGCCAAAGAGTTGAGGAATAGATAATTCAGAATAATATTTTGAGTACAGCGGGTTTTGTGACCTCTCAATTCTTATATAGCATTTAGGAATTAGCCATTGATGGGTTTTCTATATGAATACTTCCAATGAAAGAGAACTCACCACCTATCCCTGTAACTCATTACAATTTTGAGACATTCCTAAATGTTAGAGAGGCAATATAGTACAGCAGACAGAGAGTGAGAGAAGATTCAGGAAAATCTGGATTTAAACCAGTGGCATTCTGGTAAATGTTTAACAATCAACTCCCTAAAACCAATTCAAGATGGCTTCAGTAGCCATCAAGATCTAACTAGAGGCTGTGTGACCTTGGAGAAATTATTTAACTTCTCAGTGCCCCAGTTTAAGCCTCGCTACAAATCAGGGGCCAATCTGTGTTAGTAGAGAGGGTTTTCTCAGTAGTGTGTCCCTATGTCAGTGGAATCATAGGTCAAGTTAAAAAAAATTTTCTTTTAATGTCTTCCTTTTTGTATTAGCTAAAATCAGTCATATCTTCTAGTTATTGTTCCTTACCTTTTGGTCTTAAAAATAAATCTAATCCTTCCATTTATCAAGGTCCCTTGGGAACTGCTTTTGGTACCGTTCCTTTCTCTTATGAATATTGAAGGCAATTTCCTTTCGTTTTACAAATATGAAAAAGCACAGTATTTTTGTACAAAAGCATTTAATAATGCTTTTTTAAAAAATTCATTCAAAAAGGAAAGTGGGGATGCAGATCCTTATTAGGATCATAGATTTAGAGTTGGAAATAACCTCAGATGTTATCTAATCAGACCATATCATTTTGCTATTGAGGAACTGAAATAAATATTTCAAGACAGAATTTGAATGAATACCCTCTGACTTTGCAGTTAGGTGGTGAATCTGGAGTTAGGAAGACTCATCTCTCTGAGTTCAAATTTAGTCTCAGTCTTTTACTAGTTATGTGACCCTAGCAAGTCCCTTTATCCTGTTTGTCTCAATTTCCTTATCTGCAAAATGAACTGCAGAAGAAAATGGCAAACTACTGTTGGAACTTTTCCAAGAAAACAGCAATAACTGACTCCAGAACCTCTCTAACATGCTGCCTCTTCTGAGTAAATTTTCTTAGAACAATCAATTCTTTGGGCCTGGCTTCAGATCCCCTCATCCTTTCAGGCACTCTTCACTGGAGATAGTCCAGATTATTACTATTTTCTAAATGTAGTATTCAGAACTGAACAATATTCAGAGGGGGACAGAGTGAGGTAGCATTGTCACTTCTCTAGTTCCAAGCACTGTGTTTTTTATTAACATGGCTTATGTTCCTGTTAGATCTTTTGGCTGCCAAATCTTTTGTTTTTCTTCCACTTTTCCCAGTTGATGGAGGAGCAATGGCATTCTGCACCTCCTGGCTGCCTGGCATCAGGACCATTTCCCCAGCATCCTTTGGGGAAGATTGTTCTCCTCTCTTCCTTGTGAATCACATAGTCCTGAAGACCAAAATAACAGCTCTGATTTCCAGAAACGTGACTATCAATTCTGGCTCCTAAACCAAGAACCTCAAAATGCATCTAGGAAAAGCAGTGAGACAAATTCAGTTGTGAAGATATGGTAGAAAGAGTAATAGATTTGGAATCAGAAGTTGTTTTATCGTTCTTCATTTGTCTGATTCTCTGCGACCCTATTTGGGTTTCTCTTGGCAGAGATATTGAAATATTTTTATCATTTTCTTCTCCAGTCCATTTTATTGATGAGGAAACTGAGGCAAACAAGGTTAAGTGACTTGTCCAGGGTCCCACAACTAATAATCAGGATTTGAACTCAGGTCTTCCTGATTCCAGGACTAGCTCTTTATCCACTCTAGCTGTCCCAATCAGAAGACCTGTGTTCAAATTTTGGATATATCAGTGATGACTTACATAGCCTTAAGTAAGAAATTTGTCTTCAGTTTAGCCCTCAATTTCCTCATCTGTCAAATGAAGATGTTGTATGAGGTAACTTCTACTTTCCCTCCCAGTTCTAAACTTATGCCTCTGTGAGCTACAAGAGCCCTGGTCCTTTGGAGGCAAGGTTCTGTCAAGGGAGACCCTAGAACTTCAGTTCTGCTACCAAAGAAGCCCCTAACAAAGGAGAGAACAAGGCTCGTCCAGCTTGGACTGAGGAGATGAAGCCTATCTAAAGTGGAGTTTTGTGGGATAAGTGGTGCAGGGAGAGCAGTAAAAAATATGACAACTGACAGGTTTTTTTTATTTTAACTAATTATTCCAGATCACATAGGTGCCAAGCTTGGTTATTTCTGTTACCAGAGCTATCAAGAAACTGCTCTCAGGATTCTCTACATTTTGTCACCCTGAGGCAAAGCTACAATTGTCCAGCTCTACTAACAGTTTTACTAATTGCTTCATTTTCCTGAGAATGTGAAGACACTTTTGCATATACTGTACTAGATCCTGCAAGAACAAAGAAAAGAGTGATTTGCTTCCTTTGAGCTGGATCTGGTCACTAGTGTTGCAGAAAGAGGCAATGTTAACTAGGCTTGGATCATCATTACAACTCCAAGAAGCTGACTTACTTCTCTCTGACAGGATAGATCACGATGGTGTTCAGCTTAATTATTTCTCTGGGAGGTAACTGGTGATGATCATTGTTGTTCACAAAGAACAGTTAGAAAGAGAAGAGGACCTGGAGGAGATAAAGTGACTTAACTACAGTCACTCAACCAAGTAATTTCCCTAGAGTTTGAACACTATGATGCCCCTCTAATGGGCTTCTTCTAATGACTCCCCTTTCCCCACCCTACTTGCCAATTCCTGCAGAAGTGTGAGCAAACCTCTCTGGAGGTCAAGCTACCCTCTTTCTTATTTTGATTATCCTAGAAGGCAGAACATCTTTTGTGCCAAAATCTCCAGGAGCAAGAATTATTAATTATATCTTTGTTCCTATGAGACTAGGAAGGATAAAGAATCAATAAGGGAAGTATGATAGAATGTGTCCTCTTTGTTATCTCAGCTTATCTTAGGATGGTCCTCTCTGGGTGAATATAACACCCTGTGGGTCTTTGCCTCTGCTTCATCACTCACTACTCAGCAAGAAATGACTACATGAATTAAATTTATTTTTTTCATCATGGGGAGCCCCATACATATTCTTTCATGTTAAACTTCATTACTTTATGTCTATTCTTGAATACACTGAAGCAGAGGATGCCATATTTCCTGATGTTTGCATAGGACATTTTTTAGTTCTGTTTTTTTTTTTTTTTTTTATGCAAGGCAATGGGGTTAAGTGGCTTGCCCAAGGCCACACAGCTAGGTAATTATTAAATGTCTGAGGTCAGATTTGAACTCAGGTCCCCCTGACTCCAGGGCTGGTGCTCTATCCACTGTACCACCTAGCTGCCCCAGGACATTTTTTTTTAAAGAGACACATGCATTCAGTAAATAGGAAAGGAAGAGTTGGAAGGTGATTTTCAGTGGGACATACATATGCGCACCCAATGGGAAAATTTGGTTTTCAGAATTCAGAGACTCACTCAAAACTCTTTGTAGTCACTCTCCCTGATATATCTCCCTCTTGAACTTAGACATTACTCAAATGATCCAGTTTCACTTCCTTTTACTCTGTCTCAAGGGATCCATAGGATGTCAACTTTATGTGGAACATATAATCTGAGCTGTCTTGTCATTAATATGACCATCTTTTGTGGCTCTTGAGTATAGACTGAAAAAGAGAGTTGAGATTGTTGCTGATTATTAAAGATTTAGAGATTGAAGACAGAAGATTTAAGGCCACTGTAAAGGTGGTGGAATTCACATGCTCTCTGGGAATTTAAAATGCTCAGGATTTTATTATGGAAAAATATAAATATTCAGATTAAAAGTCTTAGAAAAGCTTAAAGTAACCACCTTAAGAATGGATTAGGTGAAGTTTGAGTAAAAATGAGAGAGAGAGAAAGAGAGGGGGGGAGGGAGAGGGAGGGAGGGAGGGAGGGAGAGAGAGAGAGAGAGAGAGAGAGAGAGAGAGAGAGAGAGAGAGAGAGAGAGAGAAAGAGAGGCAAGCAGCCATGAGACTTGGCTTAGTCTGGCCACATGGCCTGGGGAGGCCCATGGTGCTCCATGTGGCCCAGGAAAGAGCATTAGAAAAGTCCATTCTGCCAGAGTCAAAGAAGAGGAAAAAGAGGGAAAAAAAGAATAAAAAGTGTAGAAGCTGTGGCTCTTCCTGTTAAATGCTCTTCTGTGGTAGTTGGGCATGGGGAGGCACTTGGGGAGTGGTCTTACACCTTGGCCCAGGTATCTTCCAATGGCAGGCTACATACTGGTCCTTCCTGTCCCAAGGTGCTCAACCCTTAAGTTCAACATGTCATTTCCTGTCATGCCAGCTACATCCAAGGTTGAATAGGAAAATGGGGGACAAGATAGAAAAAAACAGTCAAGGGGCCACAGGATACAATCAACAATCCAAGCCAGTTTACATCTCAGGGGCAAACAGCCTTCCACAATTAGCAAGATTTTAACATCACAAAAGCTACATTCATAATTCTCTACATCATTTCCCTGCATCAAGATGATGCCTGGAAGATTTATCAGAGAAAGGAAATTTTATTTTTTTTTTACTTTATATTTAAGACAATGGGATTAAGTGACATGCCCAAGGTTACACAGCTAGGCAATTAAGTACCTGAGGGTCGGATTTGAACTCAGGTTCTCCTGACTCCAGGCCCCATGCTCTATTCACTGCATCACCTAGCTGCCCCAAAAGGGAATTTTAAACTCAAATTGATAGACACCCTTTCATGACTCCTTTCCTTTACCAAGTACAATATTGCATTAAAGAGATAAAGCACCACTGAAAAACACCCACCTTCAACATGATTCATTTGAATAACTATCTTTAGGCATTACAACTCCAAAAATTTGACAAGGGATGCATATAATTTGTAGGGGATTCTGACCAGGAACTAATGACAGATTAAATGTACCAGTCTTGTGCCTCCTTCCTTATCAAGGTATTGGCTCTGAGAGATGATTGGATCCCAAGTGCTTGCCAGCCCAGGAACATGCCTGCCCAAGCCCAGACCAGTTAGCAGCGTCCCTAGAGATCTAAAGCAAACAAGTCTTAAACGACAAAAGCAAACAGAGGCAGACTCTGGAGAGTTCCCAGGAAGACTCAGGGCAGGGATTCCCTTCCACATCAGCTAAGTGAGACAAACAGCTTACTCTGTATTGTTTGGAAGATCCATGAAACGCAGTGGGGGAAAAAGTAGTGAGTCAGACCTAGAGAATTTCGGTTTCAACAAGCATACCATAATGGGCTATTTAATTATACCTGTTACCTTCCATGGAAAGGTCACTCGCTCTGTAGTAAATTATTAACTGCTGGCTGCTGCACATTCTGTTCTGAGTTCTTACACTCTGTAATTTAGCAGGAAAACCATGGGATATCTAGTTTTATTTTGAATGGCATATTGGTGCCTTCTTTGGCAAGTTTGATGATGTGGGCTTCCCCACTGCCACCCCCTTTCACTGTTCTTAGGTCACTTGTGGTAGCTGTGACCCAAGCTGCCTTGGACTATGGATCATGGAATGGCTGGAATATCATTGGATGGGTACTGGGGCATGATCAGTGAGGAGCTGAGGGACCTGTGTGCCCATACAAAGCAGTTTTCTCCACTGTCTGTCCTCTGCATCTTCTAGGTACCAGTGTGTTCCAGAAGGACAGAATGGCATGGACTGTCATGAACAAATGAGGTCTTTTAATACACATATATAATATATATATGCATTATTCTGAATATTCAAGGTGAACATTTACCTTTCACAAAACTGTCCAGAAAAAGAAGACTGCTCACATATCCAGGAATTTGATATAGGTTGCATCTCCCCCAAAACACAACAGAGTCAATGTTATTTTCAAAGCTGTCTAACTTGTCTTTCCTTCTTTTCTGTGCATTTAAAAATGCTTCTGTGTTTCTCTTTTCTTACTTTACGTTTCTTCTTTTCAGTAGCTACTGCCCTCTTTCCTTTAACTCTCCCCTCCTCTAAATGAAGAGAAAAGAAAAAAGCAAAAACTTTTATCAATTATGCATAGTGTAGCAAAACAAATTCTCACATGGGCCATGTTCTAAAATGTTTGTCTCATTTTGCCTTCTAAGTTCATCACTTCACCGTCAGTGGCAAGGTTGTATGACTAGCTCTTACATCTTACATGGTTGTTTTAATTTACACTATTGTTACAGTATAAATTGTTCTCCAGGTTCTGCTCAGTTCACATAAAATCACATGAGTCTTTTTGGAAACCCTCCCTCTCATCCTTTTATGCCTCAACATTCCATTCCATTCTTATGTCATAATTTGTTCATCCATACCCCAATCAATATCATCTCCTTATTTCTAGTTCTTTGTCACATTGAAAAGAGTTGCTATCATTATTTTTGTACCTTTGATCTCTCTTTATTATAGACCTAGTAACAATATTGCTGAGACAAAAGCTACATATATACTGTTTAATGACTTTAAAAAATATTATTCCAAATTCCTTTGCAAAATGGCAGCTTCACCATTATGGTGTTGAATGTTTCCCAACAACTATGATTTTCTTTTCTTTATCTAACTTTTACCAATCTTATGATTTTGAGGTAAAATTTCAAAGTTGATTTAATTTGAATTTCTCCAAACATGTGCTAGCAACTAATTTGCATGTTGTCTCCCTGCTACAATTGACAGAATGGACTGTTTTCTATCTTCTTTGTTTGCAGTATGGTATCTGGTACAGAGCAGGCAAATAACAAATCCTTGTTGATTTGATCTGAAGTATTTTCATATGGCTATTGATAGCTCACTTTTTTTTTTTAGGAATATGCCTGCTCATATCTTTTTTTCTTTTTTTTGCAAGTCAATGGGGTTAAGTGGCTTGCCCAAGGCCATACAGCTAGGTAATTAAGTGTCTAAGGCCAGATTTGAACTCAAGTATTCCTGACTCCAGGGCTGGTGCTCTTTCTGCTGCAACACCTAGCCACCCCTGCTCATATCTTTTGATGTCTATTTGGGTAATACTGTTTGTTTTCATATATTTGAATTAGTTCCTGATATCAATCTTAGATATTAGGGCTTTATTATGTAAACTTTTCGAAAAAGTTTTTCCCAGTTAACTATTTCCTTTCCAGTGTTTAACTCCATTGTTGCCTATACATGAATGGTTGTGCTTGCATGCAAAAGTTTCTCAATTTCATCTAATCAGATTGTCTATTTTATCTTCTATGATTCTCTCCACTCCTTATTTGGTTATGAAATCCTTCCCTATCCATAGCTGCAATAAATATGTTTTCCTTGCTCCTCTAATTTGTTTATGACATAATCTTTTCTATTTGTCAAGTATCAATTTGGAGTTTATCTTGGTATATGATATGAGGTATCATTCAGACTGTCTGTGATTTTGGTCCTATCTAATCTCAGCACTTCAATAAACCTACTTGTATGATCTTATATGACAACTCATGTTAGTCTTCTAGACTTTGGTTTGTTCATCTAATGAGCAGGGTGGACTGGATGATCTCAAAGGTAATTCAATGGTTTCCAAACTTTGGGCAGAACCATAACTAGGGCAGAGCAACTGGGTCTTCTCTCTGAGGCACCTTGAGAGCACTTAATATTTTAGAAATGATTAAAGTTAGTACCTCATGAGCAAGAATAATTAGTTAAGATCGGGAAATTACCAGATGGTGCTTTCTCAGCTGTTCCTCTGTTTTTCACCCTCCAAATCCCAGAGAGTACCAAGGAGTATCCTAGGGTCTCTGTATCTCTTCTGTGGTACAGTGCCTTGGAGTTTTCCCCACATCTAAAATTTGTCTTTAAAAGGTGTTACTTGTAAATTAAATCTGGGGACATTCACCCCAGGTAGGTTTGTACTATTTTCTTCATGCATAAAAAATCACTAGTTATAATTCTGTTGGGGGAAGGGGTGATTAGGGGGGGAAGGTAATAGCTTATCTGTATTCAGTGATGCATTTTCTCAATTAGTTATCAGTTCAATATAGTGACTATCATCTGGGGATCCTGATGCATTTTTTTGGCCATTAAAAAGAGACTTTCATACTAAAAAACATTGGGATTCTCTGAATTTTGAGGCAGTGAGCTACTAGGATTAAATGTGCAATGCAAAAAAAATACTTCATTTCTCTTTGTTTATGGAGACAAAGTCCTAGTTCATTTCTCTTTTAGGCTTCTTAAGGGTGGGGGAATCATCTTATTTATTTTTGTATACTCCTAAATATTCAAGGTCTAATAGATGAGTATTCAATATTTGTTAAATGGACATATAAATAGATGAATTTTTTTAGGTTTTCTTTTTTGCAAGGCAAATGGGGTTAAGTGGCTTGCCCAAGGCCACACAGCTAGGTAATTATTAAGTGTCCGAGACCGGATTTGAACCCAGGTACTCCTGACTCCAGGGCCGGTGCTTTATCCATTACTCCACCTAGCTGCCCCAGATGAATTTCTTAAGCAGTTATTCTTTGTGGAGGATAAGGATTAGAAATCAAATGAATGCCCATCATTTGGGGAATGGCTACACAAGCTGTGGTATATGATTATAATGGAATACTATTAAGCTTAGAGAAATGACAAGTAAGATGATTTCAGAAAAAATCTGAAAAGACTTATGTGAACTGATGCAAAATGAAGTGAACAGAACAAGGAGAACGTTATAAACTAACAGCAAAATTGGTATTATAACAGTATTATAACAGTTATTATGACAGTAACAGCAATATTGTTCAATGAGGAACTGTAAATGACAGCTGTTCTCAGCAATACAATGACAAAATAATATTAAAGGACTAATAATGACACATATACTCCTTTGGAGAAAGAAATGAAATGGTTTGAATACAGACTAAGGCTGGCTATTTTTCACTTTCTTACTTTCATTCTTTTATTTGTTTTTTTAAATGACTAATATGGAAATGTTTTACATGATTGTATACGCATAATCTATATCTGTTTACTATCTCAAGGAGAAGAGGGGAAGGAAGAAGGGAAGTATAGAATTTGATATTCAAAACTTTATAAAAAGAGTTAAAATTATTTTAATATGTAATTGGGGAGAATAAAATATGTAATAAAATTTTTAAAAAGAAATTCTTTATTTTAAAAGAACAAGCAAGGAGAATAGTGGAGGCAAATCTATTTGCCATGAGGTGTCTCAAGTTGTTGGAAAATCTGAGGGATCAGTTTATAAAGGGAACATCCAAGGATATCTAGGGAAATGGGTGCTCAGATTGATCTCTTTAGCCCCAATGTTCTCAATGCAAGGTCTCATAAAATATTTGCAGTATTCCCTTTGTCACCTTAACCTATGACAGAACAGAGTTTTGGACATCTGAGAGGCTGCTGAGAGGAAGGTGAGTGTGAGTGCAGAGAAGAAGGAAGAGAAAGGTCATTATATAAAATAGGAATAGATTTTCGCTAATAATACTTCCTCCTCTCCTTTACCATTAGCAGCCCTGGATGTGTAGTTCTCAGTAAGAAAAGGCTACAGGTGTTTGCTAATTAAGCCTTTGGTGAAGGTCATCTCTGAACATCTGAAAGTTTGTTGATTTGGATCATAAACAAATACTAATTTTTAGCTACAATTTTGAATTTTTGCTTAGTCTCTGAGGATTTATATGAATAGCGTAAATGTTTCTGTGATCTGTGGCTATTTTATGAGAGAGAGTAAAAGAGAATCTAGTTGTTCTTGATGAATTCATCTTAACGATCAACCACACCTCAGAGTGCTTCTTGAACTGACAGTTTTTATTAATGTGCCTCCCATAAGGTTATTCTGATTTTTTTTTCTGAGAGAGAGAGAGAGAGAGAGAGAGAGA
Organism: Macrotis lagotis; assembly: GCF_037893015.1. Lineage (NCBI taxonomy): Eukaryota > Metazoa > Chordata > Mammalia > Peramelemorphia > Peramelidae > Macrotis > Macrotis lagotis. Next base: position 92,473,006 of record NC_133663.1, read on the forward strand.
GAGAGAAGAAGAAGAAGAAGAAGAAGAAGAAGAAGAAGAAGAAGAAGAAGAAGAAGAAGAAGAAACTGGAGTCTTTGATCTTGAATTCAATTCCTAGAAAAAATCTAAAATACATTATTAAAAAAGATGATTATTGGAATACCTAGAAAATAGGGTGTTGATCACCATCATCATGGCTTCACCAACAAATAGGTCATGCCAGACTCAACTAATTTCTTTTCTTGTTAGGGTTCTGGAACTGGTGGATACTAGGGATGGCATAAATAAAGTTATCTTCAAATTTATCTAAGCATTTAACACTATTCTATTCCATTTACTATATTTTTGTCTAAATAGCTTTCATTTGCCTTTCTTTGTACTCCTAGAATTTAGAGATAGTGTGGCATATAGTAAACATTTAATGAGTGTTTGTTGATTGAATGGTTATTGAACTAGCTTATTGATAAAAGCAAATACATTAGTTGGGGTTTTGAGTGGGTACTGAACTCTGAAGAATATCAAAGCTGTGATAGCTTTTTCTAGGGTTCTGAGGGAAGGTGGAGGCCCAGATGTTAATTTAAAATGAAAGGCTTAGATTACATATTCTCTAAGGTGTCTATTCTAAATCTTTGATGAAATGTTTGTTGAACCGAATTAATTGTGTTCATTTCTCAGGTATAAATGCTGAAGGGATTTAGAGTAATAGATACATCTCATTTTTGGCTACCAAGTCCCCTGAAATCAAACAGAATTAGGTGTCATGGATAGAGAGGCAACCTCAAAAGTAGGAAGTCCTGGATTCAATATCCATCTTGGATTCCTCCTGACTCTGTGACTATGGCCAAGGAAGAGAGAGAGAGAGAGAGAGAGAGAGAGAGAGAGAGAGAGAGAGAGAGAGAGAGAGAGAGAGAGGAAGACACATGCACACAGAAACAGAGAGAAGAAGATGAAAGAGGAGAAGAAGAAAAAGGAGAAGACAAAGGAGAAGGAGTAAGAGGAGGAGAATAAGGACAGTGAAGAGTGAGAGAAAGAGAGGGGGGGAAGAAGAGAAAGAGAGAAAAAAGAGAAAATTTGACTGCTATTGATGAATTAATAAATGGGGGGAACATTTATTAAATGAATACTGTGTGCTAGAAACTGCTAAATCCTGGGGATATGAATGCAAAATGGAAACACTTCCTGTCCTCACAAAGTTTATATTCTAATAGAAAGGAAGACAGCACTCTTGGGGGAATGGTAGCCAGGGAAAGAAGGTATTTTGATTTGTGGAATCATAGGGATGGATGGCAAGTAAAGCCATGGGGTGAGCAATTGATTTGACTACGGTTTCAAGAGTAAAAGGTAGAAGTGATGGAGGAGGACCTGGTTTAGGAAAATAGTTGTGAAGCATGATAAGAAGAGAAAGGGGGGGGTGCAGTCTTGAAATTGAATCCACTTTATGGAAATCCTTACCATGAGTCTCTTAGAAGAAGCTTAGTATCAAACTTCACATGAGAAGTGGCTGTGCCCCTCAAATGGAGATGTATATTATTCACTTATATTCTCTGGGTCCTTCCAAGACTTCTGCTTCAAACTATGACATGGTATTGCATCCTCATCTCATCTATAGTTGCTTGTTTCCCTTTAAGCTTTTCTTTTCTTTCTTTTTTTTTAAAAAACTATTTTTTATTTTTGTACAAATGGTTTTTTATACATTACTAAAATATTCTTGTTCAAGATTAAATGCAATACCCCTCCCCCAAAAAAATATAGACCCTCATGAGAAATAAAGTAAAGAGAAAAAAAACATTCTTCAGTCTGTGTTCTGACATCACCAGCTCCATCTCTGGTGGTTCGCATTCTTTATCATAAGTCCATCACAGAAGTTACTTCCTTATTTTTCCACCTTTGCCACCACCGATTGCAACTCCCTCCATTCATACCTCCCCACTATGATATACTATATTTTCTCTCTCCTTCACTCTGTCCTTCTTATTAAATGTTCTGTAGGGTAGCTGAGTGGCACAGCAGACTGATCACAAGCCCTGGGGCCAAGAGGCCCTCAGCCCACATACCACTCCTGAGGTCCAGCAACCACCTGTCCCCATGGTCCTGGACAGGTCAACCAATCCCAGCCCCTTGCAAGAAGTAAAAAAAAATGTGTTATATCTGATCACTCTCCTCCACAATCTACTTTCTCCTCCATCACCCACATCACTCACTCCCCTTCCCCCATCTCCCATATCATTGCAATAGCTCATTGCAATTAAAAAAATCTTATTATATGAAATATCTTAGCCTATTCCACCTCTCCTTTCTCTTACTCCTAGTACATTTGCCTTTTAGCCATTGACTCCATTTTTACAATATATTTTTACAATGCATTATATCTTCAAATTCAGCTCTCTCCTGTGCTTCATCTATAAAAGCTTCTTCTACTTGCTTTATTAAATGAGTTTTATATGAGTAGCATCAGTATCATTTTTCTATGTGAGAATACATGCAGTTCATCATCATTAAGTCCTTCATATTTTATCCTTCTCCTCTGCTCTCTATATTTCACCTGAGTCCTGTATTTGAAGATCAAACTTTCTGTTCAGCTCTGGTTGTTTCAACAAGAACACTTGAAATTCCCCTAGTTCATTGAAAGTCCATCTTTTCCCCTGGAAGAGGATGTTCAGTCTTGCTGGATAGTTGATTCTTGGCTGCATTCCAAGCATTTTTGTCTTCCAGAATATTATATTCCAAGCCCCATGAGCCCTTAATGTACTTGCTGCTAAGTCCTGCTTGATCCTGACTGCAGCTCCACAATATTCAAATTGTGTCCTTCTGGCTGCTTGTAATATTTTCTCTTTGACTTGAGAGTTCTGGAACTTGGCTATAATATTTCTCGGGGTTGGTTTTTTTTTTTTTGGACCTCTTTCTGGGAGAGATCGGTGGATTCTGTCAATTTCTATTTTGCCCTCTGCTTCTAGGATATCAGGGAAATTATCCTGTAGGAATTCTTAAAAAATGAGGTCAAGGCTCTTTTCCTGATCATGACTTTCAGGTATCCCAATAATTTTTAAATTATCTTTCCTGAATTTGTTTTCCAGATCAGCTGTTTTTTCAATGAGAAGTTTCACATTTTCTTCTAATTTTTCATTCTTTTGGTGTTGAAGTATTGTTTCTTGATTTCTCATAAAGTCATCAGCTTCCTTTAGCTCCAGTCTACATCTGAAGGATGTGTTTTCCTCAGATAGCTTTCTTATCTCTATCTTCATCTGGCCAATTCTGCTTTTTTAAAGCATTCTTCTCAATAACTTTTTGAACTGTTTGATCCATTTGACTTATACTGGTTTTTAACATGTTATTTTTTTCATCATTTTTTTTTGGATCTCCTTGACTAAGCTGCTGAATTCTTTTTCATGTTTTTCCTGCACCTCTCTCATTTCTTTTCCCCATTTTTCTTCTATCTCCCTTACTTGATTTTCAAAATCTTCTTTTGAGCTCTGTAATACCCTGAACCCAATTTTTGTTTTTCTTGGAGTCTTTAGATGCAGAAGCTTGTACTTCCTCACCTTCAGATTGAATATTTTGATCCTTCTTGGGATCATAGACAATGTATTTCTCAATGGTATTGCTCATTTTTCTCTGTTTACTCATTTCTCCAGCCTGTGCCTGGTTTGGGGGTGCTTCCTGAGCTTTTGAGTATTATTGAGTCACCCGCCCCACAAGGATCTCAGTGTGTGAAGCTCTTCTTCCCTCCTGGTCTGTGAATGACCACAAGCACACCCCTCTGCCACAGGGCTGAGGTTGGGGGGGCTGTTCTATGGGGGGGACCTAGACTGTGATCAGGATCTGAATGTGGTCAGAGCCCCAGTCCTGTTCTCCCGAAATCTCTCTCTCCACTCCCCTACCTTCAGTGGGCTGAGCATTCAAGCCTCAGTTGCCTAGGGACTTTTGCTTGCCGGCTCTGCCTGCTTCAATTTCCTGGATCTGGGCTGCAGGGGCCACTGCTGCTTTCTGAGTGCTCTGAGGGCTGGGCTTCATGAGCTGGCTCTGGCAGAGGTCCCCCCACTGATCTGCCAAGTTGTGCCTGGTGCTCCCCAGGTGTAGGTCAGGAAACTGCCCCTGCTGCCATAAGCAAAGGCTCCCAGGTGCCCTGGGCCTGCCTCTGGGAAGTTGAAGCTTCTTTTCTCTGGTGGACTGACCCTCTAACCCTGTGGAGGTAGCTTTTCCACTATTTTTCAGGTTACTTTGGTCTGTAAAATTGCCTCACTGGATCTTTCTGTGAGTTCTGTCTCTCAAAAATTTAGTCATCCTAATTTTAAGAGTTTTGAAATATTGTAGAGAGAACACCTGTCACTATCTTGGCTCCCCTCTCTTATGCTTTTCTAAATAAACCATTTGAATCTTAAATGGGATCTATCTGCCCGTTTCCCTTTTGGATTTTAACTTCTGCAGGATGTGGAACTTCCTCCAGGCCTGATGATGGGAAATAATATGACTATATTGGCAAAGGCCTCCAGAAACATAATTCTATACCCCCCCACACACACTCACATCATTCAGAAACCTCTTTTCATTCTTTGCCTCACCTCTACCCTCAAAGGTAACCCTGAGCAGAAAATGACCTAAAAATCAGAAGTGATTCTCCACCCTTCGCCAAAATCACTTACTATTATTGGATAAGGAATACTGCATCACTTCCTAAAGCATTATTGACATTGTCTAGTGGCCACATACTGAGAAGGGCAGTCACAGATAAAGAGAAGTCATTCATGTGCAATTAGAGCTTGTTTTTTCTATAAGCCTTTCAAATGGAACGCCTTAGGGGGGGAAAAAAGCAGGGAAAGAATGAGGTCAATGATGAGCATCCCTTTCCCCTCAACTTCCTCTGTCTCCCCAAGTCAGAGTACCATTTCTAAGATCTCTGTTTCCCTTCAAAGGTTTACATTCTCTTTTCTTGTAATCTAGTTTAAGAGGCTTATGTACTGCCTTGCCAATTGGTTCCAGCAATTGGGTAGTGGTTTTTGACATCACTCCGAGGGATTAGCTTTTGTTACCTAGAGTTCAGATGCTTCTCAAGGCCTCAATTTCTTGGACTTCTCTGTGAAATTTCTTCTGGGAACACTAAAAAAAAGCATCAAGAGCACAATTACTCTGTTATTTATTTCACTGAATAAGTTAAAGTTTTCTGCTTCAGTAGGTAAGAGGAACATAAGCTTTGAGGGAATTGAAGGACATTTTTAACTTATCTAAGGTTGTGGACCCTGGAATAAATGTAGGGGTGTTGAGAAGAAGGCAGGGGAGGCATGTAGTGAGGTCTCTTAGGGTAGGTTCAAGGTCTATGTCTTTTATCTTTATCCAGGTAGGATTTAATGTAGCTTCTGCCATCCCTAATGCTCACTGGAATTTTAGTTCCCAGACATTCTCACTGATTAAAATCTGGATAAAAGTTATTCATTGTAGAGATGAGTTTGTCTCAAGACACCCTAGGAAGGTCACTCACTTCTTTCTCAGGGATAAACAGAACTTACATGGTGTTATATTCTTTTAAAAATAATATGGTGCACTTCTTTCCCACTCCACTCTCCTGAATCAGAATTGGAAAGGACTTTAGAGGATAGTACATAGAACTGCTACCAAAAGCAATAATTCTCTTCCACTTCACAACCAAAAAGTAGTCATTATAGACTATTTGAAAACTTTTTATTGAGGAGGAACCTATTACTAGTAGGAGCACATTTCCATTTTTCAATAGTATTATATATTAATAATTTTTTCCTGGCATCAGTTCTAAGTGTGTCTCTTTCATTTCTAGTCATTAGTCCTGTTCTTTGGGGCCAAGTTAAAAAAATATTACATAATAGTTTCTCAAATACTTGACTACCTCTACTCATCCCTCCTCTTTACCATACTTCATCTTCTTTTTATCATCCACAGCTCTTTTTATCCTTATAGAGTATTTTCTATGTAGGCTTTTCATTCATTTTGTTGCCCTCTTTTAGATATTCTTACCAAAGTCCTACATAAATATGTTACCTGAACTGAATGCAGTATTTCGGATGTAGACTACACAGGGAAGAATTGTAGAATTATCACCTCTCTTAATATATCCCAAGATTATATTCATTTTTGTTTTGTTTTGTTTTTTAGGTTTTTGCAAGGCAAATGGGGTTAAGTGGCTTGCCCAAGGCCACACAGCTAGGTAATTATTAAATGTCTGAGACTGGATTTGAACCCAGGTACTTCTGACTCCAAGGCCAGTGCTTTATCCACTGCGCCACCTAGCCGCCCCTATTATATTCATTTTTGTTGCCATATTTTCCTTTTGAATCATCATGAACTTATAGTCCATAATAATTCCAGATATTTGTTTGGTTTTTTTCCCAGATAAGCTTATCATTTCAATCCTAATGAGAAGAGCCACTTGAACTTTTACAAAATTATATTCTTTTGTTCCTAACTTTCTACTGGTTCAAGCCTTTGAAGTCTCCTACTTTCTTATTTTTACTAGTTTCACTCTGCTCCTGGCTGGTGATAAGTCCATAGAAAAACCTTGCTAGAAGGTATGTATGTGGAGGGGGGAGTCAAGGGCACTTTATACAATAAACCACAATGTTCCCTGTCAAACATCCTCTTGGGTAGTTTGTATGCTGCAGTATCATTGGGAGGTGGGAGGTGATGGACAGAAGCAAGAGAAGAATAATTTGAGATGAAAGAATCATGCATTAAAAGAACTGGTCCAAGTAATCAGATACCAGAGGAAGTAGCTAAGTCCAGTCTCTAAAGTCTAAAGGAAAGTTCAATGGTGCAGCAGCATTGTGATACAAAGTATGAATTAAATATAGAAATGAATTCTAAGAGTATCAGTTTAAAATGGATGTTCAAACAGGAGAGTTTATAAAAAGAGATACCCTGCTCACTGGATTTGTTCAGGATAGAAATCAGGCTTTATTGTTTTTAGGTCTAGTATATATATATATATATATATATATATATATATATATATATATATAGATAGATAGATAGATATATATATGTAGTATGTTCTGATTGAGTATATATATATATATATATATATATATATATATATATATATGTAGTATGTCCTGATTGAGCCTCCACCATTATTGCAGGCATCCTTTATTGTAGGGACAAAAATAACCTTTTGCAGTAAATAGTCTTTGGAGAAAAAAAATAACATGAAGGGAGGATTTGAACCAATATGGTAAAAACAAAGATTTGTGTTATAAATAAGGAAGAATCGATTAATCATAAAACTTCAGTGAGACAATAGAGTATATTTTCAAGGAATGGCATTAAATTTTTCTTTTAAATATTTTAAAGAATAACCTATGAAATTTTTAAGGGGGTGAACTTAATATCAGCCCCACAGTGTCATCATGATGAAATCATTATGTAATACTTGACATGTGATCAGTGGGAAATATTATTCCAACTTTAAGCTTCCTGAGGGGACATAGTAATCCTTTAATAAATAGTTGTTTGTTGATTGATGAATGCTGTCTTTTAGAAGTAGATGTCTGGTCAGGCAGTATGATATGGGGCAAAAATTTTGGTTTCAGAATTAAAGAACCTAGGTTCCAATTCTGCCTTTAGATCAATACTTAATACTGGCAGGGCATTGGACCTGTTTCCTCATCTGTAAAATGAGAAGGGAGAGTTGAACTGGATCAAGGGGCTCATGAACTTGCTCTTTTTAAAAAATGGTTGGATAACTAAATTTTAATGTAATTGATTTCCTTTGTACTCCTACATATTTTATTTTGACGCATTTTAAAATTACTTTTGTAAAGAGTTCCTAAGATTGCACTAGAGTAAAAAAGGGATCCATGATACCTAGAAGTCAGTGGCTTAAATGTGCTCTGAGTTTCTCCTCTTCCTCCCCATCTACTCCAGTTTTAGGATAATAGCCCTATAATGCACCAAATTGTGGACTTCATAGCTTATTTCTCTACTAGGTTCATCCATTGGCACACAATTTTCTTTATAGAACATTTTAAGGAAACATTTTCTCCATTGTGTACATCAGTTTTCCCCAGGGAAATTTAGGAAATAAAAACAACATGTTTTTCTATCTAGATGGAGGTCTGTATTAAACACAAAACTCACTAGGAGTAGCGGGTGCCCAGCCACAGAAGGATAAAGTAAACAAGAAATAATGCTCGTATTTGGTCTAAGCCAAATGGAACATGGTGTTCAGAAGTTTCAAATTAAATTCCCAAATTAGAACTAAATTTGGCAAAATACATTCTCCTGCCCCATTAGGAATCTTATCAGTTGAATGTCAGTGCTGGCTGCCTGTCTCCATGATTCATTTCAGTAGCTCTCAGGAGGCCCAAAGATCTGACCTCATGAGGCTCTTGACCAGGCCTAGGGCTGATGGTTTCCCAATGGCCATTGCCAAATCCATGTCTCTTCTTGGGAGGGAACTGGGCAGAACCCTGCTCTGTGCGTGCATGGTCTACCCATCTTTCAAGGGCTTTCTCAAGGTCATCCTCATCTACCTGGTGTTATGTAAGCTTCTCACTACCAATACATTGACCATCTGGTATCTGTAAAGTATATCTGTCAACCTGGATGGCCTTTGAAGGAATATGGAATCATTGAATTAGAGTTGAAAGGGACCTCTGAGGAAGAGTTCAATCCTCTCCTTTTATAGGAAATGGAGGTACCAAGAGGTTGCGACTTCCCAGGATCACAGTTAGCAAATTCAAGAAGGACTTATCCTTTACATCTTTCTGACCCTGAGACCAGCACTCTATCCATGACTCTACTCTGCCTTTCTATCATTGACATCTGACTCATCCCAGAGTTTTTGGTGTCCTTGAGTGATATTTTCTTCATTTCTGCTCATAGAAGTATCAGGTCTAGTAGTAGCTCAGAGAAAGTCTCATTCCCTTGTTTCTTTTGGGTAGGCATCATCATGTTGGAGTTTAAGGAACTGACTCTGGAGCCCAAAGTCCTTCATTCAAGTCCTCAACAAATGATTTTTTCCAAGCCTGAACTTCTTCATTTTAAAAATGGGAATAATAATAATAATAATAATAATAATAAATAATTGTACTATATACCTAATAGAGCTGTTAGGAGGGAAGTTCTTTGTAAATCTTAAAGTGCTGTGAAAATGTCAATTATCATTATCACCATGATATTGTTTTATGTGATTACTTGCCATGTTGACTGAGATCATTAGAAGTGAATAATGGACAGACAAGCATTTCAGGAGGCTAATAAATGGATTTTCAGATGCTCAGGAAGCTAGATTGGATTTGAGAAATTGATAAGGTTCTTCTGAGGATCCTAAATTGTTCATCACTACAAAAAACTTCATCTCTTTAATACTGTTATTTTCTTGGCTCTGGAACACTGAGATGAACAAACTGAAATCACAAATGCCTCAAAGGACAGTGCAAAGATGCATAATGGGAGAAGGAAGGTTACACAGCACATTAATCAATGAAGAATTGTATGTAACATATGGCATAAAAATTATTACTGAGGATGTATATGATTGGAGAGGGAAGTCACGTCAGTCTTGTAGCAGGAATGAGAGAAGACAAACAGTCTGCATGACCCAATAATACTTCCAAGACATCGAAGAAAAAGAAGGTGGCTCTGGAGGAAGCCATGGGAAACCATGATCAAGAATTGCATTGGAGGTGGCTAGGTGGTGCAGTAGCTAGAGCACTGGTCCTGGAGTCAGGAGTACCTGAGTTCAAATATGGCCTCAGACACTTAATAATTACCTAGCTGTGTGGCCTTTGGCAAACCACTTAACCCCATTTGCCTTGCAAAAACCTAAAAATAAAAAAAAAAAAAGAATTGCATAGGAAGAGATCCTGGGGCTGTTTTCCATAGGATGAATCAATGGATTTTTCATAGTATCAAAGAATTGAGTTGAAAAATCCTTTAATATAAAATATAATAGTCTATGAATTTATGCTATGAAGAACAATAGTTCTTCTTCCCAGATGCTTTATTGCAGTGACTCAGAATAGGACCAAGAAGAAAATATGATTAGACAGACAGACTAACCTGCAGACTGACCTTTCAAAGTCCACAGTAGCTCTGGAAATGATGGGAAACTAGCTTGGACCGAGGATTACCTCATTGTCCTGATTGACTTGTCAGCTTTATAAACAAGAATAACACTATGGAACAGGGGAAAATGACACATATGCAGCTGAATTCAATTCAACAAACCTTCGTTGAAGGAAGTGTAAATCACTGTGCACTGGAGACTATAGAGACAACATATCCTCAGTAATAATTTCATATGTCACATCTTATACACAAGTCCTCATTGGTTAATATTCTGTAACTTGCTTTCTCCCAATAGGCATCTTTACACTGTCCTTTGAGGTATTTGTGATTTCAGTTTGTTCTGAGAACATAGTGTTCCAGTGCTAAGAAAATATTAGTATTCAAGAGATTGAGTTTTTTTGTAATGATGAACAATTTAAGATCCTCAGAAGAGTCTTCCAGGAACTTATATTCTCTTGGAGGGAACAAACATGTACATACAAGATAATTTGAACAAGAAGAAGATATTGACAGCTAGGGAGATCAAAAAAGTCATAACATTCTACAGGTATTTTGTTTGAATTTTTATTTTCTCTCTCCTTCCACCCCTCCACTCACTGAGAAAGCAAGTAATACCATTCCCATCATACATATGAAGTCATGGAATATATTTTCATTTTATTTGTGTTGCAAAGAAAAAAAGCAAAATAAAGAAAGATGTTTCAATCTGCACTCAGTATCCATTTGAACTGAATCTTTAAGGAAGTTTGGCTCATCTCAATGTTTAAGGCTTTCACCCTACACAGATAGGAATGTAGGCATTTTCTTGAAGATGAGAAATCTGAATTCTGGACATTTAACAGTTTTAGAGGACTCAAGTAGTGAAGCTGATAGACTACAATACCTAAGACATAATTTTATTTTTAATCAATATGGCCATCTGAAAAGCAGTCCTCTCTCTGATTCTTAGATCTATCTGCATCTCTTCTCAAACTTTATTTAAAAGAATTTCTTTTAGAGCGAATTTAATTGTTTCCCCTTATACAAATTTTAGTTCCTGTCCTTTTTATTACCCATTTGTTTACATATAGAAGGGGAAGTACCTTACATTATAAATCTTATGATCCACCTATGTACAGGGTCACCTCAGTGACCACATTAGCCACTAGGGATGTGATTACTTATTGGTAAAGATTTGCCATGCATGAGAGGCTCACTGACCTTTCAGTTCTTTCAGGTAGACCATCAACTGAAAATAGATGGTAGAAAGTAGATTAAGTCATAGTCTTTTGAAAGGATAATGTGTAGATAGGGCAGCTAGGTGGCAGAGGACTTGGACTTGGGTCAGGAAGATTCATCTCCCTCAGTTCAAATCTAACCCTCAGATACTTAACTAGCAGTGTGACCCTGGGCTAGTTACTAACCTTGTTTCCTCAATTTTCCCATCTGTAAAATGAACTGGAGAAGGAAATGACAAACTGCTCCAGTATCTTTGCCAAGAAATTCCCAAATGGGTTCATGAAGAATTGGAAATGACAACAACAATAACAACAAAAACCATGTGCAGATGTTGGGTCGAGATCGTTGAACTCTTTTATTACCTCTTGTCTCTATTAATTTCTTCAGTTTAACTTTCATATGTTACTTATAATCAGAAACTTATTTTAATTCATAGTTGTTATCATCTCTCTCCTCTCCCCTCTCCTCCCTTTAGTCAGGTAAATAGCCCCATCACTCTTACTTCCTTAAATGGAAAAGTTGTTGAATAATATTAGTTAGAATGAAATAATTGTTTTTACTCTCTCTTCACCTTGTTCCTCTATTTCATGCAAATCGTGAATTGTTGTTTAAGAGATCTTGATGAGATTCTGGTCTTCCTCTATTTCCTTCCCTTCAAAAAAAAAATCACAGCCTGGACACACTCTCTCTCTCTCTCTCTCTCTCTCTCTCTCTCTCTCTCTCTCTCTCTCTCCCTCCCCCTTTCTCCCCTCCCTCTTTCGCTCCCCCTCTCCTCTCTCCCTCCCCCTCTCTTTCTGTCTCTCCTATTTAACTTGAAGTCATTAAAATATCTTTTTAAAGATTATAGGGCTCTAAGGGTCCTATTAAACTCTTAGTCCTTTATTTTATAGATGAATGCATTGACGCCTTAAAGGCATGCAGTGTCCTGGCTCAAAAGTGTAATAAGTAACATAGTCAAGATATAAACCCAATCTTTCTGACCCCATATCCAATACTTTGCCCATCATACCACACTGTCTCATCTGAACTGTCATCTTGCAATTTAATAATTGTGCCATTGATTTTTTAAGCCTGTGTTGGACTTTCCATTTATCCCTCTTGATCTTATTCCAGATAAATTTTTTCCTTCTTAGAATCTATTTATCACCTTAGCCTTTTTTGGATCCTAATTCTTCTTTCCAAGATTCTCTCATGGGCACTCAGGATATTCAGATCTTCTTCTGGAAATTTCCGTAAAACACTGAGACTTCCCTTCAAGCAAACTGAAGTCTGCCAGTTTGGCACTTTCTTCTTCCAATGGAATCTGGCTCTGTCATAAATCACATTGTGTTTGGGAACACAGTATTCTTAATATTTTCTCAATGCTAAGCCATAATCAGCCTGTTCCTCTTCTGTCTCAAAGGTGAGGGAGCTGACTGTATAATGAAAAGAGGCTCCAAGACCAAAGGTTAACAGGCAAGTATTACACAATACTCTGATTAAGTAAACACATCCTTATGTCAGATTTGATTAATTAGGGCAGATATCATTGCCAAGTTTGGGGGCCCTGGGGTCCTATTGCCCCAGAAGACAATTCAGTGGCTTCTGAAGTAGTCCAAAGGTTTTCAGAATAACCTTCCTTTTATATCATTGTTATTGTTTTTTTATATTTTGCACTTATACCAGGCTCTACCTTAACTACTAGTCTGCTTTTCTTTTTCCCAGAGGACTTTGGTCTCTCACTGTTTCAACTCACTGCTTTCTACTACTTAGAATTTCACTTAAAAAATGACTAAGACAAAGTGTATGCAGGTCACTTGAGGGGAGGAGGGAAGTTAACTTGACCCTGAGCATTCCAAGGGCAAAGTGGGTTCAGGGTGAAAGAAATGATGAAATTTCATGGACAACAGCCATGTTTTATTCTCCTGACCATGGCCAAGCCAGTAGGACTAAGAGCATGATGTTCCCAACAACAGATTTGATTATAACACTGTCTGTTTCACATCTAAAAACAAAAATGGTTTCTCTGCTTGAGAAAGGAAGCTTTCTTCCAAACCCTTGGGATGTGACAGCTGGACTCGGCTTCTGAGCAAAGAGAATATCTGACTCCATCAGAGGGATCTGCCATGAAGGACCACTTGGCGGGACCCATCAATTAATGATGAACAGCCATCTCTCATCTTGGACCATCTTCTCACTTATTTGGCCTTTGCTGAGTGTGGAGAATTTCAGTCCAAAAGTTTTCTTTTTCTTATTCATCAGCCTGAAATAGACTCCATAAGTCCCAAGACTCTGGGCTCTTTCACAGAAATTTAAGTCTGAGCCTTAAATCTTTTCTTAGATCTTTCATCCACACTTTGGGCTTGTCCTCAGTTGCTGTTATTGTTCATCCTTTGTTCTGAAAGAGAAATAATGGCATCAAGAGGATGAGCTAGAGGTGAATGGTAAGGCAGGGAAATAAATCATGTTCTATTGGAGAAACTGAAAGCACAACTTTAAAAACATGGGGTTAGGAAATTGGGGGAAGAGACAATCAGGTGGTAAACTGTGAATATGGTGGGGTTATAGTTTTGCAATGTCAGGTACTGCAGAAATACTAAAGATGAAAGAAAAGAATTGTGCCATAATCTAGTATACTTCATCAGTCAATAGCTAAATACTTCATATATATATATATATATATATATATATATATATATATATATATATGTTAAAAACTACTGGTTTTGCCTTCAGAGACCCTAAAAATGAAGGAAGTAGGAGGAAGGGAGGCAGGACAAGTTAATGTGAACACTACATCAAAATCTTTGTAGACAATTCCTAGCTGACAAATAGGTAGGTAGCATTTTGTTAGGTCAATTTGTACATTGGTTGTTTAAATTCAGAACACATTATAATATGACCAGCGACCAAATTTATGAATTCTAGAATCTCAGACATGAAAAGATCAAGTCTAACTCATACATGAACAGGAATCCCTCTACACTTATCTTTGAGTGATAATCTTGTTACTTGGGGAGATATCCGTTGATGGGGAACTTAATTCCAACTAAAGCAGTCTGTTAACAAGTATCTTTTAAATACTTCCTATGTTCTAGATGCTCTTCTAATGGGGGCACCCAATAAGGTTCTCTCTCTCTCTCTGTAGATGTATTATCTAATTCTGTATTCTTTTGTTTAATTTATACTTATATATGTAAATAAAGTTATCTAAATATGTATTTAAACGAATACATAAATACATTGGATATAACAAAATATAAATTTTTATATAAAGTATATATTTATCTAAAAACAATAAAAAGAATTAATTATACAGATTCACATATTTTTATGTATGTATATATGTGTATATATAAATATATATACAAAATACACAAATATATGTATATATTGGGGAGAAAGGCATCAACTGCTGAGGGAATAGAGAACAGAAAAAGCTTCCAGAAAATGGGATTTGAGTTGATCTTGAAGGAAGTTAGGGAAGCTTAGATCAAGTGAGGTAGAGGGGAAAAGAGAAGATATTTAGAGGTAAGGTTTGAAGACAAGAGACAGAGTGTGATATGTAAGGAAAAGCAAAATAATATGAAGAGTAGGAATAAAGTATACAGAAGATTGGAAAGGTAGGAAGGAGTCAAATGGTGAAGAATTCTAAATATTAAGGAGAGGGATTCTTATTTGATTCTAGAAGTCATAGAGGAATAGGGGAGCTTATGGAGTAGAGAGTGGACAATATGGTCAGAACTGTATGTTTGGGAAAATCATTTTGCAAGGCTGAATGTAGGAAGTATAGGAATAGAAAAGGAATTGAGACAGGAAAGATTATAAGAAAACTACTGCACTAGTCGAGGTGAAAAGTGATAAAGCTTAAACTACAATAGGAGCTGTTTAAATAGAAATAAGGGGACATCTAGGAGACATTTTGTGAAGGTAGGAAAAATAAGATTTGGCAACAGTTTGGATATATGGGGTAAATGAGAGTAAGGAGTCAAGAACATTTGAATTCTCAAGTCTGAGTGACTAGAGAAATAATAGGAAGAGGAGAAAATCTGAGGAAAAGGATAATTTTGGACATGTTGAGTTTGAATTCCTTTGGGATATCCAGCTTGAAATATCCAAAAGGCAGTTGGTAATGTAAGATCACAGTTCAGGAGAAAAAAATAGGACCAGCTTTGTAGATCTTGGAAGCATATACGTCAATATAATTGTTATTCCTAGAAAAGTTAATGAAATTATCAAATTAGAAGGACAATCAGAGATAAAGGTCTAGAGTTGAGCCTGAGGGGAACCCACAGTTAGTGACTATGACAGTAATGAAGAACCAAAAAAGGAGACTGAGGAACAGTTTGAGACAGATGTTTTTTCTTTATATCAAGCAGAAATTGACTTCTTTAAGACTTCCACTTATTGTTCTTATTTTTGCTTTTTGAGATCACCAAAATAATCAATCTTCCACAAGAAAAGTCTTCAAATTTACATAAACTGATACAAAATTCAATGAGCAGAACCAGGAGTATATAGTAGCAACAATATTATACAATGATCAACTATGATTAATTTACCCATTCTCACCAGCACAAAGATCCCAGTCCATTCCAAAGGACTCATGATGAAAAATGCTATCCACCTCCAGGGGAAAAAAAAATGATGGAGGAGTATTATCTTTCACTTTCTTTACTTGTGGGTGTTTGTGTGTATGTGTTTTGATTTGTGTTTTCTTTCACAAAATGACTAATATGGAAATACGTTTTTGCATGACTGGTAATTCCTCTCTACATGAAACTCTATATCTTATTTCCCTTTACCCCACCTATGCTATAGCTATTTAGATGTATTTGTATGGTCTGCAGCAATGTTGCTTCTCAATACTATAATGAGAGGTTCTTTGTTAAAAGTGCTTATTGTTTTCATAAAGTCAAAAGATTTCCAGAAACTGACTGTGGGGCAAGGGTATGATCCCCCAATTTTCAAATCTTGTAAGGCATGTTTTGCTAAGAGATGCTTGTCCCTCATGTTCTTAGCAAGCAAGAAAGCCTAAGTCCGAGATCAGACATTTAATATCTGATATAAATATATTTAGTTGTGCCTATTTTCCCTCTTCTCTATTTTCATCTTTATACTTCAGTAAGGGAACTGCAGTCTTCTGGTTTTGCATCACCGATGGAGGATTTCCCCCATGCATTAGATTGTAATGAACCAAAGAAAGATTGTGGTCTTTCTGTAGATCAAAGAGGTGGAATGTGAGTAATACTGTATTCCAACAATATTAATCATTTGATATTCTACATAAATCATACAAGGATAGATAGGTTCATATCCTAGGCTCAAACTTTAATGTAATGTTCATGACTTGTTTACCAAGGTATGTGGCTCATTGTACAACCACAAAAATGCTGACAAAGGTATCTCCATCCTGTTTTATTCAAATTCCATTCCAAACCCAGCATGGGTGGGATGCCTTGGTGCCTTGGAAAGTCCCCCAACTTACTTATGTATCTCAAGATCATTTTCTATTGTTCAACATGAGGAGGGGATCATCCTAAGACTATCTTATGACCACTTACTCAGTGGAGATGCCCCATACTTTACCCAACCCATGATGTGCCCCACCCCTCTAAAGAGTCATTTTTGGCCCTCAAAAGCAAATTCTATCAATCAAAGAGATGTAATATTTTACTATCCCTATTTTGCAAATTTTGGTATCAAAGCCTATATAAACAAGGCCTGGAAGAAGGGGGCATCTCAAATCATGAGGAAGCTATGGAATTCATTTCACTGGAGGGGACCAGGGCTCTTTTATTAAAGTGCCCACTGTCTCAGAACTCTGCCTCAGTCTCTCTTATTATAGGTTGGACAGTTTTAACCTCTACACTAATATCTCTACTAAGAAAAGCTCAAATGGTGTCATGAAGATTCAGATATGACTGAACAACTCAATAACAATAATAACAAGAACAAAAATGCGATGGGTTATCTCAGGAGGTAGTGGGTTCCCTTCCTTGGAGGTCTTTAAGGGGAGATTAATGTCCACTTGTCAGTTATGGATTTGAGGTATGGTTTAGAAAAGATGGCAGCCAAGTTCCCTTCCAACATTATCATAGAATAATGTTTGTGATCACATAACCATAAAGTTAACTCTGAAGGTACCAATGGGAAGGGGGCCAGAGACCCTGAGTGGTGAGGAGGACATAGAAACGGCAATATCTGTTAATATGTATGAGTTATTAGTCAAAAATCCAATATTTATGACCTTGAGATTTCCTGCATAAAGAAATATGAAATGACTATCGATGCATTGAGTGATACAGGGAAGTTCATTGAGTCACGGAATCTTCTAGAATGTAGCCATTAAATGAGTCAATGATAGAAGGTTAAGCATATATGAGGAATTTGGGATTACAGCAAGGAAAATCATTTAGGACATCTATCTAAATTGCTCTGTTGATTTTTCTTTCCTAACTCAAACTTCTTTGTGTTACCATGGTGTGGGAGTTAAAAAGACACAAGCTCAAATCTCATCTTCAGCATTTAACTGTGTGACCATAGGCATGCCACTTTAATGCTGTGTACCTCAGTTTCTGTATTTGTAAAATGATGGTGTTTATCTCACAGTGCTGTTTTGAAACTAAAACAAAATAATTTATGTAGAGTACTATTTCAGTTATTGCTGTTAACCTCTCTCTTTTTTTGAAAGATTTTATTTATTTTGATTTTTACAATTTTCCCCCCTATTAACCTCTCTTAAAGAGAGAGAGAGAGACAGAGAGAGAAAGAGTTCTTTGGCATTTGGACTTTGAATCAGGCCACAGAGACTGGTATGAATCATAATGTTTCTATTGTGTCCTGGGAAATCAGGAGTTTGGGGTTTAAATTCATTTCTGCCTCTGGCTATCTTTGTGACCCAATTTTGCATAAGACTTTTCACATCTCTAGCCTCAGCTTCTATATCTATTAAATGGGAGTGTTGGACCAGAGGATTTTCAAGAAGCAGCAATTCAGGAAGCAGCAACTCTGGTTCTACTCCTTATTCATCTCAATCCTTTTTTTTTTTCCTTAGTTTTTTTGCAAGGCAAGAGGGTTAAGTGGCTTGCCCAAGGCCACACAGCTAGGTAATTAAGTGTCTGAGGCCAGATTTGAACTCAGGAACTCCTGACTCCAGGGCTGGTGCTCTATCCACTACGCCACTATGCCACCCCTCAATCCTTTTTGATAAGAAACTCAGTGTTGCCATCCCAGCAACTGTTTGGCATCAGTTATTCAAAGTGTGAAATATAGAATCCAAGGGGGCACTGCCCAGAAACCATTGGGTTCAACTGAGCTGAAGCAATCAGAGGACCTTGCAGAATGAACTGGACCCCTGGGATCTGGAAATACTCCAGTGAATTCATGAAAAATATTGGGGAGGGGAGGATGGGTTGGTACAGGAAGAGATTAAGCATCAAAAAGGGAGGTATTGTTGCTCCCTCAAAGGACTGTCAGGTCTCCTCCTTGACAGTGGGAGAATAAATCAACTGAAATATAGACCCCAGAACTACGGCTATTGAGAAATTAGTCATGATACATACATAGCAAATGGCCTGAATGAACAGCCCCCATTGGGAGGAGACTTGCTTAGAGAGGGAGACTTCTATTCCACCACTGGTGAGGTCAGGAAGGGAAGGGGAGTACGGGTCTAGTGAAGCCATTCAAAAATTAAATTTTAGGTATTTCTTAGCTTTCTGGCTACCCAGAGATACAAGATGCTCCTTCTACTATAAAAGGGGTTGCCTCATAGCAGCAAATGTTTGTATTTTATGGTCTTACAAAACATCTAGAAGAAAAATAAGTAAGTTATGAGTAATATAAAGTGTCTTGTGTACAACATAACTCAGTACAAGTTTGTTGAATTTGTTTTATAAAGTTAACTTAAAACACTCTTATTGAGTTAGCCAACAGAGACTTCAAAGACAAAGAAAATAATGGAGGGATGAGGGAGAGAAACTTTCATGGAGTTCTAAAAGGAGGGAGAAATTTGTGGATTTGATTGTTTTTTCTGAACTCACTCTTTTTCAAATCAATACAACTGCCTTTTAAATTACCTTCATTGTGCTTCATCTTGTTTCATTTTTACATCCTGAATTAAATCTTTTCTTTTTTTCTGCACCCAACTAAATCCTGCCTGCATGCTTTTTATTTCTAGTTAAGCATGCATGTTGTTCCTCTGGGAGGTATCATAAGCAAAATTATTTTTTGAATATTATTTTATTTTTTCAATTACATGCAAAGATAGTTTTCAACATTCATCTCTTTGAAAGCTTTTGGGTTTCATATTTTCTACCTCCCTCCATTCTCTCCCCCTTCTCCATGATAGAGAGTAATATGATATAGGTTATACATGAATAATCATGTTTAACACATTTCCATATTAGCGAAAGAAAAATCAGAACCAAAGCTGGGGGTGGGACATAAGAAAAAGGAAAAAAAACCCCATAAAACAAGGTTTAAAAAGTGAAAATAGAATGCTTTAAGCTGCAATTAGACTTCATAGTTTTTACTCTGGATGTGAATGGCATTTTCCATCACAAGTTTTTAGAACTGTCCTCGATCACCAAACTGCTAAGAGGAATTCTATCATAGTTGATCATCATACAATGTGTACAATGTGTGCAATGTTCTCCTGCTTCTGCTCACTTTGCTCAACATCAGTTCATGAAAAGTCTTTTAAGGAGTTTCTGAAGTCCACATGATAAGCAAAATTATTTACAAAACCAAAATCACATCCAATTTGCTGTTGAATCTAAGTGCCTAGAAAGACAGGTTTCTGAGGACTTCTATTTTTCCTAAGGGAGAAAAGATTGAGAAATCTTAACAAGCCTAGTAATAGGCAGAGCAGATGTTGATAGAGACTTGGACAAACAAATAGGTATTCTAGAGTTTTGAGTGGAAGAGGGATTGGGTATGGAAGCTCAAGGTAAGATGAGGAAGGTTGGAACCCAAACTCAGAAAATCTTTTTGATAGGAAGAGAAAATTCAGTTCTGGTTCTGTGGGTTATCACTGAGGTTAGGTCTACCCCAAATCATAGCATGAGAGGATCAGAGATTTTAGACTCTAACCAGTCCAACTTCCCCTCATTTTACACATAAAGACCTAGTATCTTGATAGAACCAAGCTTTTTCTAACTCCAGATCCAAGCCTAACCACTAGACTAACCACTATTCTCTCCTGCTGGTTTGTCTTAGTAGTATTAGTATTCCTCTGTATGAAGCAGTAGTGTATAATAGCACTGTGATCATACATTTCTGACTTTCCATAATATTTGATTATAAGATCCTCTAGTCATAAGGTTTAGAGTTGGGGGTAGGCTAGGTGATGCAGTTGGATTGCCAGCCTGGCATCAGGAAGGCTCCTCTTTTTAAGTTCAAATCTGACTCCATATACCTTTTAGTTGGTGACCTTGGGAAGATCACTTAACACTATTTTCCTCAGTTTCCTCATCTGTAAAATAAACTGGAGAAGAAAATGGCAAACTACTCCATTTTCTTTATCAAGAAAATCTCAAATGGGGTCACAAAGAGTTGGAAATGCCTGGAAAACAACTGAACAACAACAGAATAAAACAACTTATTTAAAAAATAGAATAAAATTAGATTTAGAGTTAGAAAAACCTTAGATATTGTCTTGTAATCTGTCTCTCTTCCATTTGCAGCTGAGGAAACTGAGGCCTAAGGAGGTTAATCACTTGTCCAGAATCATATAGCTAATAGCTAATTAAGTCTTGATTTGAATTTATGTCTTTTGATTTCAAATGCTATTATCATGCTTCCTTGCCATTTTCAGAGTGTAAACAAGCCTACAACTTTATTTACACCACATCCTGTGCAATTATTTAAAAAGATAAACCATTCCTAGCTAGGATAAAAGCAATTTGCTTTGTAGTAACTGCCTTTTTCTCATTTCTCATAGAGCAACAAGAATTTTTCTCATTGCTTTTAAAACGTAATTCTTGAAAAATACTCTTATATAATTCAGGCCCATCTAATTCTTAATGACTTCCCTTGGCTCCATAATACTTGACCTCACCACTAGAACAATTATCCTGATAACTGGTAGAAATTTTCCTTTGTTCAGTTGCATCCCATTACTTTATGTGGTCCCACATCATACTGAGCAATTCCCAGAAGACTAACTGGCTGAAACGAGAATACAACCCGGGTCTGACTCTTAGAAAATACTGTTATTTTCGTCATCAGACTTGGGATAGTCAATTGTCTTGTAATTAAGCTAAACTCCTCTTTGAACTTCAGAGGATTTTTTTTCCTTTTTAACCAGTAAAGTGAAGGGGTCATATTAGAATGACCTCTGAGGTAATTTTGACTGAAGACTATAATCTTACCATCTGAATTAGGATGTGTGCCGCCAAAGAGGTGGACACTCAGAACACACAGCCATAGCCTTCTTCATGTTTTGGAGACTAGAGAAGTGATTTCACTGTCATACAGGATTCTCAGTGAGGAGATTCCTTCTATCGATGCAGGAAAATACCTATTTGGTAGCTTCAGAATCTCATATTAATCTTCAATTAGCTGAAGACTCTGGAGATTTGGTGACTTGCCCTGGGTCATACTACCTATATGAGTCAAAGCACTGTAACCCAGGTCTTTTTTGACTCCAAGGACAGCTAGGCAATGTCACAGGCTATGTTCAAACTCAGCTGTTCTTGACTCCAGATCTAGCACCATTTACTATACTTTGTTGACTCTCGGACTGTATATCTGCAAAAGGTTGAATATATGTATGTATGTATTATAAATATTATGTATAATATAAGTATGTATGCATTATATATGTAATATATGTTATATGTGTGTTTGTGTGTGTGTTTGTGTGTGTGTGTGTGTGTGTGTGTGTGTTTGTGTACTCATATATATGGGGCAGCTAGGTAGCGTGATGGACAGAGCATCAGCCTTGGAGTCAGGAGAACCTGAGTTCAAATCTGGCCTCAGACACTTGACTTTTATTAACTGTGTGAAACTTTGGACAGGTCACTTAACCCTTGCATTCAGGACCAGCTACAATCCTCCTGATCCATATCTGACCTCTGGATCCAGATGGCACTGGAAGAGAAAATGAGGGTAGTGACTTAGTACAGTTCGCCCCTCACTAAAATCCAATTTGCTTACTTCTCATGGCATTACCTTCCTGATGTCATGGTCTACTTTGCAAATGAAGAACAAACATTATCATCATATGTGATATATATTTTATATATTTTATGTTTTATATATTTATATTTTATGCAAATATATTATGTGTGTATATTAATATATATTTGTGTTTTCATGTCTAATATATTTTATATATGTGAATATATGTATATGCCCATATACATTTATATGTTTTTATAATTTTTAGGACAGCTAGTTAGCACAGTGGATAGAGTCTGGGAATCAGAAAGACTAGAGTTTAAATCCAGCCTCAAATACCTACTAGCTGAGTGATTCTGGGAAAGTCACTTAATCCTGTTTCCCTCAGTTTCCTCATCTGTAAAATGAGAAAGAAATGTATCCAGTATCTTTGCCAAGATAAGCCCAAAAGGAATCACAGAGTCAGATATGACTAAAGTGACACAATAAGAAAATTTTTATATTATATATCACATATCAAATACATCATATCATCATATTATACCATATATTATATTGTGTTGTGTTATGTTATACTTTGCTATATTATGCTATGTTATAGTAATTCCTATATAAATGTGCTAGTTGAGGAAGTAAGGTAGGCTTGAATTCAAATTCTGCCTCTGATACTTGCTAGCTAGGAATAGCTGGGGTACCATGAATTAGTCTTCTTAACCTCAATTTCCTCATCTATAAAAATGGGACAATACCTGTAGAACATTATATCAACTCTTATATGTGTGTATAAATATGTATTTTTCTTCATTTGTTATTTGTCATTCACATGACCTCCAGATCTCATATTCTCTTATTCCCAACAAAAAGAGTAAATGAATTGATCGGGGGAGAGGAGCAGAAAACCTATTCCATTGGAGTCTCCATGTTTCTGAAGACTTGGACCCTGTACAATGAAGTCTATAGTCTCTCTTGTCTTCTCCTCCCACTCAGGGCTTCTTTTCCATGGGGAATCCCCAGCACTAGTGTCAGGTCAGTATGTGTCTGGGTGTGCAATTTGGTGAGTCACGTAAGCTGCAGCCCCAGCAGACTTCCATGTCCATTTGGGAGGAAGTCAAGTCATCATCTTCCCACACAATGGGTATGGAAGCTCATAGGCACTGGTCCAGAAGTAGTGTTGGGGAAGGCCCAAGCAGTCCTTGAGGCTAAGGGGGTCCAGCCCCTACTTGGTGATGCCTCCACAAGCCTAGGATGTGGGCCCCAGGGCATACTACTCACCTGGGGCTGCCAGGTCCTCTGAAGGGCTCCGCCAACCACACCCTTGTGTGGTACAACTCCTTCAGCATAAACACAGGTCTAGCAGGGTGCTCAGTAAATGTGCCACAACCAATGTGATTCATCTGGCATCACCACAGAGCAAGCCCAGGCACCAGAATCCTTGCAGAACAGAGCAGGACTGAGCAACATGGGTTGCAGGAGGATGAATGTCTCTCATTTGTCATATGGCTGATGAGATGACCCAACACTTTCTCACCCAAAGAAATCTAGGGACTCTTTTCTCCTATTGGTCATGTGAGCATGGTCGTATAAATAGAAAACTTAAGCACTTTCAGATGCCTCTCCTCAGCAAGTTGACTTATTTTACCCTGGTATGGGGACAGAGATGGTTCATGAGGCTGGGCCCAGCTTTGGATCAGTGTGAGAATAACAAGATTGATAAATAAAATGACAGTGACTTTGATGAGGTCCAAAGAGCAAAGATGAGCAAGGGGGAAACCAAGGACATCCCTTTGTCTAAGATCTGGGGACTCCTCTGGCTGACCTTCTGCTCTAGCCACTGATCATGCCATGACCTTACCAGAAGGATTAGACAATGAAGGTAAGGCCTATTGTTTGTATCCCAGATGCCAAGGAGACCAGACTCTGTTTGCTTATCGAGAAAAAGAGACAAATTTAAGAAACCAATCCAACTTTTAGATTCTGGACAGTTTCCAACCTCTAACTTATCAGTCCCAAAGTTTCATTGACACACACACACACACACACACACACACACACACACACACACACACACAGACACAGCCTTTCTCTGCTACTATCATTATCCCCATTTTACAGATGAGAAGCTTGAGACTTGGAGAATTTAAATCTCTTCTAGCTATAAATGTATGATTTTCTAAACTTGCTCAGTCATACCCTTGGTCAGTAGCAGAACAAGGACTGAAACTCAACTTTGTGATTCTGCTACATGAGGTTGAAAAACACAGTGGAAGAAAGAAAAGATGAAGAGCTAAGGGAAAAAAATCCCAGAATGTAAGTTTCTTGAAGGCAGGTAATTATTTGTTTGCCCAGTGACTGCATAGTGCCTAGTATACAGTAATCTTATAATAAATGTTTATTATTATTAGGATTAGATAGATAGATAGATAGATAGATAGATAGATAGATAGATAATAATGTTTGTCCTTCATTTTTGAGGAAGACCATGACATCAGATAGGTGATGCCATGACATGCATGTGAATTGGAATTGAGTGAGGGGTGGGGGAGGCTGTGCTGAATCACCAGTCTCACTTTCTCCTCCAGTCATCTGGGTCCAGTGGTCAGATATGAATCAACAACTGGAGATGGCCTGAAAGCAAGGCATTCAGGGGTAAGTGACTTGCTCAAGGTCACACAGCTAGTAAGCGTCAAGTGTCTGAAGCTGGATTCGAACTCCCGTCCTCCTAAATCCAAGGCTAGTGCTCTATCCACTGTGCCACCTAGCTGCCCAGATAGATAGATAGATAGATAGATAGATAGATAGATGATACAGAGATGTTGAAAGAATAGATAAAGATGGGTAGATAAAAGGAAGAGCTAGATGAATAGATAATAGGCATAAAATAGAGATAGAAAAATATATAGAGAGGTATGTAGATAGATAATAGATAGACTATACAGATATATATATATATATATAATAGAGATAGATGTTTAGACAGTTAATAGACAAAGATAAATAGGTAAATATATAATAGATTATGGATAGATAAAGAAAAAAGATAGGTGGATAGATGATGGATAGGTAAATAGATAATAGACAGAAATAAGTAGATAGAAACCAGATAATAGATACATGGATGGATAGATAAATGGTTGGATGGATGAGTAGATGGATGGATGGATGGATGGATGGAGGGATAGATAGATGAGAAAAGAATCTTGGGAGTAATTTTAGTTTACCTTGTTCTGAGACCCAGGGAATTGAAATGGCATGATCAGGGTCAGGAAGCCAGTTAGTCACATCGGAACTGAGAATTTAACCCCATTCTTTGCAATCTATCTGACAAGAAGGTAGAGGGATTTCTGTCCAGTTGGATCAGAGCTCCATGGATTTTGAACTGGAAGACAGAAACTAAATAGGGTAGAACTAAGCTCAAATAATACAAATGGGAGGATATAGACTGAGAAATTTAGAGTAGGTTGAATATTAGAGAATAATAGATTACTAAAGAACAGGAAGAAATTGAGTCCCACACAATTTGTGACTTTTATAAAGTCACACAGGTAGTAAGTAACAGGTGGGTTTTGAACCCAGGCCCTCTGCTTTCAGAGTCTGCTTTTTCTACTGAGCTGAGCATGTGCCTACAAAGGGATTAACCTGGCCAAGAGCACTCCCTTTTCTGGGATCTTTTCTCTTGGGAGCCCATTTTCAATTAGCCAGCCAGTAAACATCTACTGTACTAGGTGTGGCAAAGGGTACAGAGTACACAGAAAACAAGCCCTTCAAGGGCTTACAATTTAACTATGGGATCAGGGCCCACATGAATTGAACACTTTTAAAGGATAATAAATCAACAGGTGCAAAGTAATTCAGTAGAAATGGATTGCATAAGCATCATAGAGGTGCCCAGGAGAGGAGTGAAATGAGTCACATAAGGTCACATAAGGCCAGGAGGTTCCCAAAAGGAAATGAAACCCTAGAATCCCAAAGTGCCGAGGCTGGAAGAGTTTTTTGTGATCTGCTTGGTGCAACCTACCCCGCCCCAACTCCCCACCATTTTATGGACCCATTCTCAGAGCTGAATTTTCAAGGTGAGGTTGTAACTTCATTGAGAATAGGGAGGAAAAGTCCTTTCCAGCCAGGAGGCAATCAGCACACTGTGGACATGGGACAGAAAACAAAACAACTTGGCTGAGCAGGGCAGCCTGTGCAGAGGAGTGATAAGAAATGAGGTTAAGGGCACAGGGAAGTGCCAGGGCCTTGAAAAGGAGGCCAGAGAATTTGGCTTTGATATAGTAAGCAATAGGGAACTACTGGAGATGGATGAGATTCAACATAGCATGGTTAAAAGGAGAGATCATTTTCCTCTGGGCTCGGTGAAGGGAGGTTTTGAGGAGGGACAGTAAGGAGATCATCCATGAGGCCACTACATGGCAGTACATCAGATATGTGGTAATGCCTGTGAACTTGGAAACAGAAAGACAGAAGCAGCTTCAAAGAAGAAATTGGAAGAATTTGGTGATGAATTGTCTATGGGGGATAAAGGAGAAGGAGTCTTAAAATGATTTTAGGTGTCTAGGTTTAAGTATCTGGAAGGTTGGTGAAGCTGTTGACAACAGGAAAAATCATTGAACTATTTCCATTATTGCTGGGAAAGGATACTTTCACTTGGTGGATATATTAAATTTCAGATGATGGCGGCCACCTGTAAGTGGTGGTGGTAATTCATAATTTAGGACTAGAAAGAGTGTTACAGGTCTAGGCTAAGATTGAGGGGGCAGTGTCATGGAGCGGAGTGAGTCCAAAGTCCTTAATTCCTATCTTGCACCTGCTAATTACAATCCACAACTAATCTAACTTCTCTTGGGTCTAAGTTTCCCTGTCTGTTCAATAAGTTTCCCTGTCTGTTCTGTTCCATAGGCTTTCCAAGGTTCCTCCCAGTTTTAAATCATTCAAGAATAGAATCCAGCAAGTATTTCTTATGTATCTAACCTAGGTTAGGTTCTAGTGTGGAGTGGGAACCAAGGGAAAAGCAGAGTTCACTGTCAAGGAGTTTTCACTGTGGGGGGGGGGAAGAAAAGGGACGGAACTAAAATTATATAAATTTGGAAGTTATCTTATATACCCTGTCAACTCTCTTTTTGATCAGGCTACTGAGAAGGCCATTTCAGTGTCTCTTCTTCCTTTCATTGCAACAGAAAGTCAAGGCAAAGTGAGCCCAATATTATAAATACTCAACTATACAGAACTCTGGGAAGAGGAAAATCATTTGACCATTGGTTGGAACCTTTTTCTCAACCTTCTAGTCTTAAGGAGTGGTCTGACACTAAAGGGAATGATTTACCCAGAGTCATACAGTTAAAGGTCAGAAGCAATTGAATCTATATAACTTTCTGGTTCCTGAACCAGTTCTCTATCCATTATGCTTCCTAACCTCCTTCCTACAACTCTGAAAAGTAAACGTAGTCTCTTGGGCTCTGTTACAGAGAAGACTGCTTAAACCTGTGTGTACCCCCAAAAGAAATGCACAAATGACCTACTGGCTTGAGTATTAAGGCATGTTGTCATCAAGGATTGGCACCTCCTTGATCTAGAACAAACCTTGGAGCCTCACTGTGGGATGGAGTTGAGAGGCCCCAGACCACAACCTTTGAAGTTGAAAATCTCAATAAGCAAATGGAAATGGAGGCTGGAAAGGCCAAAGTCTGAAAGAATGGCTTGTGGTGTTATTGTTGAGAAAATGAGAATGGGCAAGGGCTGCATGGTATAGCATGCATTTGCAGGACTCCATTGTGTGGCGTCTGACTGAGCATGTTAGCAAAATAAAGCCAGATGGTAATGGATTAGCTCCAACACTTCTTCAAGACAATGGCAGCCAAAATGGAGTTGTTGAGTGTAGTCTTTAAAAAGGCCTCCCCAGGAGCATTCTTCTATTGGGGATCCATCAGTTGCCATCTAGCGACTCCTGAAGATATTGCATCTTATGGAATACCTCATGTTTATTTAGTATACATGGGAGACCAGTTACAGAGTTGTTTTCTAGGGAGGGAGAAAAGAAAGAAGGAAGGAAGAATGGAAGGAAGAGGAGGGAAGAGAAGGAGAGGAGGAATGGTAGGGGTGGGGAAGAGATAGGAAGGCAGGGAGCGGGAAGGAAGGAAGGAGGGAAGGAGGGAAATAAGGAGGGAAAGGGAGAGGAAGAGGCAAGGAAGGTGGGGAGGAGGGAAGGAAACAATGGTTAAGAAGGTAGGAGAAAAGGAAAGAAGGAATGGGGGAGGATGGAAAAAGGAAGAGGAGGGGAAGAGGAAAGGAAGATAGGGAGAGGGGAATGGGGGAAGGAGAGAAGGAGAAGGAGAGAAGGAGAGAAGAAAGGAAGGAGGAGAGGAGGGAAGCAAAGAAGGAAGAATAGTTCAAAAGCATAGGATTGAGAAGGTAACATTTAGTGGTTTTGCCCCCCTAGGCAATAACTATCTAGTTTTTGGTTCTTCTCAGAATCTTGTGTGTAAGAAATACTCAATGAAAAGTAATGATAAGTTACAGTGAGAAAGGCTGTCTTTTTCCAATCAGAGAAAGGCATGCTCCAAAGAGGACACACAACTCAATATTTCATAATTCATGAGCTAGAAGGGACCTCAGAAGCAATCTAATCTAATTTCATTCTTTTATAGATGAGGAAACTGATATCTAAAGACATCAAATGGATTTTCAGGATCTTTAGAAGTGGGATTTGAACCCAGGACACCTTTTGCAAAATCATTGCTTTCTTTGTTCTAGCCCTTATCCTGCAGCAAGTCTGTTGCATGGTTAAGGACAATTTCTGAATCTTGGTCCTGGATTTTTATTTCACTGGATGAGGGAATCTTCTAAATTGTTGGTGGCTGCTTGCCTAAAAGAGAGCTGGACAAGCTGCCCATAGCCCTGTCCTTCAGAGGTCCTAAGGACAGCAGCTTAGATGAAGAGATAATCATAAAACATGGAATCCTTAGCAAGCTGATATATTTCCTTAGCAAGCTGATCTCCAGGGAAAGCATGGGTGGCAAGGATCTGAGTTGGCCAGCTCCATATGATGACCCTCAGAGTTGCGGTGTGTGTGAAGTGTGTTTGTGGTATCTATGCTCCTAACATTGTGATAACCCTAAAAACACCTTGCCATTTCCAGAATGCCAAAAGCTTGGATTCTAGGTAATGAAGAGCTTAGGACTCATGTATTGGAATCAGAAAGACCTGAGTTTGAGGTCAGCTTCAGACATTTATCAGTTCTGTGGGCACTTTAAACTCTCTAAGTCTCACTTTCATGGTCTGTAAAATGAGTCAAATTTAACATGAATGCCTTCAAATCTAAATTCAGAAATCTATATGATACTCTGATCTGGGAAGTATATGGGAGTGACAGTAGCCTCCATTCCCTCATTTGTAAAGTGGAGATAATAAGGTTATTGTGAGCAATAAATAAGATGTGTATGAGTGTATATAATATTTAGATATGTGGATATATTCACATGATTTCACATGAATATATAGATTACATATATGCAACATTTGTGTAGCATAGTGATGTCATTTTAGTCTTCTTTGATAATAGACAAGAACCATATGATATGATATAATATTTAATATATAGAAATAACATGCATATGATAAAATATGGGTATAAAATATAATATATATTTGTGATATATGTATGCTACATATGATAATCTGTGCATTTTATGTATTATATATACATAGATGATATATATGAATCATTTTAATGTTTAAAATCCATTTTACCTACATCATCTTATTTACTTCTCATTGTAGAGGTAAAGTTTGAGGCCAGATAAATTCAGGGTATGACCCAATACAGAGTTGGTAAATGGAAAAGTCAAGGCCACAGTTCCTCATTATTCTGAGCAGTTATTTGTGTTAAGGACCTTTCTTCCAAAGATTTCCTTCCTCAAACAGCATCTACTACCAATTAATGCTGTTGACCAAGAATGTTTCATGACCTGTAGGTTCAAGACAGATGAAGCATATGCACCTAGGTAAGAGTAATTGCTCTGGAAAGTCTTAGCGAACCTCTACTGAAGTTCATATTCTGGCATATCTGCTTCTTGCCTAGTTAGATATGTCCATACTATAGTCAAATAAGGAAACCACTTTTTCAATGGTAAAAGTCAATGCTCTTAAGAGATTGTAATTGTTGGAGCAGTTGCTGACCAGGCCTCATGGTACAATGGAAAATATCTGGAATGTGGATAGGGAACAAGATTTGTACCTCAGTTTCCTCCTTTGCAAAATGTGAAGTGGGGTATTGGATTGAAATGACTTAGAGGTTCCTTCTAGTATGAAATCTATGGCCTTATTGCTAAGAGTCAAAGGATAACTTGTGGAAGAGTGAATAGAGCAGTAGCCCTGGGGATCAAGAGAACCTAAGTTCAGATATGACTTCACACACTTTCTAGCTTGTGACCCTGAATAAGTCTCTTAATGCAGATTACCTACTCCCAAAAGCATCAGATTATATATGATATGATATGCAATGTGATATGAACAATGATATAAAAGTAATGCAAGATATATAATAATGTAATTTTCACATGTGTGATGTGGACACCATGAGGAAACTCCACGTACCAATACAAACAATGGCTGTGTAATTTAGACGTTGTGACTTATACAGAGGCAATTATAATTAGTACATACCAGGGATAGGGCTTGAATTTGGGGTCTTGCAGACCATAAGGTCTACTATCAACTATGTCTCTATTTTATTTCATTGTATATTTTTCATATAAATATAACTATCTCATTTTTTTTTGCATTTGAGGAAGGAAATAAAGGCATATATTCTAGGACCATAGATTCGAAGCATTTTACATCTATTATCTCATTAGATCCTCAAAGCAATATTATAAGGTAGGGGTTATTTTAATACCCAAATTACATATAGAGAAACAGATTTAACAAGATCCAGAGTCTTGCCTAGGGCTACCCAGTTAATTTGCATCTAAGGAGGGATTTGAACTGAGGTCTTTCCCACTCCTGGCCCGGAACTCTTTCCCAGGACACCTAATCAAACTGATGATCTCTACCATTGAATGACCTGAATACAGGAAGTGAGTTTTGAAGAATGTCATTTGCTTAACTTTTTGTTTACACAAAGTTCATTTCCAGTCACTGTTTTGCTTCTCCTTTTCTTAAGTTGCCCCATCTCCAGATCCAAGTCTTGCACCTGGAAGAGGAGGAGCCTCAGTACAATGAGAAGCAGAAACACAGAAAGGGCTGGTTGCCTTGATTGCCAAGAGATATAGCAGAACTATGGAAGCCAGTCAGTCAAGTCTTGGGGAGAAGTGAAAGGCAAGGGGGATGCCACAGGAATGAATGGAGTGAGCCATATGGTTTTCACTGTTCCAGGAAGTGAAAAGACATAACCAGTAAGGCTTCAAATACAGAGTTACCCAGAAAATCTAGAAATACCAAACCAACCTGAGTTAGTCAGACTTCAAGAGTGAAGGAGAGTGCCAAATAGTAGGGATCAGCTCTTTGACCTCAGGAGTGGGTAGATCCATTCACTCCAAGACTGTCTTTCTGTTAGGAGACAGTCTTCTACCCTTTTACCACCCCTGACAAAGCCAAACCTATCATGGCGCCAGATAAAATGTGGGCCCATTGGCATCAGAATGAGAACAAGAATCTCAAACATCAGACTCCCCTTTCCCCTCATTCCCCCACCTGGAGCAGCTTGATTGGTCAGTTGTAAGGCTGGACATGTGTGTTGGCCTTCATACTTCTCCATCCTTTCTGTCTTATCCCCATCCTTCCTAATTGGAATTTTCTTCATAACCTTTCCAAATTTCTTAGAATCCCCAAATCTTAAATTTGGAAGGAATCTGTCAGAATGAAAGTCACAGCTGATCCGCACTGTTAGAAGGCATCTATTCAGAAGGAGTCACCTAATCTGTTAGTTAATTATAGCTAATATATACATATATATGTAAAATATATTGTATACATATATAAATATATACATATATGTATATTATTTACTGTGTGTTAAGGACTGTTCCAAACATTTTACAGTTATTTCATTTGATAGTTAAAATAGCCTCTGGAGGTGGATGTTATTTTTGTCCCATTTTTACAGACAAGGAGGAACTATTACTAATCCTATTTTCCAGATGAGGAAATTGAGACAAATAGGGGTTACACGACTTGCCCAGAGTCTCAGAGCTAGAAGGCTGGATTTGAACTCAAATCTCCCTGACTCGTCATCACACTATCCACAGTGCCACCTAGCTGCCATCATAGGTCCAAACCATATCATAAACAAAAACAAATAGAATAAGACATGCATTATATCTCTCTTCAGGGTTGTTGTATAAGGGAAGTGACATGTAAACCTTCATTAGGGACTATTAATGTTATGACTAATGATAGCAGAACCGATTCCACTAAACCTTGCCTACTCAATTGGACCTAGTACAATGCTACACATCCTGAAGCCAGGAAATAACTACTTCTTGATTATGATTTTAAATGTTCACGGTTTGGATTTTTTCTATGTGCTTTGAAAGTTTCAACCACAAACTATTGAGAAGAATTAAGAGTTATTTAGGCACATACATACACACAAATATACAAATATATAACAGAGATAGAAAGAAAAATTGATAGGGAATTTATTAAACTTATTCTGTACTAAGCCCTTGGTATATTAATACAAGAAAATGAAAGAGTCTTTACCCTTATATCCTAATGGAGGAAATCACACATACTGGGAAGCTGGAAAGGGAGGAAAGGATGTAGTCACATTGGCATGGCAAGAAGGGAGTGTTCTATCCAGAGATCCTGGATATGAACGAGGTAAGGGCAAAGTTGAACTATTAAAGAGGTTCTGCATGTGGAGTCCAAGGTTCTGGTGGGAAAGAGGTAGAGATGAGGGCTCCAGTGGAGGCAAGCAGTGATAACAGAATGTGATTTTGGTGCATATACATCAAATTGCAGTTTTCCAACAAAGGCCTGGGAACAATTGGATGCTTGGGGAATGCACCTTGAGTGTGATGTTCAATTGTATCTCATTGGTATATGGAGGAAAATGGGAATTAGAGTTTGGAGAATGGTGTTTGTATAGACAAATGATTTCACAAGGTAATAGTTGGACTAGAAGTTGAAGTGTTGAAGTATGAAGAATATATTTCATGATAATAATCATCATCATTGATAATTGTAACAATAATTGATAATTATAATAATAAGTAGTAATAGTTATGTTACAAATGCAAAAGTATTGGGAAACATCCAAATAAAATAATCAATATATGGGTAACCTAACAACTTTATATTGTAGGTATTATTAATATTTTATATTAGAACTGAAAGTACCATTATATACTTTCACACACTTCCACACACATTTTGATCAGATTGTCTTATTTGTAGGAAACCAGAAGCATCTTCTACCTAAAGCCAATTTAGATTTATTTTAATCTGTGAGTATCAGGTGTGATGCTTCCTATTGGGCTCTAGCTGACTTTTGGCCTGCTCTTCTTTCTAAGACCAGGTGCTAATGAGACTCTTGACATGGTCATCTTGTCCCCAGACCACCTAAAGATATTTATTTAAGCATCAGAGGTTCTCCTGGTCTTTTATGAAATGTGATGATTGTCCAGGGTAACCTTGATGAGAAGGAAAATAGGTCAAGTTATAATAGCCTGATCTTAGGACAACTTTAGAGTATTTTGACCATCTACAAGAACCAATACCTATAACAGGACTGCTCATGAGATCAGACCTGAGTAGAGCAGAGTCAGGTGTATGGTACTAGGAGCCAAGCATCAGACTAGGACTAAGACAATATAGCATTGCCTATCTCTACCTTTTTTTTCCCAAGGTATGGAAAAAGGCATTGCCTGGACAAATTGGGTCAAGGTTAACACAAAAGTATACTTTACATTGGAACAATTATCCTTAATTGGTTTCAGAAGAGGGCTATGAAGACCAGTACTAGTTTACACAAGGGAATCTGGGGCAAGGGGCAGGCAGATACCAACATCTCATCTTCTATTCAACTGAAGCAGAACTGTAGGGTTCTGGGAGTTTAGGAAGAAGAGAAAATTAAGTACATCGTAGCTGACCAGGCTCAAAGACATACTATATTCATTCCATACTATACTCATTCCTTTTCTACCATGATGGACATGAGAGAAAGAATGTCTCTATTACAAAGTCAAATTCACCCTGAGTAAATGAATGCCTTCCTTTTATAAGAGAGATTGTATCTTTGTGGGCATATTACAGAAAAGTACAAGCACCAATTTTTATTACATATTACTTATAAGGAAGTGTCATTTGTTTGGATTTCATGTTGAAAGAATTCCCTGGAAAGACAATTGACTCTCCCTATGAGGATCAGAAGCTATCTTGAAACCATGGTCTCAGAGTTTCCTGAGATTTTCAGTCAGTCAACAAACATTTGTTAAAGGCTTACTATGTTCTAGAAACTAAATAAAGTGCTGGGGACACAAAGAGAGGTGAAAATACCATTTCTACTCACAAAAAGTGAAAGAAATTGCATGAAAATATATGTAAATGTAGAAAATGTGGAGAAGGCAGGTAATTCCAAAGAGGAATGACCTAGCATCCAGTGGTTGGTGGGAATAACTTTAGAAAGGTGGGATTTAAGCTGAGTGTTGAACAAGTCAGGGAAGTTGAGAGGCTAGATGATGATTACAGTCAACGAGGCAACCAGAATAAGGATATAGTGATGAAAATAGCAAATAAGTCAGTATAGCATAGAAGCACAGAAGAGAATATAATGGAAGAAAATTCACAAGGTAGGAAGAGGACAGAATGTGAAGTTATAAAGGCCAACAGAAGACATTGCATTTGATCCTAAAAGAAATAGGAAAACACTAGCATTTACTGAGTAGGGTGTGTATGTGTGTGTGCACATGTGTGACAGAGAAACAGAGAGAGATAAAGAGAGTGAGTGAGAGAGAGAGAGAGAGAGAGAGAGAGAGAGAGAGAGGACAGAGTCAATAGAAAAATCACACTGGAATCTAAATGCCAGATAAATTGGAGGATAAATTAGAGTGGGATGAAATTAAGACCTGTAGACCAACCACTGGGTTATTGCAGTAGGGTCTGGATTGAGGGTCTGGACTAAGGTGGGGTCTGTCACTGTGATTAGAAAGAAGGGAATAGCTTCGAGAAACATTATGAGGGTAGAAATGACCAGATTTACCAATAGATCTGATATGTAGGGGGGAATGTAAGAGAGGGTTCAAGGATGACAGCTAGGTTTCCAACCTGCTAAGGTTGGGAGGATTCTGGTACCCTGAAGAGTAACAGGGAACTTGGCAAGATAGGAGTGATTGTGGGGAAATATAATGAATTAAGTGACCTGCCCAAAGTCACACAGCTAATGTAAGTCAGAGTTGAAATGAACTTAGGTCAACTAATTTCTGAAGCCAGCACCATGTTATTTCTTAGTAATAATTATAATGTCAGATTAAACTGACTTTTATTATGTACCTATTACCATAGGCAGCATTGTGTAATGGATAGAAAGTTTCCTTAGAAACCAGGAGGACCTGGTTTCAGGTCTTGCCTCTGACACACTGTGTGGCCCTGGATGAATCATTACCCTCTTATAGCTCTGGGCAAGTACTGAAGATCATAAATTGCAGAGAAGATATGAACCTGGGTTAGTAGAGGAAGTTTCTTCACCTTGGTATCTCCAATACTGATGAAATTACAAATCAAGAACCTGTCTATCCCTTTCATGTCCTACCCTATAAAGGATTGCCTCATCATGAAGAGAAGATGGTCCTGAATTCTTCTTTGTTGTGGCAAGTCATAATAGTTTTGGAGGCTCCAAACACAGGCCTAGCAGTAAGATGTAAGTCTGTACTCCATGGACCAGCCTAGTTGAATTCAAAGAAATCCAACACCAGGTTGGTCTTAAGTTGTAGAAGAGTTATGTATTGTGGTAGTGGATGGGAATATCCATAAGATCCATAAGATTAAAGTATTAAAGCCTGGATAAAGTCAGTAAGACCTTAATATAAGTCCTGCCTTTGAACTACACAGACAAGTCATTCAACCTTAGTGACATAGGCAATTTCTTAAGACTATTACTGTCAGAGCAGATGCTTATGGCTTTGGAAGAGGTCTTTATTCACAAAAAGTCCCCTACACAATGAAAATATAGGTCCCCCAAAGTTTGTCTGTCTATCTATCTATTCATCCATTATATTTCTTTCTGACATCTATTATCTATCTTCCCAACCATCCATCTGTTAACAATCATCTATCCATCCATGAACTATCATCAATATGTCCATTATCTATCTGTCTACCTATCTATCTGGCTGTCTATCTGTCTACCATATTTACCTATGTATAAGACACACCTTAATTTGGGGGCCTGAAATTTGAAAAAAAATGTATTATATAAAGTTATTGAACTCAAGTATTATTAAATTCAAGTTTATTCATCATGAAATTCAAAGACCTTCTACTCATAAGTTTCAGGCCAGTCTGGTACATGGACACATACTTAGTCCATTCAGTTTCATGAACCTGAAGCACCAAATGTGTCCTCCTTTGAAATCAGTCACTTCTTTTTCATCAGCAATTCTTTTTTTTTTGCAAGGCAAATGGGGTTAAGTGGCTTGCCCAAGGTCACACAGCTAGGTAATTATTAAGTGTCTGAAATCGGATTTGAACTCGGGTACTCCTGACTCCAGGGCCAGTGCTCTATCTACTGTGCCACCTAGCCACCCCTCATCAGCAATTCTTTACTGATACTGAACCATCTTTCTGGACTCAGGAATTCCAATGGCCCCTTGCTCTTCAATCCATCTCTTCATTTCCCTCTCAAAATCAGGCCATTTTGCTTACTTGCCTCTCCTGTCTCTTCTGCCAAGGCATTTTCAGGAGGATTTCTTCTTCCTGTAGCCAGTCTTGGATTGTTTTCTCTGTCTGAGGAGAACCAAACTGATGTTCATTGAGCAGCACAATTTCCATTCACTTTTGCACATTGTATCACCTTGGACTTCAATTTAGCATTGCACAAAAATCTTTACTGAGCCATTTCTAGGCAGAATGTGGCAAAATGTAACCTAATATTCTGGTAACAAATGCAAAACAATGAACACAAAGACAATAAGTGTGAAAAAGAAGGAAATTCAAGTAAAAAAATCAACAACCACTGTATAAGATGCTCCCAGTTTTTAGACCCCCAAATTTTTCTAAAAAAGGATGTGTCTTATACATGGGGAAATTTGGTATCTATCTAGCTAACTATCTATCTATCCATCTATCTATTCATCCATTATCTTTCTTTCTGTCATGTTTATTTATCTATCTGTTATCTATCTACCCTTTCATCTGTCCCCATATATATATATATATATATATATATATATATATATATATATTCATCTATCCATCCATTAACTATCTATATCTATTGGTCCATTATCTGTCTGTCTATCTATCCACTATCCATTACTTAATTATCCATGCATTATTTATGTATCTATCTATCAATTAATCTATCCATCACCAATTCATCTATCTATGCATTATGTCTCTTATTTATCCATCCATTATCTCTTCATGCATTATCTATCTATCCATCTATTTATCATCTGTTGAAAGTTTGGGAGGTAAATAGTGTGGTAGAAAGTGACAGAATTGGTGAAATGAAAAGAATATTAAATTTGAAGTGAGATAACTTGCATCAAAATCCCAGCTCTGCCATTGAAGATTTAGGTCACTTTTCTAATAGACACTGACTATGTGACCCTGGACAAGGCCCTTCCTCTCCCACAGTCCCAAGACTAAAGTCCCAAAGACTAAATAATGGCAAAAATGCTAACTAACAATGATAAAGGGAGGTTCCTAACTCAGAAATGTCCTTCTCCAGTGAAATCGCAGGTCTAGTCTCTATTCCTGCTCTCTATTTTAATTGATACATATTTAGAAACCATGTGATATAGAGGATGGAGAACTGGAAGTGAGGAAGACCTACCTCTGACACATAATGACCATGTGACCTCCAGTTCTAAAATTCTAAATTATAGAATAGGTGCTAATCTGCTTCCTCACTTAGAATCCCCTTGCCAATAAAATGTTACAGTTACATATATATATATATATATATATATATATATAGACATATGTATACATTAAACTTTAATATCTTATAACAAACCCAAAATGTTGGGAATGCCCTGTCTATGCAAAAGTATAACTATGTTTACACACACACACACACACACAAAGTATTTCCTTATTTAATATTTTTAAGTAGTACTCAGGATCATTACAACTAAGGTGTTACTAGCACATATGTGTCTAGGAATTCTGAAATTCTTGAGGGAACAAAGTAGGTCTTAGTTTTCTTCTGTTGTTCTCCAACCCTAGTATAGACAGTATAGAATACTTATTAAATACTCAATAACCTGCATAATTGGTGATTGATGGGATCCTGCAAAGCATGGCAGATGAGAAGTCCCAGTGGTCTCCTGAAGTTCTTCCCTCTTTTCATCACTAGTCTTCTCTGCTTCATCACCAGCTACAAGGTTTGTGCTGGGATTGCCCAGGACTCTGCCATTGCCTCAGGCCCCTGATGTCTGTTTGCTGCTCTTCCTTACCAGTAGTTATGGTAAATGGATTCAAATTGTTGCTCATCATAATAAACATCTTCAGTGGTGCAATGGCTTCATTCATTCCAGTATCTTCCAGAACTTTGTGGCTATTTAACAAATCCTTTGAACATAATCCAACATGATGAAATCTTTTGATTTTATAGATGGCAACACTGAGAGGTGCTAAGTTTAAATGACTTCCTGAATGGAGACTATGATCCTTAACACACAATCTTGTCCCATTATTGTGGAGGCATCATATTCACTGATTCCTTGATACTTAGTCCAATCTGCTTTTTCCTTCAGAACCTACTTCTTTATTTCACTCTCATTTCTACAAATGAATCACACAGAATTTCAGAGTTCGAAATCGATTTCGAGATGACCTCAGTTGCCATTTAGTTCAATCTAGAAGGAGCAGACTAGACAAATTTGTGTTTAAAGACATTCAGTGAGCAGGGATTACTATTGCCTTAGGTAAACCAATGTATCTTTTTCTGTAGTTTATGTGTTTGTTGAATGAAAGACTAAATTCCTATACTCAAAATATGATCTCATCTTCACTAAAACAGACTTTGAACAAGTAACTTAGCCCCTTGACCTCAGTTTCTCCATCTGTAAAATTAGGGATTAGGCTAGTTGAATCAAGTTCCTTTTGACTCTAGGTCAATATTCTATATCTTGCCTTAATCTTTCCCTACATGCTCTCAAGAAGGGTTATCTTTATCCTCTTCTCTAAACTAATCCCTCTAATTCTAATTGTACCATGGACTTGACTGATTACTTGCCCTGTCTTCTACAGACTCATTCTCTTTCACTTTCAAATATGTTCACATTTCCCTTATATTACTGTTTTTAAATGCTTTTTTCAAATCTATTACCCTTCCTGGTGAACATCTGCTTCTCTTCTTTACTCGATTAGACTCTTTAAACACATGATCTACACCCAGTGTCATTCCCTATATAATTTTCTATTATCTGACTTCCAGCCATAGTTGTTCTACAGAAATTGTTTATGTAAAATCCAGGGGCCTAATGTGGTGTCTGTTCTTCTTTAGCTTACTTCATACTCTACTGTCCTGACTTTCTTTCTAGCTCTTTGATTATTCTTCAACCTCCTTTTCTGTTTCTTCTCTATCTTCTTCTTCCCCTTAACTATAGGAGTCTTAGCCTTTGCTTCTCTCTCTCTCTCTCTCTCTCTCTCTCTCTCTCTCTCTCTCTCTCTCTCTCTCATTCTCCTCCCCAGGATTTAATTTTTACTTCTAAGTTAACTCCAAGAAATCTACTGAAAGCTCTGAATTCTCATCTTTCATCTTGTTCATATTTCTGTCTCCTTTTTTATTTGGTTGGTCTGCCATCAACTCAGTTAAAACTTGAACTGTTAACCTCACTCTGTAAATTGGCTTCCTTTTCCAACAATCCTATTCTTTTCAGGAGTGCTATTATTCCCTCAGTCTCTTAACCTGAGAATAATTTGACTATTTCCCTCTTCTTCATATACAATTTACTTACCAAATTCTTTTATTTCTTCTTTCACTTTTTGCCTACCCTCTTCCTTTCCATTTCTACTACTCTCATGAATTATCACCACACTCATACCTAATTTTCCTGATTCTTTTCTTTCCTTTTTCTCGTTGTTACTTATATTATTGTCATGCTAATGTTCTTGAAATAATATTTTCCTCACATCACTTCTTTGGTCAAGAATCTCCAATATATCCCTATTGCTTATCATCCCATGCCCAAATTCCTCTGTCTGGCATTGAAGACTTTTCACTCTTGCCCACCTTCCCAATTTCATCTTACCTCTTCTTACTTGCCTAATATTCACCTTCAACTTTAGGCAGGACAACATCCTCTTTGACCTTGTATTACCTACTACATGGTTTTGTTGTAAAGGTAACTTGTGGTAAACCTTAAATTCTATATAAATATGAATTTATATAAAAACAAAATGGCATACATAGCACAGAGTGCTATCCTTGGTGTGAGGAAGTCAAGACATACTGGCAGTGTAACCCTCAGCAAGTCACTTAACATCTCACTGTGCCTCTGCCATCAACGGAATCACAGATTCAGGTAGACAAATGTGAGTTGTTGCCAACATTACTATTATCACCTTTGTTGTTATGTTAGAACATATTAATTTGGCTTATGCAATTCGACCTACATGGTTGACTCCTCTCTATCTAAATTTTTTCCATCATTCAAGGCCAAGTTCAACTACAACTCCCTCTATGATGCTTTTCCCTGACTTTGCCAGATCTTATTGATTGATTCCTTCTCTGAGTTCCTATTATAAATTTAGTTAGTACCCCACAACTTACTAATAGTTTTTTTTAATATAATTGTTACATGTATAAATTCCTTAGGGGCCAAGACCATCTATGCCTTGAGTCTTTTAGTTTTCCACATAGTAAAGAGCCTACATTAGAGGACCCTTAGATGACCTTCAAGTCAAATGGTATATTGGAGAAGAAACTCTTGTTCAAGTATGGATTGGAAGGACAGGGTCAGGCACATAGTTATATCATTTAATCCTTGGAAGAAGATTGCTCCTATTATCTCCTTTGTGCAGGTAAAGAAATTGTGGTTAAATGGTTTGCCTAGAGTGACAGAGTTAATAAATATCTGGAGTTGGATTTGAATTCAGGTCTGCCTAACTCCAAGCCCATTATTCTATTCCTTGTCTAGGTTGGGATACATATCTTCTGAGATTCCTTCTAGTTCTAATAGTCTGTGATTATCTTGGTAGCAAATGTTTAAGAAATACTGATTAATTCTCATATTTTTTAAATAGGTTGAACATTCATTAAGTTCTCACTATATGTCAACTAAAGGATAGGGATACAGAAAGACCCTGCCTCATGAAACTTACATTCTAATAGAGGAATGCTGGAAAGAGGAGATCATTACCAAGAAAGAAGTTCAGGAGACTATGGGGAAGTGATGTGGGTCTGGGCCTGGTACAATATAAAGCAAAAGCTTTCCTATCAGAACTGAAAGGATTCAGGATTGTTAGATATGGGAATGACATCTGAATTCCCATCTTTTCTTCTTTCTTCTTCTCTCTTCCTCTACCCTAGTTCAGTTCTCTCAAGGCAACACTTTTTTAACTGGACTGCATCTCTCTAGACAGATTTGAATCGGGCTGTGGAAGAATTGGGATTGTTTGTCTTGGACAAAACTAATGGGAGATAGGAGAGTTGAATTTAAAATTTTTAAGACTCTCATATGGAAAATGGTTAGTCTGTATTAGACTAGGAGTTCAGATATAAATTCATGGATAGATGTTAAAAACAGACATTCTGCTCAATATGGGGAAGAGGGGGAAAGGATTTTTTTAAATAAAAGATCTATCCAATGGATAGATAATCTGAACAAGGGAATAGACTTCCTTGGGAGGAAATAAGTATTTCTTTACAAGAGATAAAAATGTATTTATCCAAAAGGGAAGATATTTAAAGTATTTTCTAAAAGGGATTAATATTTGGGAGAAAGTAAGTTGTGATGAAAGGAACACTGGATTTGGTAATCTGAAGATCTGGACTTAAATCCTGACTCTGACACTACCTTGGCAAACTCACTGAGCCTCAGTTTCCTCATCTGTAAATGAGGAGGAGGTTGGATTAAAGAACCTTGAAGTTTCAGCTCCAAATCTATGATTCTATGTACAAAGTAGTGTTCTAGGAAAAGTAGCCTATGCAGGATGGAGACAAATAGCAGAGAGAATGCGATGGAAGAAAAGGCTAGGAGAAGGTTGTGAAGGAAAACTCTACAAAACTTGGTGACTAGTTAGATTGGGGTGGCAGTGGTAAGGGGTGGGTGGAGAAGGAAACAGGAGTCAAATATATCTGGTAAAAACCAACTAAATAGATCTCTTCTGGATGTACTTTTGTTGTCTTTTGAAACAACAGGGCAGGTTCAAAACAACTTAAAATAAGCTTTTGATTTGTATTCTTTCAGCATTATAGGAAAATAAGTGGTCATTTAAAAAAGCTAAAAGAATCTTGGGGTCAGCGTGAGGAAGAGAGTTATATAAATATAAATTTCTACACATACATAAACCCACACAACTCTGCTCTCCAGATTCTGTTTTTTTTTTTTTTTCAGGTTGACCCTTTTTGGGGATAACCTTTTTTAGTTACTAAGAAAAGGATAAACTTAAAGGTTTAGGAAATTAATCTGAAGCATTTTCCATGCTTTGGGAAATCATAGGTATTGCCACCCAGGGAGTCAGTTTTGCAGAAGGGGATTGCAGGTCTTGTTTTCCCCTGGCTCTACCTCTTCCCTGCCTCAGCCAAAAGGCGGAGAGTAATAGGAAATGGTACCACTCGGCAGTTATTCTGATTGGCCAGCTCACAGTTCACCTCATCCACTTTGCATTAATGACTTGGCTGTGGGATTTGGGTGTTGCAACATATAATCTACCTCTAAATTGTTTCTCCTCTCTCTCTCTCTCTCTCTCTCTCTCTCTCTCTCTCTCTCTCTCTCTCTCTCTCTCTCTGTTTTGTCTGTCTGTCTCTCTCTGTCTCTGTATCTGTCTCTCTGTCTCTGTCTCTCTCTGTCTCTCTCTGTCTCTCTCTCTGTCTCTCTCTCTGTCTCTCTCTCTCTCTCTCTCTTCCTCCTCACCTCCTCCTTCTCCCTCCTTACCCCAGTCTGAGCAGAACTACCCTTGCTTCAGCAGCAGACCAAATGCTGACTTTATTCATTAATCTTTGACAACACTTGAGAAAAAAAATCTCCCCTAAAATAACTCCACCCACTTGGCTAAGATGAAACAACCCATCGGTTTACAATCAGTTCCCAGATCAATATTCAAGGCTCAAAGGGTAACAAAGCAATCTAGCCAATTGCAGAACCCCACGCTGTGGTGTCACATCCTCTCCTTACTGAGGCAAAATTTCACATCCCCAGCCTCAGGCAACCAAGAATCAGACTTTCTCTGGTTCCTTCCTCTGACTCAAAAAAAAAAGTCTTATTTGACTGTCCTTTGCAGACAATTGATGACTCTTATTTCACTCTAATTGTTGTAGAAGTGGCACTAGGTCTGGGTTGCTTAGCAGCACTCATTGGTTTACTAAAAACAAGTTTCCATGAAGTAAGCAGACTCTCGCTTTCTTAAGAATTCGTGTCTTTTACTTAATAACTTAGTTACGCAAATGATTTTCTTCTTTTATTTTCTGAAGAGTGTTGAGAGAAAGGGCTGAGAATACATTTTCAGCAAATCTCATTGTTTAACAAATGACTGGAAATCTTTAGGTAACCAAGATAGGGTGATGTCTCCTTAGCAGTTACAAAGTAATGAGATGTTTCTTATAATAATATTTGGGGAGATGGCATGTACATTCAGAAAAAAACATATTTATTTGGTGTGTTAATGTTTACAAAATGCTTTATGATCATGGATCTAGAGCAATAAGGGACCCTAGAAACCATCTAGTCCAATCTCTTCCTATAACAGAGGGATAAATGAATTCCAAGAAACATAAAATAACTATCTTGCCTATGGCCACACAGGTAAGAGAAAAGTAGAATTTGAATACAAGACTTTTGGCTCCAAATACCTAAATCTTTTCACAGTATCATTTTGCCTTTAACAGGCTTTCCTCATAACAGCCCTAGGAGATGGGTAACTGCTAATAACTGATGATTACAGATGAGGAAAATCAGCTCTGATGGGGTAAAGTGAGTTCTCCACAGTCATTTAGTTACTAAGTCTTAGAGTAGAGACTCTGGAATGAGTCTCTTGTCTCAAAGTCCATCATTGTTTCTAGTAAGACTCTATCTCGAAATTTGGCAGCTACATTAAAAGGGGTACATCTTTGTGAGATACATATCACAGTTACAGATACAATGACAGATTTCTGGGTAGGTTTCACTTTCAAGAAAGCAAAACTTTTGCAAAAAAGCAAACCATAAGTCAGATATGAGCACTTATTTTTGGTCCAGAAGATATGGTTGCCTTTGTTTGTATGAGTTATCATTCAGGTGTTTGGGCAAAGTGTTGGGC
This sequence comes from Macrotis lagotis, assembly GCF_037893015.1. NCBI lineage: Eukaryota > Metazoa > Chordata > Mammalia > Peramelemorphia > Peramelidae > Macrotis > Macrotis lagotis. The sequence continues at coordinate 92,517,970 of NC_133663.1, forward strand.
CAGCACATTGTTTTTGTTTGATTGTGGATTAATTGTTGCCTGGGAATAAAGCACTATCAATTAACCAGTACTCAAGAAAAAGAGAATTGGAGAGAGACACACAGAGACCAACAGAGACTCAAAGAAGACAGAGGCAGAGATTGAGACAGAAGAGGAGAGAGGGAGGGGGAAAATGGTCATGAAAAAGGGGGGAAGGTCATAAAAAGATCATAAAGGAGAAAAGACCTAGGAAAAGGTGAGACAACAGAGATTAAAAACAAACAAAATAGAGAGACAAAACTATAGAGGGAGAGACACAGAAAGACAGACAGAGACAGAGTAATTGAGATAAATAGAGACAGTGACTAAGAGACAGAGAGACAAGAGGGAAAGCAGAATGATTAAGGCATCCATGGATAAGGGAAAAGGGGAGAGGGTCAAGAGTCAGTCAGTTCTGGGGAGACATCAGAACAAGTCACATGGTAAACTCCCAGGGAGGACAGGGACCCTCAATGAGGCTCTTTCTATCTTCTGGCACATAAAACATACTTCAATGACTTCTGAGATGTTCTGAGTCCTTGAAGTTTATTAGCATGGGGCTTTAGTGTTCTTAATGTAATCACTGAGTAAATATCTCTGTTAACTTTGATATTCTCTTAGATATATTGTATCATTTATGAATTTTCTCCCTTTTCATGAATAACCTTAAAGTTGGTTCATGATTATAACTGAGAAAAGGGGTGTACCCTCCAGGGACCTGGATATCCTGGTGAGAGGGCAAACCAGGGACATTCAGGAGGTACACCAAGGGTGGTACAGCCCAGAATCAGGTCAAATATTTTGACTTGTGAGGCAATGGAACAGGCCTGCCAGGAGATGTTTGTCTTGGCAATTGATCTGATGTTAGGGAATGCCTAGCTCACCCTGGCGACAGAAGTGCCAGTGGTACTCAAATCCAAGACTATGTTATCACTCCAGGAAATAACACTTAGAGAATCCTTGGAACTCTAGCTGACTTTGCCCTTCCCCTTCTCTTGGGTTGAAGGAGGGACAGTGTGATGTGCCCACTTTAGGCCCAAGTGAAGGAGTACAAATTGAATACAATGATGTTATCTGATCAATTATAGATCAATCTTCTGTGCTGACTAATCTCCTGAGGGGAATCTGCTCACAGTTGAGACAGACCTGGCCCTGAGGATGCTGAAGACACACATTGCTTCTAGCACCAATTCATGGAACCCATGTTGAAATGTTTTAAAAGTCAGAGGAAAGATTTGTAGGAAGAAAGAAAGAGAGAGAGGGAGAGAGAGAGAGAGAGAGAGAGAGAGAGAGAGAGAGAGAGAGAGAGAGAGAGAGAGAGAGAGAGAGAGAGGAGATAGATAGATGGATGGATGGATAGGTAGATTAGATAGATAGAGATATAGGATATTTATTAGGTGCATAATGGTGCATGATGAACTAGGCACTTTGCTAAATGCTGGAGATGACAAATAAAAGAAAACAAGGAGGTTCTTACACTCAAGGAGATATTGTTGTTTTTTACTTTCTGAGTTTCCAAATGCTGTGATCAGGAATTCACTGACTATAAGGCTCAAGGTTTTAAGCATGTTTAGTAGTAGGGATTAACTTTAATAATAGCTTAGCTAGAACATCATAGTAGGTACTTAATACATGTTTATTGATTGATCTTGATTAATTGGATGATCTCTAGATTATAAGGTTCTTGAGGACAGGTGTAGCTTTATTTTTCTTTTTTGTATCCCCAGAGTCTCACACATAGTAGGAACTAAATAAATGTTGCTGATATACTGATGTTTAGGTCATATCAATGGAAATCAGAGGGTAATAATTTTGATGCTTCAGTTTGCACATCTCAAGGCTTCCTTGATTCCACCTAGAGAGGACTGTAATTAGCATATGGGCATCATCATCTGATAACCACTCCCTTCATTGCCTCACTGCACTATGGCAGAACCTCTGGATGACAAACCCACAGAAGAGGTTACTGAGCTTGATGACTGGGAAAAAAAACATTGGGTTTGGAGGCAAGGAGGTCATTGGTCACTTTTGATGGAGCAGTTTCAGTAATACAATGGATATAAAGACCAGATTGTCAGTGATGAAGGAGAAGAGGCATCAATTTTAGACTGCTTTCTCCAGAAATTTGGCATGAAAGACAGAAAGACATGACATAGTGTAAAAGGTCAGTGCAGAACACAAAAGTCAAGAAGAGGTTTTTGGTTGTTTTTTTTCGGGATCAGGGAGACCCCAGCATACTTCTCAGAAGATGGGAATAGGATAATGGAAAGGGAGAAACTGAAGATGCATGAAAAAGAGAGATGATTGATGGAGCAAAGATGTAGAAGAAATGATAGGAAATGGAAAAAAGGAAACTAGGATTTATTAGGCACTTAGTATCTAGGCATTGGAGAATGTAAATACAAGCAAAAATCCATTATTTCTGTGTCCCCTTTGTTGAAATAAGACAGAATGGAATCAAAGACCCAGTTAGAGAGATTAGCTTTAGTAATAATATCTTATTCTCTCATAAAGAAGTTCAGGGACAGAAACATTGAATTTTGGAGGAGAATTAAGGGAACTCTCACTAAATGTTTTGGATATCAGAAAGCAGGGACTAAGATATTAGATGTCTTCAAATAGAGTGTGAGTTCAGTTGATGTGTGGGTTAGTTTTTTACTGAAATGTGTTTTTTCTTCTTTTTAAACATTTTTCTTTATAAAATTTGGGTCTCTGAAGAAGGAGAGGCAGATCTTCTTGGAAATGAAGATGTAAAAACAAATGATCTCAATAAAATAGTTTTTAAAAATATGTTTGGGAGAGATGCAGTTGGAGACTTAAGGACAGTACAAATAATTTGAAATGTGGAATGAGACATCAAGGGGAACTGATGAGAAATGGATAGAAGAAATGTTAGGTGGTAGTGAAGACTCAATTGAAGTTATGTATTACATTATATATACATTTATGGTGGTTAAAATCATCACAGTATGTTATACATTGTTAGTGAAGCTGTGAACTCATTCAACCTTTCTGGAGAGCAACTTGGAAGAATTATGCCCAAAGGGCAACAAAAACATGCATACCCTTTGATCCAGCAATACCACTACTGGGTTTATATCCTAAAGAGTTGATGAAAAAGGGTAAAAACATCAAAACATCACTTGTACAAAAATATTCATAGCAGCCCTGTTTGTGGTGGCAAAGAATTGGAAATTAAGTGAGTGTCCTTCAACTGGGGAATGGCTTAACAGACTGTGATATATATATACATATATATATATATATGTATATATATATACCACAATAGTGGTCCATGACGTATATATATATATACGTCATGGACCACTATTGTTCTATTAGAAACCAGGAGGGAATTCAGGATTCAGGGAAGCATGGAAGGATTTATATGAACTGATACTGAGCAAGATGAGCAGAACCAAAAAATCCAGAGAAGAAATGTGGAGTTTGATAGTGATTTTTTTTGCAAGGCAAGGGTGTTAAGTGGAATATCCAAGGCCACACAGATAGGTAATTATTAAATGTCTGAGGTCAGATTTGAAAACTCAGGTACTCCTGATTCCAGGGCCGGTACTCTATCCTCTGCACCACCTAGCCACCCTGAAACATGGAGTTTGAACAAAGACCAAAGACTATTATTACCTTCAATTTCAGGAAAAAATAGTTATCTCATTATGTAATATTGCTATTTCTTATGCCTTATTTTTTTTCCTTAAGGGTATGATTTCTCTCTGAGAAATTCAACTTAGATCAATGTATACCATGGAAAAAATGTTAAGACTAACAGACTACCTCCTGTGGGGGGGGGGAATGGAAGCAAGAATAGGGCAAAAATTGTAAAACTCAAAATAAATAAAATCTTTCTTTAAAAAAACATTAGCAGTTGCCCTTTGAATCCATTCTATGTACTATCTTAGTCACATATCTGAGTTATGCTGATGCTGAGGACTTCAAGGGTCTCAACTTCCTAACATCCTGAAGGACTCAATGAAACAGTGAGGCTGTAGGATTAGAATAGCACTGGCATCTATGGGGACTTAGATGCCTTTCCATTTTACTGTTAGTGAATATGATACCCGGAGCCACCCCAGCTTTACTTTACAATCTAGTCTTGTTTTTTTTTTCTCCAAATGACTTATTACACTAAAAATAGATCTTCAGGTATTCTTGTACGTCTGAAGCTTATTTGGAGTTCCTTCTCAGTGAGGATCTGACTTCATGGTTTTGGTTCAGTTCAATATTGAGATGGTTAATTTTTTTTGATCTTTTGAAACATCTTGATCTAAAGCCCTGATGGTTTTAAGTTTCTTACTCTTTCTCCTTTATTCAAGCACCTGTAGCTTTCAAACTCTGTCCTTGACTCCTTTTTACTGTTGAATTTACTGAAAGACATTAAATTTCCTTCTTGGTCTTTTGGAAGGTCACATCTTATTGCCTAGCAGAGCATAATTAAGTTGAGGTGACAGGGGTTTTGCCCCAAGGGGCTAAAATTTAGTTATACTATTTTTTACTTCATATGGATTATATGTGCTTGACTTGTGGCAGTGCCTTCCAAATTCTTATTGGTCTGCTTAATCACAGTTGGACACATTAATTCCAACAGAATGATATCATTTTGGTCCTCTTTGAGACAAAAGACAACAACCAACCAACCAACAATTTATCAGATGATGAGTTTGTACCTAACTGACTTCTGAGAGATAGCATGGTTTCAGTAGAAAGATCTCTGAATTTGAAGTAAGAGGACCTCGTGTGAATCTTGGCTTTGCCATTTATAATCTATGTGGCCATCCAAGTCATATGGTCTTTCTTGACCTCAACAACTCATCCATGAAAGGAGGGTGTTGGATTATATCAACTCTAAGGTCACTTTCAGCTTGAGTTCTAGGATCTTATAGAAATAATAAGGCAAAATAAAAAGTTACCAAATTCATGTTTCCTCCTCCCCATCCACTCTTGAATTCTTCCCTGTCCATGTAGTATCCTGAGCCAAGGGGCAATATCCCTGCTCTACCATCTTCATTTGTCATAACATTTAGACTTTTCTACTATTTGTTCTAGATATGACATGTCATAACTCTGTTCTCCGGTAGTCTAGGAGAAATTGGGCAGTTCTCATCTTTCATCTTCTAATTTTCTTTCAATGAAAAAAAAGTGGTTCATCCTTAAAATAATCCGAGCTTTACTCAGGATTTATCATTCCCTTAATTTTAACAGCTTTCATGACTTAAGGGCTCTGTGGCCCCACCAATCATTTCTTTCTCAGGGTAATGTTAATGGTGAAATGCAGATATTATCTGCAATCAGTTGAGCTGCACATCACTCTTAAGGAGCTAACAATACTGAGGCACATTATTCATATAACCTATCCTTTACAATCTTTGTTGTGACCATTCTCCGCTCTAAGAGCTGACTACAGCTGTCCAGAGAATTGAGACTGAGGCCAGGAATTCTGAGAATGGTGGCATTGTATACCTCCCCACAAGCTTCTTGTGAATATCAATTGTTCATTGTTTGTACTCATTTTCTTAGGGCTTAGCACGGTGCTTAGGGCATAGTAGGTGCCTGATAAATGCTGATTCAATGCTACACTCCATCTGCCTGGATAGCATCAAGAAGGAAAGGAACAAGCATTTATTTCTTTTTAGATACTGGCTTTATTCTAGGTACCATTCTAAGAACTTTAAAAACATTTTCTCATTTGATCCTCACAATGATTCTGAGAGGTGGCTGGTATTAATATCACTATTTTCTATTTAAGGAAACTGAGGCAAAGGATAAATGATTGCTAGTACCTGAGGCTGAATTTGAATTCAGGACTTCTTTACTTTATGCACACCTCAGAGCTCTGTTAACCGAGTCACCCATTTGATTCCTAGAGTCCAACTATAGAATGGACCAGGTGGCTCAAACCCTAAGTTCAATCAGGGACCCTAACTTAAACAGCCTATGTAAAAAACATGACGTATTCATCACCTAGTCCTAGAGAATACAGAATAGAATATGTATTTGTAGCTGCTAAAATAACTTCATCTGGCTGAAGTTGGTATCTACTTTTATTTTGAGTTCCAAGATCTCTCCACTATCCTGCTTGGAGACTCTTAAGGTGTAAGAAGTCCTGATTATCCATTGGTTCTCATAGACCTGGACACTGTCCACTAGCCTTCTGGAAGGCCAGCCCTTTGATGTCTCCTGTCCATGCAGCCTGGTCATGTACTACTTGTGAGGGGGAGACAAGATTCAGAAGTGCTCTGGGATTTTGTCACCCACGCTCTACTGTCACTGGAGTTTTGTCACAGAGCCAGAGTGAGTAGCATGCCGTTGGCATGGTGCTAGGCTCTTGCTATCTCTTTTTATAGTCATGATCATGGTGCTTAATTTAGAAATCTGCTTTTGCTTTCTCCTTCTTTGCTGGCATCATTTGGCTGTCTGACACCACCCAAGTTTTAAGCTTTTGACTTAGAAAAAAATTTGTGGGAAAAGGACAGCCAATTTGCTTATATGGGGAGGTGGGATCAGGTGGCCAGGTTGTTTCCATCTGCTTATGGATAAATTTCATCCATCATGCCATCCTTCACTAGGAACAGTAAGAAAGGGTAGCCCCAGTGTTATACATCAGATGAGCTAAATCTCTGAAGAATGGCAAAAGCAAGCTGAGCATTGGAATTTGATCCCAAAGAGCTGGTTTATGCCAGTCTGCAGACACAGTGTCTGACCTTAGGAATGCCAAGAAATAATACCAATTCACATAATGCCTGTGCCTCAATTGTCCCATTTTTAAAAGGCAAGTGATTGTGCTTTTCTCCTTTCCCCATGCCTCTCTTCTTCCTTCTCTGAAAAGTAATAAAGGAAGGAGCCAATACTTGGAAAAATGCTTCAAGCTACTTGAAGAAAGGTGCTGACGTAAATAAATAACTAGGTATGGTTATTCATGAGTACTCTCTGAGTAAAATGATTTCTGCAATAGCAAACACAGAAGTAGCTGCCTGCATGATTAATGTGGCCACAGTGATTCCTCTAGATGGAATTTAATGGGTTCATGATGAATTTATTTTCACACTAGCAAAGTGATGTCGATTATTTACCAAAATGCAAGACACTTCAAAGCTTTGCATCAGAACATGGTGTTTTCTTGGGCAACCAATATAGAGAGCTCCAGCATTTTTACTGTAATCCAGTATATCATTTCATCAAGAACACAAGTTGGCATTTAAAAATGTATTTCATTCATTTGTTTATCTATCTTCCAACTATCATATATCATCTATCTATTGCCATTCATTCATTCTGTAACTTATTATTTTTTTTGATGAAAAAATTCTGGTAATCTGTTCACATGTCCTATTTTCTGGAGCTCCGGGATATTCACCTGAGGCGATGTCAGTTGGATCTGACAGAAGAGAACTCTATGTTGACAGCTTCTCATGCTTTTGTCTGCTTATTTCTTACAACTAGAAATCTTTTACAATATAAAATTAAAGTTGCTTCATCCCATTTGATCATGTTGGGTGAGAACTGTGTATTCCTTTGGATAATGGGCTTTATCCCAACCACCCAAAAGCATTTCACAGTGCCAAATAGAACAGTTTAGCAAGTCATTGCACTATGAAAATTACATCCCAAAACATTACTAGGTTTTAACTTATTTTGGGGCTATTGCCCATGTCTTTATTTTTCATCTGTCTCTATTTTAAGAATCAAAACTACAAGTAAACCTGGACACTTAATCTTTGTTCCAATCACTGACCAATCTCACCTCCCCATTTTTCTTTAATTGTCATTGATTTTTATTTTTCATCCAGTTGTTGTCTTCATACTTCCCATGGAATCTTTCTTAAATCAAAAGTATTTGTTTCATTGTTTGAATTAACCTCAAGGTATCAAAGAAAACATTCCCAGCTGGAAGATGTTATTAGAGTCACATGGAGATAATATAGAGACTTCTTTGCATGAGCCCTCTTGAAAATGATTCTGGGATTTTTATTGGGAGTTATTTCTAGTCAACAGCCTGGACAGCTGCCTCAGTTCTGTGTCTATAAGAACCACTAGCTTTTCTCCTTTGGGTTCATTGTATATCACTTTCAGTTTATTCTCTCTGTTTACCAAACACATACCCAATTCCATAGACATGGCCAGGACTTCAAGCACCTGAAATGACTTCAGGTGAGAAGGGGGAGCAGATCTGAGATGAAACTTCTGATCCTAGAACTTGAGATCTTTTGAGAAGGAGCCAAAGTTCCTTTTGTCCTGTTGGGAGGAGACCAGGGACACAGTAACTGGGGAAGCTACCTGAGGAGGGATCAGGGCATGGCAGGGCAGGGCCAAGAAAAGCTTACCTGCAGTGTAGAAAGGCCTGAGAATCACACCTCAGTCAGTGAGTAATAAGCTTGCCCTTAATTGGCCCAGCCATGGTTTTGAGAAAGCCTCTGGAGGCCAGGTGGGTCAGAAAAGGGGTGAGGTCGTGTCCTAGGGCTATGGTGTTCAGGGTGGGGTCTGGTAGACTCTCTTTTCCCTGCCCCCCAACAACATTATGTCAAGGTCCTGGAGCAAAGTCCCTATTGCTCTACCTTGCTTAAAAGTTCTACCCAAATTTGTGAGGATGCTCTATAAAAAAGAAGAGGGGAAGAAGGAAGGAAGGAAGGGAAAGAAGGCAAGGAAGGAGAGGAAGGAAGGAAGAAATAATGAATTAAAATAATATATGAATGTATATAGACACATACATATATATTTATATGTATATAAGATTATTTATGTTACATCAATAAAATAGTGTTCATATACACCCATGTACTTTTACATATTGTGGTCATGTGTACATACATATATATAGACATATGCTTGTAGGTATGCATACACATGCATGTGTGTATACACTTACACATACGCATTCATTCCAAAGTCGATAGACTGATGCCATTGTAGACCATTAGTCTATTATGCAATAGACGTTCTCGTTGGATTTTATCACTTTTTCCAACTTTCCTAAACTCTGCTCTGGTTATCTTTAGTCATCCCTTCCACCACTAAGAACAGTACTGTGGGACTGACAAGCATGCCTGGGCCTGGCTGGGGAGGTGGGGTTGGGGCTCCAACCAGCACTCCTTCCTCTGATGAAATCTCCTTGGTCATAGTGACTTATTATGAGATCAAGCAGCCATCACTCTCACTAGTCTTTTCCCATATTTTGGGGGAAGACATTACACTAGTCATTCCTTTGCTTATTCTTCCAGAGACATGGAGGCGGGAAGGCTGAGTCAAAACAGAGGGCAGCAAGGACCCAGCTTACCTGTGATGCTTGGGCTGGGGAGGAGCCCTCTCCTAGACTTCCAGATAAGGATCTGCTCAAATGTATTCTTGTGATGGAGCCCAGTCCTGAGGGATCCACATCGCAAAATAACTACAAAGGCATCTCACTCCTTCTGGAACCTAGAAACATTTGATAGTGTCCCCAAATGCTGAGAAAGGCAGGACTGTAAATCATAGTTTAGAACTTGAAAGCACCTCAGAGGTAGGAGGCTTGCATGAAATTAGATCATATTTGTAAAGCTTTAGCACAATGTCTGCCCCATTTTAAATGTTTCTTCCTTTTCCTTTATGGGAAAAAAAACCCTCTGATCTTTGTTAAAATACTTGCTGAAGGTCTCATTCCATTTCCATCACCAAATGACATTTGAAAATATCATAAAAACTTATGAGCTGGACTTGTTTAATCATCTAGTCTAACTTCCCATATCCTATACATGATGATATTGAGGTCAGAGTGGTTGTGATTTACCGGTAGTAAATGAATGTGATATAATAATAATTAAAATAACAAAAATAATGATTATGGTAATACTAACAACAATATTCTTCAAGGTCAGCCTTCTCTGGCCCTCGTTTCATCTGTTAAAATGACAATAGGAAAGTGCCCGCTTGACTCAACATTTGTGGTTCTATGAAGTATCAATTGGAGATACAAGGTGGACTAAGACCTCAGGTAAAGTTCTGATTCTAAAACCAGAGAAACATCATTCTGCCACTCAACAGGACTTGAGAAAATAGCTGAATCTGGTTTTTGAGACTTTTTCTCATGGAAATGATCAATGGGAAGGAGGAAGCATTTATTGCTCCAACTTTATATTGGCAGTTTGGCACAATATGAACTGATGTTATTGGTTCCTGAGTATCCTTGGGGACACCTTGAGTCAAGAAGGTGTGGCATAAAGGGTGTGGAAAGTGGTAGAGGACAAAAAGGGGTGTGTCTGTGTGTTTGTGTGTGTGTGTGTGTGTGTGTGTGTGTGTGTGTGTGTGTGTAACTGAGGAGTGTGTTGCTATCAAGATTCTTCTGGTAAACTTCCTGAAAGATAATTTCAGAAGAGATGAGTTTAAAGCCTACCATTGTTATAAAGGCATGGAATCATACTATCATCTGTGAGTCTTTTATTCTCTCTGAGACTCACTTTCCTTATCCGCAGATTATTATTTTATTATTATATTATGATATTATATTATTATTATTATAAGATTATTAAGAATTAGTGTCAAAGTGCATTAAAAACTTCACAGCTCTATATAAATGTTAGTTATTACTCTTGCCTCCTCTCCCCATCCTTATCCTTTTCTCCCCATTTCCCATGCCCCAGCCCCAGAAAGAGAAAACATGCAAGGAATTTCTTTGGCGTATAGAATCATAGAACTCTTTCTAGAGACAGAATGTGGTATGGTATCTCAGTTGGGAAATGAATTCAGAATGTAAAGGTTGAAAGGTTTTTTTCTTTGATGCTCAAGAGGGCATTTGGTTTACTCTTTGATGGATAAGAAAGTGAGAACTGATTTCAGTCTTTCAAGAGAAAATTAGTCTCAATCCCAACTCACTTATTTCTTAGCTTTGCGACCCTAGACAAATCACTTAAAATCTCTGTGCCTCAATTTCTTTATCTCTAAATGAAGGGCTTAGACTTCATGGCTTCTAAAGTCCCTTCCAGCTCTAAATATGCTGCTAGCCTCTTTAAATGTTTAAGCTGTGAGTTTTCCTTTGTTTTGTTGTTTTTTTGATCTCACATGAATAAGTGAACAGATGCATTTGGAGACTAACTATGGCTAATATATACCCTTTCAAGTAAAGCAGGTCCCACCTGGCAAGTACTAGTTCCTGTGGCATATGAATAAGATGGAGTTTCGGAATTTTTCATGTTTTTCCTTCTGCCCCTGAGGGTAGAACATCTTTGGTACTAGAGTCCTCAGTTAGAAATCATTCCTTGAGTAACCTTCAAACCCTGGGTTAGTGCAGAGGAGAGAGTCAAAGATCTCTAAGGGAATACAGAAATTGGGTTCCTGACAGTCACCACTCCTTTGTTCCCATGAAGGGTGACTTCCAAGAGACAACAGATTGGACTTCAAACCTTCCAATCACGTGAAAACAGGAGTACATTCTTAACACTTCATAACCTGCCTCCTACAAAACATACGGCATACTTCCTTCCCCTTGTGTTCTTGTTCCCTCATTCTTGACATTTTTAATGTGGCAAATCTACATCAGACTTTGCATCTCTTTGTCCGCCTACTTGCCCTGGCTCCTGGTCCCTCCATGGACTAGCATCCCAGTCATGGGCTTTTAAACAGAAGACACTCTCAATTCTATTTCTCTCTGGTCAAGTCTTGGGTCCTTGTTGTTCTGACATTTATGGTCTTGTTTCTTTGCCTCCTCTGCTCTAACAAATCAATGTTGCTTGCTATTGTCTACCCAGTAGGTGCTATTTTGGGGAAGGCAGAGATTGAATAATTGTGTGGTTTTTTTACTTTGCAATTGGTTAAACACACACAAGAATTCTCATTTTTCTTCCTCTTTAATATTATTAACACAATATAGTGTTGAACTTGAAATCTGGATGTCATTTTTTCTATCTTGTCTGATTTTAGCTGTGCAGGACTTAGAATGTCTTCTTGCTAAGATCTCCTTTAAAACTGGCACAAAAAATAGACTGTTACCTCAGTCTTGTAGTTTCTGACCCCGGGGTTCTGGTTTTGTTTCTCATATGACACTAATGCATTCAGGCTCAAGTTCTGAATCATTCTCAGACTCAAGAACCCAAGAAGATAAGAAACAAAAATGGTGGATCTGTGGTTGACTTGCAGTTTGGGTTTATTCTTGGGCAAATGATAGAACTCAGCTCTAACTTTGTTGAGGAGTAATAGCTATATTTATGCTTAGCAAGACTCATGGGTAAGAAGGGCAATAGGAGAAAATGAAGAGGGAGGAAGAAGTTTAAAAGGAAAAGTGGAAAGGAAGGGCACTAGTTAGTTTTAAGAATTATGACAAGAATTATGAATTGTGCAAAAAAAAATTTTATCTAACATTTTTCTGCTATTATGAGCCAAAGAAGCTCATATTCTAGAGGAAGAGACAAACTACATAAGGCAACAATAGTTTGGAAGGAGCATTTTGGCCATACAAGTGAACAGATTATAGATAAATGTATTGACATAATTTTTCCAGGAACAATAGCAGATTTGATATGATCATGATGTTAGAACTGTTGTTTCGGGCAGAGGAGGGACCCCATAGTAGGCCTAAAAATCTCTGGTCTTGAATTGACCTGTGTTCAAAATTGACCTGTCTCAAGAATCACTGAAGTATGTGATACTATGGAAGAATTGTTAAACTTTCTCATAACCCTATTCCCAATTCTTCCCAACTTCTTTCCCCACTTCCTACTTTCAATTCTTTGTCCCAAAAGATAACTAGAAGCATTTTCTGGTACATAATTATTCTTAATTCTTTTTGACTTGTTGACTTGGCAAGGTGCCTAAGAATTAAAAATTCCAAATAATATGGCCTAGTTTTAGTCTAGATGTCTAGACCATATGTGTTTTTAATTGCTAAATTTCTAGCAATAGTCTATAGTTACTTCACCACTCCTTAATAATTTATGCTTTCTTTAGGTCCCTTCAATTTCAATTTTATTAGCACCTCTCTACTGAAAATATTCTTTCCAGTGTCACCAGGGAGAGCTTAGTGATCAAGTCCAAAATTTTTGTTTTTCCCTTATCCTTTGCTATAATATATTATACTGCTGACCACTTCCTATTTTGTATTCTCTCCTCCTAGTGTATTTCTTATATATCCACTATTTGCAGAACACAGTGTTTCTATGTTCAGAAAGAGATTTAATATTTAAAGTTACTATTTTCTTCTATAAATTTCTATCTAGTAGAGCTATAATACCAACACAAAGAGTTGTAATACATAGCTTAATCTGATAAACAAAAGAGAAATGTGTTAGGTATGAAGGGGAAGGTCATTTCCACATGGGAAGGTTAAGAGTCTTTCAAGAGGAAGTGACAATTGAGTTGAACTTTAAAAGCTCAAAAGTAGAAATTCAATAGTCAAGAGAAGGGCAATGAGAATAATATAGGCATAGCAAACAGGCAGAGCAAAGTTACATGGGCACAAGTGTAGTTTGTTATATTAAGTGAGCAGAGTAACACAAATAGATTATGAAGTTATAAGCCAAAAAAATCAACCAAGCAAAACAAAAAAGTGAAGCCCTTGTGAGACTAAGTAGTGTTTTTATTTTTATTGATTGTTGAAGGTAAGGGATTCAGTAGAAATAGAGAGATTTAGGAAATGAACAAATGGCTCAGGTAATGGTATCTGAGAATGGGATTTGGATTTTTGAACCATGCTTACAAAAATAAGAATAGTAAACTCTTGATCAGAAAGACAAATTATCAGGGGGTGGCAAGGTGGCACAGTGGATAGAACACTGGCCCGGGAGTCAGGAGTACCTGAGTTCAAATCCAGAAAATTATCTAAATAGGGCCAAGAGAACATTTTTTAGAGTCTTGTCACTCTAATATTTGAATAAAAAAGAAAGTAGGGAGTCAAAAAATGCCTGCATATACTTGACAATATTAGTTGAATCACAAAGAGTAGATTGTGGAGAAATAATAATGAATTCAGTTTTAAATGTATTAGTTTTTGGTGTGCAGGTGAGATATCCATATGGGATAATCTGATAATCAGAGCTAGGAAGCTAGAGTCTAGTAGGGAGGTGATATGAATTGGGGATCTTCTGCATGGATGGTAGGCAAAACCATGGAAATTGAAGGGAAACAGGTTGACTTTTGGAGTAAGATGAGGCAGGAAGGTACATGCTGAAGACTTAGCCTTAATAATATAAGATAAGATATATTATATAATATAATAATAACAATATCTTCTATGATTGGAGAATAAGAGAAAGGAATGATGATTCTGAAAAGCTTTAAGGAGTGTATAAGGACAAGTGAGTGCACTCATATTGAATGATTTTGCTTTTCAAAGAAGGAGGAAGCTAGGTTATCTGCTATAAATATGGGTGTCAGGTATCTATGGAACCCACCTAAAATTCAATGAAAAGTAATGAAAACAATAATTTCTGCAAAGTCTTGTTGAAATATAATATATATAATCTATATAGGTTGTCAGCATTTCTGTATATTGTCAACAAAATCTAGCCTGAAGAGATAGGAAAAGAAATTCCATTCAAAATACTTGAAAAATATATAAAGAACTGGGGATCCTGTCTACCAAGACACACACCAGAAGTGTATAAACACAACTATAAAATTCTTTGTAGAAATAAAAATATAATTACTTGGAGACATATTAATTTTTCATGGGTAGACAAGTCAATATAATACAAATAATAATGCTGTCTAAATTACCTAGCCTATTCAATGCTTAATTTATTAAACTATCAAAAAATTACCTTGCAGAGCTAGAAAAAATAATAACAAAATTCATTTGGAGGGTCCAAAGGTCAAAAATTTAAAGAGTTGTTTTTTTAAGTGGGAAGGAAGGGAGCCTACTCATATCAAATCTCATACTATATTACAAAGAAGTAATCAATAAAATTATTTGTTTCCAGTTTAAAAGTAGACAAGTTGACAAATGGAACAGATTAGGTATACAAGATACAGAAGCAAACTTAGTGGCATGATTTTTGGTAAACCCAAAGACTTTTTGACTCTTAGTATAAGAA
The DNA here is from genome assembly GCF_037893015.1 of Macrotis lagotis. Classification (NCBI taxonomy): domain Eukaryota; kingdom Metazoa; phylum Chordata; class Mammalia; order Peramelemorphia; family Peramelidae; genus Macrotis; species Macrotis lagotis. The sequence continues at coordinate 92,532,996 of NC_133663.1, forward strand.
TTCATGATTTGGGAAAAAAAAATCTGTTGGGGAAAGTGGAAAGAGGTGTGTCAGAAATTTGATGTGTACTAATATCTCGCATCATATACCAAAATTAGCTCCAAATGAATATATAACTTAAGTGAATAGTACACTAAAATTCAAATTTAGAATGAAAAAGAAAAATCATCTAGACAGTATGTACTGACAAGACCCTCTTCCCACATGGGAAAGACCAGCTAGCCCTAGGAACATGATCTTTGACTTAGCACTGGGTAAAATTGGAAAGCATAGGGATTCTCTCCAAGGAGGTGCCACTGAAAGGCAGAAAGAAGAACTCATGAAATATATCTTTAGAAACCACATGTAGACATGGGGTACCCTGCTGGGGATTTAATAAACACATATGTCACCTGTCATCCTAAAAGATAATCAAATGCAAATAAAAGATATTTGTTCCCCCAAACCTTTCTCTCACTAAAGAATATTTTCTTGAATGTGAGATGGTCTTTTAGACTTTTTAAACAAAACGCATTTATTTAAATGACAAATAACTATTTGACATCAAATCCAGCTAGTCATCCAAATTGGATTATTTTCTCTGCAGAACTTTAGATCATAGGAGCTCTAGAGAGCATGACCTAGTTGTTTTAATACACTCAGTTTTGGATCTGCTTCCCGTGAGCTCCAACTGTCCTGACTGATCAATATATGAGGCAATTTCACATGGTCCCACCATGCTTTACATATCAACCAGCCATTCACCCCAATCATTTCTTGTCATGTTTCCTACTTCCAGGAAAATTTCTCAGTTGAGAGGGTAGAGAGAAGGGGTGCCATGGGTGATTTAAGAAGGGATGAAAAGGTTCAGGTGAGTTGGATAGTGAGTTAATTAAGAAGGTGTAAAAGGATTGCCTTGTAGCAGTGAAGGTCAACTTGAGATTATGGAAAATTAATTGTAATAGATTCAGCATGGTTGCATGGTTTTCACCAACTTTGTTCAGCAGTGCATGCATAGAAGCAGAAGTTGCTATGTGGAAATGATCCAAGGCTTGATAGGGTTCAGTCAGTGATATGATCAGGGACTAAAGAGAACAGGGTAAGGTTAAAATGAGTCACTAAGGGGTCAAATTAGGGAAAGGAGGAGAATGTAACTAGTATTTACTTAATAAAGACCTCCTGTGATTGGGGGTCATATAAAAAAGAACTTCATACTGGAAACAGAAAGAGAAAAATAGAACACTGATAGATTGTGATGAGATAAGGACATATTAGCTTACTTGAACTTGGAGGAGGTGCATTTGGAAGTGATGGCAAAATCAAGGTTATGACCATCATTTTATTATCTGAATTGGAGTCACGGAGTAGGCTGTGGAATATGAGAAAGTTGAGGAACTGGAAAGTTAGAATGTTTGAGGGAGGATCAATATATATGTCGAAGTTCCCTAGTATGAAGGCAGGAGTTGGGGAGGAAAGGATTGTGAGTCAGATACTGAATCGATTTAGGAAGGAAGAGGTGTGTCCTGGAGGTCTACTGACAATAGCTACCAGAATTTAGTTTGGATAGTAAATATGGATTAAGTGAACTTCAAAAAGGGAGTGGTTTCTCTTGATAGAGGAGAACCTGAAATTCCCAACTATAAACCCTCCTGGAAGCCTTCCCTAATCCCTCTTAATTACAGTGTTTTCCCTCTTTTAGGTATTTCCTATTTGTCCCTTTATAACTTGCTTTGTTTATATTTATTTGGACATTTTCTCCCTCATTAGATTGTTAGTCCCTGAGGGCAGGAACTGTTTTTTACTTCCTTTTTGTATCCCTAGTGCTTAGGATCTTGCCTGGTTCAGAAGAGATATTTAATAAATGTTTATTGAAAATACTTGAACTGGATGGAGCGATGGAAAACAAGGAACATTCTACTTTGCCTAATTCAACCAGTGAATCGGGGAGTAAATGAAAACGTAACCACTACTGGAAGAGGCATCGAGGGAAGTTGTGCCATATAAATGTGGGAGCAAGGTCTCAATGAGACCCAGAAGATAGTGGGAGAGGAAAAAGTAGACTAACTTTCCCCTAGGAGGATTTATTTCAGTCCTTCCTCCCTGTAATGATCATTGAATTCATACACTGTTTCGTAGTACTCCACAGAAGAAGCTTCTCTTTCCTTCAAATCCCTGAGGGACAGGACCCAGGACATTATTGGGCACAACTGTCCTCTGAAGTCCCACTTCATTACAATTTTAGTTATGGCTCTGATCTTACTATGACTCTAAACAATATCTTTTCACAGACATTTCATCGACCAAGTTCCTTAAAATAAAGTTAATGTTACACAGAGCTAAAGAGATTTCTGGATGGTGTGATTTAAGACCCTCATCTCCCACCTCTGTCAAAGTCAGTTTACTTTAAAACATCTCCCATAATAGTCAACCATGCTATCTGAAATTGCCACCATTTTAGCTGGGTTAAGCCAGTATAAGGGTTTTGACTATCCTTTGGCATGGTTCATTAAATCTACTTGCCCATGACAATTGACTGTCACCTCAAAATAGAGAAAGACTTGAGTGAGGAAAGGATCACAGGGAGTGGGAAGATGGCTGTCAGTGTATCATGAAAAATAGGAAAGTAGAAAAGCAGAAAAAAGTTCAATGTAAGAGCCTCCAATCTGATCAAGGGTAGGAGTTTTTTTTCCTCTTTCAAAACTCTATGTTATGAAAACATTCTTTTCTCTTCCTTGTTGGTTAGCACATCTTTACGTGTCTCTACATTGTAATATCATGTTAAGTCTTTCAAAGAGCATACTATTATTGTTAATCACAGAGGCATTACGATTAGTAATGGCAATTTTTTTTTCTTTCCATTTGCGTCATGGATTGCACAAAAAACCCTGAGGATGTGCACATGAGTATTTTTAAAATGGTATGATACATACACACACACACACACACACACACATTAATTATGATCAATCTCAAATACATAATATCAGTAACTTAGCGACTAATGCAGGATTTCTAACAATGTGTATTCCCCAGAGGTACACTGGGTACAATACTGATTATTTTGGGAAGGCTAATTAATAAACTTTGTTTTTAGATAATAAGTGTATACAAATGTCCCTAGATAGATTTTTTTGACCAAAAAAAACCCCTCAACATACACATGGGAAATATAGTTTGACAACATTTCCTGCATCAAACCCAGGAACTAATTTTTTTCCCTCCCAAAACATCAAGGAGAAAAGTAAACAGAAGGAGTAGAAAACAAGAATTGAAAATGCACAAAAACAAGAATAAGAAACTGTTATTGAGAAATTCTGGATGAAATCTATTTACCTTATCCTGCCCCAATCTCCAACTGAAAAATCAATAGTGTAATACTGTTCAATGTACCATTCTTATAAATAGTTGTTTTTTTAATCTCGAGTTTTTATGGCTTGAATTATTTATCATTGCAATCCCCATAGTGCATTTCACACAATAGGGTCTCCATAAATGGCTTCTGTTATGAATAGTCTTTAACTTTTGCCTAAGGTCACTTTTCTTCAGAGTGTGTTTGACACTAAAGATCCAGAGTAATGGACACTAGCCCTGACTCACCTTGAACAAACATGTTCCTTTCCTTGCACCAAATTGTATCCTATTTTAATTATGTTTTAGCTTTATTCCACCTATGGAATCTTTAAATCCTATGCAGCATAGAATAATTTTTGATACATTTTTTTAAAAAAATGTTGGATCCAGAATCAGGAGACTTGGGCTTCCTCTCAATCGGTCACTGATAAATATTTAACAGTAGGCTGGGGTTGGGGGGGGGGAGGGAACTGGGGAAGTGTGAATGATATATTTTTAAAGTTTAATTTGCATAATTAACATTTTATCCATAATTTTCTTAAGTCTAGATCATCATATTAAACCCTAATTTGTATCATTTGCCAAGTTCTGGTGTGTAAATGCCGATGATGAAAGTTTAACAACCAGCTCTTATAAACCACTAAGAACTGGCTCCAATATACCACCATGTTCCAGGTCAGATGCAAGTTCTATGATTATCGAAAGCCACTTCAACTGTTAATGACTTGGTTCTTTCGTCTGTAAAGAGCATACTTCCTAGAGTGGCAAGGAAAGTATTTTATAAAACTTTTTAAAAAGTTCTATAAATATAAAATATAAGCAATTAAGCAAAATATTTCTCCTTGTGTCTTCTAGGCTGGAGTCCCCAACATATCTTAACAATATGTTGGAGAACGAAAGTGAGTCAGTCATTTAGAGAAATTGTAGGATAACTAATAGACATCTTTTGGTCTTCATCACTTGAGGTAATGTGTTCAGAGTACATTTTCACTGTTAAGTGATATAAACATGGGAGTTATTATTATAACAAGAAGATTTACAGTACATTCAGACTGGCATGTGATCCAACACACGCAGTGCAGAGTGAATGAATAAGCAATCACTTGGAGTCTGGTTGTGAGGAAAATGTTCTTTGTTCTGAAAAGAGTTGTGTGAATATGGGTGATGGTGATACAGTTGATGATGCTGATGAGGAATCACAGAAGAATCTGATGATGATAATTCATAACTTCCAAGCTTGTATTAAACATGGATTCCACATGACTCTGCAGAGAACTCTGACACTTGCTTTTCAGAAGTTTATTCGCTTTATTTTACATAAAATGTAGAAAATGGTGTTGAGAGACATAGATATACACTCACACAACCAAAAAGATGATTTTCATTAAGAGCCAAGTGATGGAATATGTATTGTGTGTATATCTATATATAGATAGATAGATAGATTGATTGATAGACACATATATAACTTAATGTTATGGATTTTTTTGGATTTGAGAATGGGACACCCACACAACAAAGCAGATACTTTTTGATAAGAACCAAGTACTTCACTACATGCTACATATACTGAAGTTTTCAGATTTGGAGAAAGGTACATTGTAGAGTGATTAAAAAAAAGGTAGACAACTAGATTGTGCAGTTGACAGAGCACCAAGTCTAGAGTCAGGAAGACTTCTTTTCCTGTCTTCAGTTCTGACCTGAGACACATACTGGCTATGTGACCTTGAGTAAGTCACTGAACCCTGTTTGCCTCAGTTTTCTCCCCTGCAAAATGAGCAGAAGGACATGGTAAACTACTCCAGTATCTTTGCAAAAAAAAATCCTAAAAGGAATCATGAAGAGTTACACATGATCAAAAATGATCAAACAACAACCACAAGTCTGGAGAGTTAAAAAAATGTCTTAGTTTTCAAAGGGAGGCTAAATGACCAACTATCAAACTTGTAGAAGTCGTCAGAGGATCATAGACTTCAACTAGAGGAGATTTCAGATACCACTTCCTCAGTCTTTCTCATTTTGCAGATGAGGCAATGATGGCCCAAAAAGGCAATGTGTCTCACTCATGGTCACATGGATAGCCTCCATCAGATGAGGGTCCTCTGAATCTAGGGTCAGTGTTCTTTGCATTATATCAGATTTTTATCTCATTGAATTAATAATACTTTGCATTTATATAATGTTTTAAATGTCCTCTGAAGTCCTTTACAACTCTGACAATTTGTGTGATGGTTTGGTACAATGGGAAAAACACTGATCCTAGAGTAGTTCTGAGTTCTGAGTTTTAATTCCCATCTTTGCCAACTTGAGGAGGCACCCTGGGCCTCAGTTTCCTTACCCATCAGATGAGGGGATTGAACTAGTTGGTTGATTTCTGAAATCCCCTCCAGCTATAGATAAAAGATTTTAGCATATATTCATACAAAGAAACTGCCATTTACCCTATGTGGATGTCCCTCCTCATTTCCCTCCCAACAAGCCAAATACAGCCCGTCCTTCAAGTCCAGCTCAAAATCCATCTCTTCCCTGAAGCTTTCCTGAACTGAATCACATGGACACAATCTCTTCTACACATCTATAGTACTTTTGGTCTGGGCCACATTGTGCCATTCATCATGACCAACTCAATATTGCAAGTTACATTTTCATGTGTATTTGGCCTTCTGTCACCAACCAAATTTAAGGCCAGCAACAATATCTTCTTGACTAGCTTATATCTATCCCTTGGTGCCAGAGAACATATAGAATTTATTCTTGGCTGATAGGACTTTCTCTCCATCTCAGGCAATTCTTTGACATAGCTTTTCTTCAAGTGGGGGATCTATGCCTTGGTCTTTGATTCAATGACCAAACAAAGACAGAAAGCATCACAATAATGATATTTCTAATTCCTGTAGCACTTTATAGTCAATAAATCATCTCACTGGGGCAATTCAAGGATAAGCATGTAAATTCGGCTAGGAAGGGATTTCTTATACATAATTTTAAAGATAAGCAAACTGAGATTCAGAAAGATTAGTGACATTCAATGTTTGTTATTGTTGTTCAGTTGTTTCAGTTGTTCAGTTTGTTGTTGTTTAGTTGTGTCTGGTCCTTCATGACCCCCCTCTGAAGTTGTCTTGGAAGACACCCTGAAAGAGTTTGCCATTGCCTTCTCCAGCTCATTTTACTGATAAGGCAACTGAGGCAAATAAGGTTAAGTGATCTGTGCTGGATCACATAGATAGTGAGCATCTGAGCCTGGATTTGAATCTGAGTCTTCCTGACTCCAGACCTGGGTAAAGCAAGTAAATGGCAAAGGCAGAGCTGGAGTCATAGTTTTCTGTTTCCAAATTCAACACTGTTTCTAGTAGACTACATCTTGAGTCAGGACATCCTGGGACCCATGCCTGTGAATCTCCATCAAAAGACAACCTTTGACTAAGTTACTTCTGTCTTATCCTAGGGAAAGATGATAGAAATCTAGAAGATAAGAACCTTAAGGGCAGAGATCAGTCAATTTTTTCCTCTTCCTCCTCTTCTTCCTTCTGCTCCTGCTCCTCCTTCTCATCATTATCATATAAAATTAGTTGACACACATGTTCATACACATATATAAATAGTCCTACATTGCCTATGTAGTGTACATATACATCTGTGCCTATATTGGTATATGCCAATATTCTGAACACATGCATATAGTTATGTGTATGTGCATATATTCCATATTTACACGTGCATATAGGTACCTATATTTGTGTGTGCACATATTCTGCATATGCACATATATTTTGTGTGCTTCTATGCACAGATTATATAGAACTATAGAACACACATGCATATATGTACACACATGCATTAATATCTATATATTTTATATATTCTACAAACACATTGTACACATACATGTGTGCATGTATGTCTGTGCATGCATAGATTCTATAGAACTATATTCCTATTGGTATAAATACATAAATTTATACACATATTCATGTATTCCATATACAGACACCTAACTGTGCATATATTTATAGATATGTGCATATTTGCATACACATAACATGTTTGCAGTATGTCTTATACATATCTGTGGATGTGTTGCAAACTCCTGTATGTGCATGTGATGCTAGACATGTATGTATCTGCATGTGTTTTAGTATACACATGTTTTTTGTACATGCATATTTTAATATTTCTATCTTAAAAGAACAGCAGGAAGGTTTGTTGCATTTGAAATGATTTTTGCTGAGCCCATCAACACAGAATTCACCTGATGGCTCAACCACTTTGGATCTCAGACTCATAGGGCATTCCTCCTCAGACTGATTGCACTTTGTTGTGGCTTTTGTTCCTTCCAAACAGAACCTTGAAAGGAGAAAAAAGAGGCAACCTGGGGAGCGGAGCCCAGAGCAGACATTGCTCCCAGCCGAGCAGTCTGGCTCCTACTTCTTCAGGGGTCTTCATCACTGGCACTGCAGCCCAGGGGTCAGGAGCCAGCCAGCCTGTCAACAAATACTTATAGTGCACCTGCTCCTAGGCCCCATCCAAGAATGAGTCCAGACTTGGAGACTCAGTAAAAGCCTCCTCTAATCCCTCCAAAGCAACCCTCTGCCAGCTCGTAAAGCATGCTGACTTGTTTTTGTGCAAACCAAGCTCCCTTAAACCCTTCTCTAGCCATGTTGGCACCCAACTACTCACCAGTGGATAAACAAGCAAGGAGAAGGCTCCACCCTATACAGTTTTTTAGCCCACAAATCCTTGGCAAGAAGAGAGAAGCAGCCTCTCCCAAGAGGACAGTGCTTACTGTAGAAAGAAAAGTCACATTTCTCTAGACTGGCTTTCATTCTTCCAGGGCTGGGAGTCAAGAGATGTGAGCTGTCCCATTTCTGCCCTCACTCTGTAGCACTGTGCCACCTGGAACAATTCACCTTCCATTCCTTCTGTCAAGAATCTATCTACACTGAAAAGTACTGTCCGTCCCCAGAGAAACTACTGGTGGAGTCTGAATACAGATTGAAGATAATTTTTCTTTATTTTGGGCTTTTTTTCAGTGTTTTCTTTCATAACGTGACTTACATGGAAACGTGTTTTACAGTATAACCTTTGTTACATTGTTTCCCTTCTCAGAAGAGGAGGAGCATCCAGGGAGGCAGAGAATTTGGAACTCAAAATTTGAAAAGAAAAGTTAAAATTATTTGTTCATGTAATGGGGGGGGAATAAAACATTAAATTTAAAAAACTCTGTGTATACTCTCTATGTAGATAATACTATGCTAGGGAATCAAGGAGATTAGGCTGCATAAATAAGACATAGTCCTGGTCTCTAGGAGTTTGCAAACCAATGAGACCAGATGTCAGTGACTAAGTTTCTTTATCTATAAAATGAAAGAGATAGGTCTAGATTTATAAGACTCATTCCAGTTCTAAATATTACAATCCCATTATCCAAAGTATTATGATGGAAAAAGTGGAAAAAGTGGAAAAAATTAGGCAAAACCAACAACCAACAAGTGAAGGCAGCTGAATTCTCCCAAACTGCATATAAGTGAATTATCACTCCACCTCCATTATCATTATGATTTAATGATATTATAAGCACCAATGAAAGCCAGGATGAGGAAAGAATTAGTTAACAAATATAATCAGAGGACCATAGATCTAGAGTCGTTCTCCCATTGCTTCATTTTACAGATAAAGACAGAAAGTCCTAGAGAAATGAAATGGTTTTTCAAGATCACACAGATAGTGAACAAGAGAGATGGTATTTGAACCCTGACTGCAGAAAGAGTCCTTCTTCTATCACGTCATATGCTTATGTACAATAACTATGCCAAACCAGAAGGATACTGGTTGAATGAGAAGGAGACATTCAATGTCCAGGGCTGGATACCCAATAAAGGCTAATTGACATTTACAAAACACTTCAAGACTTCTTAAACTAATCCTCTGAGGTAGATGCATATGCATTAAAGTTCCCATCTTAACCATAAGGAAACTGGATAAAAGAGATTTTGACTTCATAGTAACTATTATTTATAAAGTACTTAGTGCAAGTTTTATATGTATTGCCTCATTTGGACTTACTTCCCAATAACCACATCATGTAGGTATTAAAGATAAAATTATTCCCATTTTACAGATAAGTAAATAGAAGCTGAGAAGAGTGATGTGGGTCTGATTACTCACACATTGTCACAACCAGAATTCAAATCAAGGTCTTTCGGCTTCAACCCCATACTCTAGCCTTGGTACTAAGACTTAAGCAATGAATACATGACCATCCCAGAAATCAAATCCAAATCTTTAGACACTCCATCAGGAGCCATTATAGCAATACTACTTTTTTTGCCTACAGGGCTGTTGACCTAAAGAGAATTAAATGAAACAGCTCCTTGCTAAAGTTGGAAATCTGAGCCATTGTTCCTAAGGATAAAATGTTCTCAAGAACAATGAGATGCGGGTTGAAGCCAGAACTGTTGCCTAGAGATAGGAAGAATAAAGAGGGAGGTGGGGGGGGAGACTCTTACAAATAACTCTGAGGCAGTAAGCTCCCTCTGCTTCTTTCTCCTACTCAGAGAATGACTTCCTGGGGACCTGCTAAAACAAGATCACTTATTCGAACTCCAGGGGCTTATTGCTTGCTACCAGCACTCAGGGGAAAAAGACAGACTAACTGAGATCAAAATGAAGACCTCTGTCCAAGGTGGTAGAATCCTTTTGTTGGTCTGTCTAGCTTGATCTTCTTACTGATTTCACTTGCACCCAAGGGCATGGCTAATGATCCTTGATTTCCCTCCTGCAAAGAATTCAGGATACATTACCCCTACTCAGCTTTCCCCCCTCCCCCCCACCCCGACCTGATGCATCAACATTGCCAATTTGCCTAGTGCTATTAGTCAGTCTTAGTCCTGCAAGACTGGAGGAAGTTATGGAATTAATATGAGGTTAGGAATGTTAATTGTCCTATGTTGATATTATTGTAGCTGGTGCTAATGTGAAAATAATTACTACCCTGTGTTTTTATAGCCCGTTTCATTGCCCTCTCGTGGATATGGAGTTATAGGGCTATTGATGGTAGTGACATAATGCAGGAGGGCTTTTATTGCCTTAGAAATACAAAGGGAGGGGGGAGGGAATGGCAGGCAGGGAGAGATGTTGGGGGGGGGGGGGCTGGGTTTGGAAACATTGCTTTCCTTGTGATCTTTTTCCAAGAACATTTAATCGGCTGTAACAATAAAGAGGCTGAAAATATCAATGTGCCTTCTCCTGAGAGGGATTTTAGGATTCAGGCAGAACTGTGAGTAAAGTGGGGCAACTGGAGCTTTGTACCAGGGAACAAAATTCAAAGGGCATTAGGAGCACTTGTGTTTCTCAAGAGTGCAGAAATGACTGCATATGGTATTTTGTTCAAAAGAATAATCACTTAAATTCCAAAGGACTCATGATGAAAAATGTTATCCACCTCCAGAGAAAGAACTGATGAACTCTGAGAGGAGATTGAAGCATAATTTTTTTCTTTATTTATTTTCGGTGTGTATTTAGCAACATGGTTAATATGTAAATATGTTTGCATGACTTTACATGTATAATTGATTTATTATTTGCCTTCCCAAGGAGTGGGGGAAGGGTAGAGGGGACTAGAATTTGGAACTCAAAATTTTAAAAATGTACATATAATTGAGAAATGAAATAAATTAAAATATATTTAAAAAGAGTAATAGTTAAAACAAGAAGGTACCAGATACAAGGAAATTATTAAGAGATTGTGCCCCTAAGATGAGCTCTTCCTGATATTTCCTTTAGATGCTGCCCCCATAGAAATAACCTTAAAGAATATAGGTCCTTTTGAGCAAAGATTCAAGTGGTCTGTTATACCTCATGTCAGTTCATCTTTAAAAGTTTCTTTGAGAGCAACTTTTATATTGATTGTTCTTGGTTCCAAAACTGCTAATTTTGGTTTCAAGACTCACGATCTTATTCCTAAATATCTCTTTACTGATGAGAAATAAGGACAAGAATAGACCCCATTAGGACCTCCTAGGCTATTGTCATCAGGAGTACCTGCTCATATACATAGTTACAACTTCACTTAAAGAATCTATCTTTCCCTGCCCTCTGTGGCACATACTTTAATTGGGTATGTTGATGCTTTAAAATAATTCAAGCTATATTGAAAATTTCATTAATCCATGGTTAGAGAGTTAAGTGAAGAGGACCAGGTTAAACTGGTAAAACTTTGAGTTATGAAGTATTATTTTTCAGAAATGTGGTCAAGAAAATATCATTTCAACTAATGTGCTGAATGGAGGTCTTGTTTGACTTCCTTAATTAACAAACCAGGATCTCTTATAATTAGAAGGATCCAGATTGATAGTTAACATGTTAGTTCTGAACAGATTTTTCAATTAAGTATGTTTTAAGACCTTATATTTGTAGCAGAGATTAATGAATGGAAGTTTAGTCAGTTTGGTAAATTTTGTCAATTGATAGAGGGCAAAACTGATCATGGCTTCTCCCAATTTTCTTCTACTCCTTACTGGTTGAAATGAAATCCAGATTTTTACAAGCCTCATAAAGTAAGATCAATCTTAAGTAAGAAGAGAGCAATCTAATTAACTATATAGGAAAAATAGAATGGATTAAAAACTATCTTTCTCAGACCATACTCAAAAAATTATTCACTCAATGTATATTTTGAACAGTTAATCTAGATGAATAATGAAGCAAGCTTAGATCTGCAAAACAAGATAGGGTCATACTAAAGTGCATTTGAGAAATTATATAGTACTAGAAATAGCTCAAAGTGAAAGAGAAAGATCCATGAAGGGCACAGTGGGTTGCCACATGTCATCAGTTATGACTTGCATTCAAGGAATGGCATTAAAATTATTTGTGAACTATATAACTAGAAAGGAAAGTGATATAGGAATGTAGTTAGATGGAGAGTCTGAGAGCCACAGTGTATGGAGGCAATGTGTGATTAAAGGATAGGATGCTATATATTTGGAGTCAGGAAGACCTTGAATAAAATACTACCTAATATACTTACCAGGATCAAGTCACTTAACATTCCTGGGCCACACTCATCACCTATCTGTAATATATCTGAGCTGCATTTTATGGGTTCTTAGTTACCTTCCAATTCTAATTCTATGATCTCATATATATTGACACCCATAGATAGTAAAAGAACAAGAGTTGAGAATGAGGATTTATAGGAAAACATCAGTAAGAATTATACAAGGCAAGATGGCATCTCAGAATTGCAATCTGCCTTGAGGGAAGGAGCATCCACAATAAGGAGCTCATAAAGTCAGCATAGGAGCAAAGTAGTCATCATTTCTCCTAATTCCTGCTTACCAAATTAATGATGTGAAGGTCAATTGCCATTCAGGCCAGCTCCAGATGCCACCAATTTTAAATAAATGTCATAGAGATATTTGAAGTTTAAATAATTCAGCCTAGATGGGGAGTTCTCCACTCATATCAGGCTGCTACTTTTGGGGAAGGTCATTTGACTGGGTCACTCCAGTCCTAAGTTTCTGTTTTGCAAAGAGGTATGATTGCAAAGGTGAAGAGATTCAAAAACATTTTTTGGTAAAGATGGTAGAAGGAGCTAAAGGAAGTCAACTTAGGAAAAGAATGAGAGTAGCACGACAGCTATATTCAATTATTTTAGAGCTGTTATGTGAAGATCACATGGTATAGTGGAATGAATTCTGGACCTAGAATCAGTCCATCTCATACTTGTCATGTTGGCTTAGACAAATCATTTCTTCTCTTTGGGCTTCACTTTTTTCATCTATAAAATTAGGAGACTGGACTGATCATCTGTAGGCTCTCTTCCATATTCAACAGCTTATGAGATTTATTCTATGTAGATTGGTAGTTAGATAAACAATAAATGACAGATGCTAATGAGAAATAGGCAGATAGGAAATAGGTAGATAAATATATAGGATAGATAGACAGGAAATAAGTGGATAGAAAGGAAATAGATGAACACACAGACAGACAGGTGGGAGATAGATAGATAGATAGATAGATAGATAGATAGATAGATAGAAAGAAAGAAAATAGATGATAGATAGGCGGACATAGAAAGGAAATAAAAGATAGGAAATAGGTAGACATATAGATAGATACAGAGAGAGAGAGAGAGAGAGAGAGAGAGAGAGAGGAAAAAGGTAGATAGGAAATAGGAAATAGAAATATGATAGATGATAGACAAACAGTCAAATAGGAAAATGTAGACAGACAGATGGGATATAAGTACATATGTAAATGATAAGTATTTAATATGTTACTAAGTTCTGAGCACTTCACTAAGGGCTATAAGTAGGAAGTAAGACAGTCCCTGTTCTCAAGGAGCTTACTTTTTTGTAAATTGATGAAAGATTTTATTTATTTTGAGTTTTACAAATTTGCCCCTATTCTTGCTTCCCTCCCCCCACCCCCACAGAAGGCACTAAAATGTTCCTGTTCAAGAGCAAGCACAATAGCCCCTCACCCACAAAAATACAGACCCCCATGAGAAACAAAAAAAGAAAAAATGTGTTTCAGTCTGTGTTCTGATACCATCAGCTCTGTTTCAGGTAGATCACATTCTTTATCATAAGTCCATCACAGAAGTTAGTTCCATATTTTTCCACAGTTGCTGTTGCTGATTGTAATTCTCTCCATACATTCCTCCCCACTTCCATATATTATTTTTGCTCTCCCCTTTCATTCTGTCCCTCTTCTAAAATGTGGTGTAGGGTAGCTGGGTGGCACAGCAGAGTACCAGTCCTGCGGTCAAGAGGCCCCAAGCCCACATACCACCGCAGAGACCCAGCAACCACCCATCCCCATGGTCCTGGACAGGCCACCCAATCCCAGCACCTTGCAAAAAGTAAAAAAGAAAATGTGTTATATCTGAGTATTCTCTCCTATGATCTACCCTCTCCTGTATCACCTACATCCCCCTCCCCGTCTTCCTTCTCTCCTTTTTACTCTAGAAATCTATACCCTATTGAGTGTGTATGCTGTTTCCTTTCTGAGTCATTTCTGATGACATTGAAGGTTCCCTCATTCCTCCTCATCTTCCCCCTTCCATATCATTGCAAAAGCTCATTACAAAAAATATATTTTATATGAAATATCTTAGCCTATCCTACCTTTCCTTTCTCTTACTCCCTTTTAGCCATTGACTACATTTTTACAATATATTATATCTTCAAATTCAGCTCTCTCATGTGCTTCATCTATAAAAGTTCCTTCTACATGCTCTTTTAAATGAGAAGGTTCATATGAGTATTATCAGTATCATTTTTCCAAGCAGTAATAAATGCAGTTCGTCATCAGGTCCCTCATAATTTACCCTTCTCCTCCACTCTATGCTTCACCTGAGTCCTGTATTTGAAGTTCAAACTTTCTGTTCAGCTCTGGTTGTTTCAACAGGAACATTTGAAATTCCCCTGTTTAATCTTTTCCCCTGGAAGAGGATGTTCAGTTTTGCTGGGTAGTTGATTCTTTGTTGCATTCCAAGCTCTTTTGCCTTCTGGAATATTATATTCCAAGCCCTTCGAGCCCTTAATGTAGTTGTTGCTGAGTTCTGTGTGATCCTTACTGCAGCTCCATGATATTTGAATTGTGCTCTTCTGGCTGCTTGTAATATTTTCTCTTTGACTTGGGAGTTCTGGAACTTGGCTATAATATTTCTGAGGGCTTTTTTCTGGATCTCTTTCCAGAAGAGATTGGTGGATTCTCTCAATTTCTATTGTGCCTTCTGCTTCTAGGATATCAGGGCAATTTTCCTGTAGGAATTCTCTAAAAATGAGGTCAAGGCTCTTTTCCTGATCATGACTTTCAGGTGTCCCAATAATTTTTAAATTATCTTTCCTGAATCTGTTTTCCAGATCAGTTGTCTTTTCAATGAGATGTTTCACATTTACTTCTATTTTTCATTCTTTTGGTGTTGAAGTATTGTGTCTTGATTTCTCATAAAGTCATCAGTTCCTTTAGCTCCATTCTACATCTGAAGAATTTGTTGTCCTCAGAGAGCTTTCTTATCTCCTTTTCCATCCGGCCAATTCTGCTTTTTAAAGCATTCTTCTCCTCAATAACCTTTTGATCTGTTTTATCCATTTGACCTAAGCTGGTTTTTGACATGTTATTTTCTTCAGCATTTTTTTGGATCTCCTTGACTAAGATTCTGACTTTATTTTCATGTTTTTCCTGCATCTCTCTCATTTCTTTTCCCCATTTTTCTTCTATCTCCCTTACTTGATTTTCAAAATCTTGAAGCTCTGTCATAGCCTGAACCAGACTTCCATTTTTCTTGGAGTCTTTAGATGCAGAAGCTTGTACTTACTCATCTTCAGATTAAATATTTTGATCCTCCTTGGGATCATAGACAAAGTATTTGTCAATGGTCAGGTTCTTTCCCTGCCCCCTTTTTACTCATTTCCTCAGCCCGAGCCTGGTTTTAGGGTGCTTCCTGAGCTTTTTGAGGTACCCCCACAGGAACCTCAGTGTGTGAGGCTTTGACTGCTCTCCTGGTCTGTGAATGATCACAAGCTCCCCCCTCCACCAGGGGGTTGGGGAGGGGGTCCCTCGTCTATGGGGGGGCCTAAACTGAGATCAGGATCTGAATGTGGTCAGAGTCCCAGAGTTCCAGGGACAGAGGACAGACCTTGGAAGTCTCCCTCCACTCCCTTGCCTTAGGTGGGCTGAGAACTCAGGGTGCAGCAGCTGCCTGGAGGCTCCTGCTTACTGGCTCCAGGTGCTTCTGTTTCCTGGATCTGGGCACACAGGCACACTGACTGCCATGACTGTGCTGATAGCCTGAGTTTCACGCTAGCTCTGGCAAAGATATCCCTGCTGATCTTCCAAGTTGTGCTTTGTGCTACCTGGGGTGCAGGTAAGGAAACTGCTTTTGCTGCCTGGAGCCAGGGCTCCCGGGCACCCTGGGGCTGTTTCTGGGAAGCTGAGGTTTCTTCATTCTGGTGGGGCTGCTCCTCTAACCCCATGGAACAGCATTTTCCCACTATTTTCCAGGTTACCTTGGGCTGGATAATTGCCTCACTGGATCTTTCTGTGGGTTCTGTCTCTCAGAAATTTAGAGTCATAATTTTAAGATTTTTGAAATATTTTGGAGAGAAACACCTAGGAGAGGCTCTTCTCCTGCCGCTATCTTGACTCAGCCCCAAGGAGCTTACATTTTAAAGGAGGAAGACAATACATAAAAGATGAAAAGGGGTTGGGACAGGTACCAACCTGGGGAGTGGTAGAGAAAGTCCAAAAAAGTCAGGAGGAGTACAGCCTGGAGGGAATTAAGACAAGCCAGATAGGGGAGGACAATGCTGGCAAGGAGATGGATTCAGAGAGTTGAGGCAAGAACCAGGTGAATTGGATAAGCTTCATCTCAAAATGGTGGTCTCAAAGACGGAATCACTAATGAGGAGAGAAGGGAGCCAGAGCATGTAAACTTAGAGGGCAAGATGAATACCACTGGGTGATAATTATGAAAGGATTATATTTTCCTCCATTTAAGAAAGAACATTCAAGCAAACCCAAAATGGAATGGATGGCCTCCTTCAAGTAGTGAATTCTCTCTTATTGGGAAATGTAAAGGACAGGCTGAAAATCACTTGTAATGTAGAAGAGCTTCATGTATGGGGGAGGATGTTGAGCTACTTGATCTACAAGGTCTTTTACAAACCTGGGGTTCTATGATTCTATGATGATTTATGGAAGTCCTCCTTCTGGATCTTAACTAATTTAAACTACCACAGACTATTGGGTTAAAAAAAGAACTAAGGATCAGACCTCTGTGGAAAGATTTAATTCCTTTTATCAGTTCAACTGTTTCTCCCAGGCAGAGTTGCAGGTTTCTTAGCTGCCTAACATCTCAATATTCAAAACAACACATTAGAAAATCAATGTTAAAACTGGCCAAAAATAAAAGTGCACATGTATCATGTGTGTGTGTGTGTGTGTGTGTGTGTGTGTGTGTGTGCAGAGATTCGGCTCACTGCCATTACAGGCTTACAAGGTATTTATTGTACCTTATTAGCTAGAATCCTCTTTTAATATTCTTTATTCTCTTTGATAGAACTACTTAGAAAGGGTTGGCTTTAAACAGACTCCAAAAGGCTCCTAATGGGCTTTGCAGATCCTGGCCAATGTTCTCTCTTCTCTTTTGAAAAGCAGGTGACCAAGAACTCTGCAGACTGAGCACTGGGGCATGGTGTTTATCATGGTAATCCAATAAAAGCCTACAATAAAGACAACCTGGCATATTTAACGAGATGCATAATCATCCTTATACTGTGTGGTAATTAGGAACAAATGATAAACACTTCATGTAAACAACTGTAAAGAGTGTTCTCACACACTCTAAATGAGTTTCTCTGGACTCAGCTGGAAAGAGGAAGGGGAGAATTGGTTCTAAGAGGAAATTCTTCTGAGGCCTCAGAATTAATAATGCAAAATAATTCAAATCAGATCCCTACATTTGGATCTGAAAGTGACTTTTCAGAATAGCAGTTTCTGACTCTTTATGATCCCATTTGTGTGTGTGTATTTGTTCATTTTGCAAAGATACTGGTCTGGTTTGCCATTTCCTTCTCCAGCTCATTTTACATATGAGAAAACTGAGGCCAACAGGATTAAGTGATTTGTCCAGGGTCATAGTGCTTGTTAGTATCTGAGGCCAGATTTGAAATCACAAAGTTGAGACAGGAAGACCTGGTTCTCTAACCACCTAATTGCCTGAAAAGGATCTTAGAAATCATCGAATCCAAACTCTTCATTTTATAAAAGAAGAAATAGAGGGCAGATTGGCTAATCTCTCATAAGTAATAAGCAATAGACTTGTATTTAAATTGTACCTAGATCTAGAACTCTTTCTATTTCATTGCATTTGCTTCACAGGGACAGTTATAGGGTTCATCATAATCAGTCAGAGAACACGGGCTGAGTGAACCACTTTGCCTTACAGTGATAATTTACATTGGTCCTTCTTCTCCATGTACTGTTATGAGTACACAGGAGGGTGTGCCCATAGCCCAGGGTTCATGGGACCTAAATACATACGTCTTCAAGTTTGGAAGGGACGCACTCCATTTCAAAGGGCAATACTCTTCTTTGGACACTGAAAATCTAAAAAAAAATCAGTAGCCTAGCTTCTAGGAAGCTGGTGGGAAAGAAAATGAAGCAGTGACTTGCATTCTCCAGCAAGTGTGGAAGTAGGGTGAGTAGTGACCTGAACTTTGGAGGAGAAAGAAGAATCATTAGCCTGTAAAACAGGATCAAGGGTTGGATATCCTGAATTCTCCTTTCATTTCCCCATTCCCAAGGCAAGTCTTATACAAGGGAATAAGTTGAGCAACATGGCTTAAAGTAGGGTCTTCCCAAAATTACCCTCCTCCTAGTCTGAAATGCTATCAAGTATTAGAAATTAATTGGATTAACAAGGCAACACTCCTGGGAGAGTTAAGGGGAATTGTCAGCCAGTTATATCAATGAGTAAATTTATTTAATTAGTTTGTTTTTGTAACATCTGGCTGAGATTTACAGAAGGAGGAAATTTTGAAGGGATAAAGGGGGGAGAGAGATTTTCTAGGAACATGAGAGTACTTTAGGGGAGTCCAAGAATCTATGGAATAATTATTATGAGGGGTTCTAGGTAACATGAAAGCTCTGCATACAAAGGGGTACCAGGAGGAAATGGAGGGAAACTCAGAGGGAAATGGTATCAGAGTTAATATTGCCTAAAATCAGATCCTCCTTCTCTGCTTCTAGTCAAATTTGTATGGAGTTGTTTTTCATTTGTGTTCAACTCTTCATGACCCCATTTGGGGTTTTCATGGCAAAGAGTGGTTTGCTATTTCCTTCTCCAGTTCATTTTATAGATTAAGAAATTAAGTTAAACAGGGTTAAGTGACTTGCCAAGGATCACACAACTAGGAAGTGTCTGAGGCCAGAATTGAATTCAAGAAGAAGAGTCTTCCTGACTCCAGACCTGGTGCTCTATTCACTGAACCACCTAGCTGCCCACTGTCCCTTTGACCTTGCCACCATCCTCTAATTCCCTCTGTTCAGTTGGAATAGATGGCCTTTTGGCTTGACTTCTAAATTCCCATACCACAGATTATGATTGCTATTGACTATGGACGGTCACTCTTCCTCCTTTCAAAATTCAGAGCCTCGATTGCATCTCCATTTCAGCTACTGTCCCTTTTTATACAGCCTTCCCATCAAGTTCCCCCCACCCAAGTTCTTCCCACCCTCCTTCCAACTCCTCAAGACTTTTATATCTGGTCTATATTAAGCACACACAGGACCCCAAACCATAGCACCCCTTCCTCCCTGCAATGATTGAACTTAATTTACTCCAGGATGCCATCCCTGGCTGTATATGGTTCATTTCCTTGAAATTGGGTCTTTTCCCCATTTTCTTTTTTGTAGTCTCAAGTTGCACAAAATCCTTGCTCTTATCTGTCTTTTTTAACTCAGTATCATATGCCCTTTCCCATTCTTTTATCTCCACCACCCACCTCTTCTATCCTGTTCTTTCTTCTCTGATATATAGCATCTGTTGTCCAAAATACATAAGGTCCTCAATCATCGGGGCACCTCTTGTGTCTGTGAGGTAACTGGATAATATCCTCTCCTTGGGAGGTTGTAGCAATGAGAATGGAGAGGTGACTGCTTTCCTGTCCTAGGGTGTTGTGTGAGAGTTCAGATAGGATGATCTCCAAGTTCTATTCCAGTCTTATTATTCCGTGATAGGAAACTATTCTTGGCTACCATTCTTCATAAACTTGGAAAAGAACTCTGTGTAGAAACCCACAGCCAATGTTCTATCCACTCATCAACATGCAGAGTTGAGGTTTTTTTTCCTTTTTATATTGTCTTCTTTTCCATGCTGTAGAAGCTTAATAAAAATAATAGACATCTCTCAGATGAAAACAATTATTTCAATCACCAGGAAGAATTTCTGTCGTGGCAAATAGTCAGACAGCCTTTTCTCATCATCCCAACAACTTGGTGACCCAAGGTAATGAGGGCTTCTGCCCTAGGGCAGCCCAAGAGTACCTCCAGGCCCTGGTGAAGGTTACCCTGTGAGATTGTGTGAATGGCAGGTCATTGAGTCAATGAGAGATGCATCCAGGTAAGCATGAGTCTACAAACCTCTGCAGGGTCCATACCACCCTCCCCCACTTTCCCCCAGAGAGCACACTTACCCATGCCAACTGTTGGACTTTATCAAATAATAAAACATGCACAGTGGGTATTGAGAGGCATGGAATTATTCTAATGAGTTTGGTGAAATCTCATTAGAGTGAACAGCAGGTTATTACAAAATGTACGATCTGTGTGCAAATGGGTTCTTTTCCCCCCTCTGACTCTCTGCAGCCCCTTGGTCTCTTAGAATCAGAACTGTCAGGAGGACAATTAGTCATTGCGATATGGCCTCGGTTTGGAGCTGTTCATTTGGAAGGGTTTCAAATGTATCATGGCTAAGGATGGCAATGACTTGAGACCGGGGGGATACCCTCGGGGCAAGGCCTTAGTGTGTCTCCCAGAATTCAATCAGCAAATGGGGGAGGTAGGGATGACTAAGAAGAGCAGGGAGGGGGGAAAGGGGAGCAGGAAAAGCATCAGGGACCAATTTTCCATCTGAAAACAGACATGGTTTTCAGAAAAGGCAATGGCCAATCAGTAAAAGAACTGCAGGGATCCCCTGCCCTGGTAGGAGCTGTAATGGAAAGAACATTACCTATTGCTAGCAGTCCTGTAACTGAGTGTTGGGGAATTCTTTTCCTATAATTATTAGCTTCATTACCATGATAAAATAGACCCTTCTGCAAGCTCAGTGACAACAAGAAGCCTGAGGCATTTGGTAATAAACCAGGAGATACTGTTTAAGAAAATGAGCTGGCAACTCTGCTGGAAGCTTGGACACCTGCTGTCTAGGATGCACCTGTGGTCTTCCCCCCCCTCCAATTCCTTTGTATCTCTTCTCTTTTTTGGGTTTCAAGTATAAAAAAAAAAACCAAAAGAAGATCATTGAATTTGAGAGGTGAAGTGGTTTTTTTGTAAAAACTTTGTCTAACCCTTTCATTTGATGTTTTGTCCCAAGTCATGCTACCTGTTAGAAACCGAGTCAGGATTATGCTTTATGTCTTCTGACTTCCTTGTCATTTCACTGCCCTATCAGGCACCAGCATCCTGTAGGACATGAATTAAAGGTGGTACAATGGATAGAGTACTGGAGTTGAAGTTAGGAAGACCCGAGTTCAAATTCTGACTCCAATATTTATTAGGTAGGTAAAATCACAACTTTATAGTCTCAATTTTCTTAACTTTAAGTTGGAGATAGTCAGTTGAGAACATACTCCAAAAACCTAAAAAAGATTTTTAGAAAGAATTTTATTAAGTCAGTTTGGCAAGGGAGGGAGCCAGAAAAAATGTATAACTCTTTTTGAGTCTTTTTGAGGTTTCTATTATAAAAATCTTTAAGCAAGGGTACCAGTGCACAAACTGCTCCACCTAGGCAGTTTGCTTGAGATGTATATCAAAAATAAGTATAAACAATCAACAAAACTGAGCAAAGCAAAAGCTTTGAGTGGCACCAAAACCTGGGTGGGCAGACCCAAAACAGGACCTGCATGGCTAGATATCTAAGCACTCCTCACAGCAATCTTTGGCTTCCCTAGATGGTGTCTGAGGTTAGCTCCACAGGAAGTTTTGAGTTGACTAATTTCTAATCCTATGAAACTAGGTTCAAAGAGTATTACAGATAATAGATAATAAATGATAATATCTATAATAAATGATTGCTAGTAACAGATAATAGATAATAATCCAGTTAGGTAGTGGTCACTTTTTTGGCTTCCCTTAATCCCTCATGGTCTTTTTTCATCAGTATTCCAGTCAAACCAAACTGCTTTCTGCCCCATGGACTTGTCCTGTACATCTCAGAATGCACCTTCGCCCCTGTTGTCTCATACTTAAAGATGTCCCCTCTTCTCCTCTATGCAATTCTTACTATTCTTTTTTATTGATGGGGTCCCCAGGGAGGGGAGATCACATTTTTTCAATCCCTGCTATAATCTGAAAGCCCACTCAAATGCCATCTCCTTCAGGAAACCTACTTTGGACCTCACATGACAATAAGTATAAACATAATACCTCACATAACACCATTATATGGTTTACTTAAATATTCTTATTGTGTAATATTGCATGTTATAGGTATTTGGATTTGTGTCCTTTACCTTTCGTTGTTCAATTGTTTCGGTCATGTCTGACATTTTCAAATTCAATTTGCATTATTATCATTTTCTCCATTACTTTCTTAAGTCTAGACAAGCCCTGATTTGTTGCATTTGTCAGTTTTAAAAGTGGAACTGTTCATACTGAAAAAAATGTAATAATTGACTCCTGGTAGCACTTTGGAGCTAGCTCTAGCAAAATGCTAAGGGCTTGGGGGGGGGAGACAAGAAAAGAGCTAGAAAGGTAGATGGGATCCAGACTGTGTAGGGACTTATATGTCATCAAAGGCATTTGTGTTTTATCCTGGAAGCAAAAAAAAATGAGTCATTTATTAAAAATAAATATTATTTTAAAATTAATAATAAATGTTTATGGGGTGGGATTATAGTAATTGAAGATTCTTGAACAGGAGAATTACATGGTTGAATCTTTTTTTTTTGGAAAATTTTAGCAACTGTAGGAGGGAATGAATTGGAGAGAAAAGAGAAAAGCAGGGAGACAAAGTAGGAATAGTAGAGAAATAAAAGTGAGTAAAGAGAAAATTGTGAGGATTCCCATTGTGGTTATTCTTGAGGTTTCTTTGGTGTCAAATGAGATTGGATATATGATAGCACTTTGCAAAATATAAAAGTGCTAGCTATTTTTATTGTTGTTCCTTAATTTTTTTAAATGGACAGTTTTGGTATTCCTAGTCATCATTTATCAGTGACTTCTACTCTTCCTGAGGTCTTGTTTATTTGTTTGTTTTTTCCTCTAAAACCTAACACAGTTTTTGGAAGCCAAATAAATACTCTTTGATTGATTGCTGTTCATTTGTTCAGATTGCTAGTTATCAGCTATGGTATGTTAATTGGACACTTTCAAAAATTTACTTATTTCTCTTCCCCTCCAAAAATGACTGCATTTATGCATAAAACTGGTCAGGAATACTTGCAATAATAAAAGAGCCACACAGAGTGACCAGTTAGAGTTGAATCTGATGCTTCAAAACATACTTGAAGACTCATAGCTGAATTCAGATTTTGTATAAAAACTTGCTGAGAGTTGGTTAACATGCAAACGTGTCTATAACCGGAACCATTCACCAGCCGTTACTTTGGGAGCTAGGATTACACGACCAATCAAGCTTCAGCCCCTCCTTACACCATAATCTGGTGTGAGGAAGGGAGGAGTAGATGAAAGAAAATGTGTGGGGTGAGAAATGGGTAGGCTACCAGTTCTGCAGTCAACACTGTAATGATGTTGGCTGTATTGAGACTTCAGTCCTCTTTTCTGACAGGAACATTTATTATTTGTTAGTGGCTGCCTTATCTAACTCCTCTTACATAATCACCCATAAAACCAAAGCACTTTTTCTAATCCTGATACTCAGTTCTGTTAAAATGACTAACAGATGAAATGCAACATGCTGCCCTCCCTCAAATCTTGAACATGATGCCGGTAGCTTTCAAAAATTGAGAAATCAGTTAATTTCTTGATGAAGGTTTTAGAGTGCTTTCATACTGGTTACCTCCTCTCTGGACTCAAAGCACACTGTATTTTTTCTGATGGTGTCTCCTAAATGGAGAAGGATGGTAAATATAGCATTGTGGAGATGTGAATGAGTTTGGTCTACTTGTTTCTGAAGGTGGACATGTTCTTAAACTGGACAAATATGCCATGCCCCCCTCGCCCCACCAGGTCCCCACCAAACACAGATGCACGCAGTTCAAAACCATTATGTTTTAACCAAGTTTCCTTCTACTCAGGAGTCATTGTGAGTCATTACTTTATTGTAGCAGAGACTAAGACATGCTTGCCTCTGTATTTGTTCTCGGTTACATCAATCAATCTTTTGTGTTTGGTTATTTTTTGTTTTTGCTTGTCTGTCTGTTTGCTTTTTGATTTCTGAAGGCAATGGGGTTAAATCACTTGTTCAAGTTCACACAACTAGGTAATTATTAAGTGTCTGAGGTTAGATTTGAACTCAGGTCTTCCTTTCTCCAGGGCCAGTGCTCTATCTACTGCACCACCTATCTACCCCTAATCAATCAATCCTTGCTGGCAGAAAATGACATGAGAAAACTTGGCCTTCAGATTCCAGTATAAATCAATCATGGGAAGCTAACTATCCTTTCTTATAGTCTAGGCATCTCTAAGTCAAGTAAGCAAGCACACGCACACACAGACATACAGACACAGATACACAGACACAGATACAAAGAACACAGATATATAAACACACAAATACAGAAAAGCCAAATATTATTGAGAGTTAGGATTGATTAACTGGATGGGAAGAGGTTGGGACCAGAAGTCAGAAAGACATCTTCCTTTGTTCAAATCTGACTTCAGACACTTCCTAGATGTGTGACCCTGGATGTCATTCAACCATGTTTGCCTCAGTTTCCTCATCTGTAAAATGAACTGGAAAAAGAAATGGCAAAGCACACCAATACCTTTGACAAGAAAATCCCAAAATGGGTCATGAAGAATGGTACATGATTGAATTGACTTGAAAATAACAATAAAAATAACAGCAAAAGAGGCTCTGTAAAACATCCAGAGGTTAACCAACATGGAGAGGGGACTTGAAACCCTCCTTGAAAATTGAAATGTGTGGAACAACTGAAGAAGTTGGAAGTTTTTACCCTAAAGAGAAGGCAAGGAGGTGGCAAGGAGGGAATAGGGAGCATGAACTCTGTCTTCATATATTTGAAAGGATGCTATGCAGAAGATGGAATATTCACATATGGCTTGACATGGTGGGGTGGAGAATTTTCAGATAATTATGGTTGTCCGAAGTAGAATATGTTTCATCCATAAATAATGAGTTTGCTGTCACTGGAAACCTTCAGAAAAATCTGGGTGGCCACTTCCTAGGGATGTTAAACAGATTTATACTTCTAGTTCTGTCCTCTATTCATGTGATTCCATGTTGTCATATGCTTTATTGCTATTTTAGTTTAATGTTCTCTAGATTATAGATCAAAGGGGCAGTGGCCTCCTGGTTGCTTCAGGTCTATCTCTGCTCAGGGTTTTTTCCTCTGTTTCCTATTGCTGGAATGTTCTCCCTCTTCAGTTCTACCTACTGACTTCTCTAGATTCCTTTAAGTTCCAACTAAAATCTCATCTTTAACTGGAAGCCTTTCCCAATGCTTCCTAATTTTATTGAATTAACTTCTATTTTTAAATTGATTTCTTATTTGTCCTGTATATATATATATATATATATATTTCTCTCTTTCCCTCTCCCTCCCCTCCTCTCCTTCCTTCTCTCTTTTTCTCCTTTCCTCTCTTCCCCTCTCTCTTTCCATCCATCCATCCATCCATCCATCCATCCCTTTATCTCTCCATCTCTCCATCTCTCTCTCTCTCTCTCTCTCTCTCTCTCTCTCTCTATCTATCTATCTATCTATCTATCTATTGTTTTAGTCTCTTGGTCTCTGTCTCTCTGCCTGTCTCTTTGTCTCTGTTTTCACTTACTGTCTCTGTCTTTTTCTCTGTCTATTTCTCTGTCTCTGTATCTATCCATCTTTGTCTCTGTCTGACTCTCTCTCTCTCTCTCTTTCTGTATATATATATATATATATATATATATATATATATGCTTATATGTTTGTATTAGATTGTAAGGTGTTTGAGGTCAGGGGTCTGTCTTTTGTCTCTTTTAGTATAGTACCTGCTATCTGGTGCTTAATAAATATCGATTGCCTCAAAAGTTCATTCCCAGCTCTAATATTCTATGATTCTGACTTAATAATGCAGTCATCTAAGTTGTTAAGACTACATACATATTATTTATACAACATTCTATATCTATATTATATATTATATACTACAACCATCTATCAGTTATAGTTTAGTTTTATTCTAATTTGGAATTTGGGATTTAAACCAGATGCAACTATTTTCTGGACTAGGATTTTATATTATTCTCAACCTCTGGGCACATTTCCAATCTAGAGAAAACAGGACAGAACAAGGTTATGTGTATTACTCAAGGTCACACAGACATTGGGAAGTACAGGTCTTGAGGTCTACATCTCCTGCTCATTTCCCAGAGGCTGGAAGCTTGTGATCCAATATTGGGAAGAATTTGCTGAATCCTACTTTTATGTATGCCAATGATAGATTGAGGTGAGAAGAGACCTTTTGCCCATCTGCTCTCTCATGCTCTGATTCCTCCCCTCCTTTATCCAATTCACACATGTGTGTATGCACATGCACATATGTGAATATATGTATATGTGTATAATGTGGATCTATATGTTTATATGTATATAAATGTGTACACACACACACACACACACACACACACACACACATATATATATATATATATATATATATATATATATATTCCTTTATTTAGTCCCTATTTACACATATCTGTTGAAATCAGATGTAACCAGGTCTAGCAATGGGATTTCTAGGTAGATGTGCTGTGTGGGTCTTCCTTTGAAACCTAGTGTTTCGTTGGTTAGAGCTATGTTGAATGTGTGCCATATGATTCAAATAGTTGATGACAACTATGCAGGTTATTTGGGGAGAAAATGGGAGGGGACATCTCTGTAGGACACTGTAACTCCTACTCCTTCCAAGTTTGAAGTGGGAATAATAGGAACCAAAAATGCAAAATATCACCAAGGCTATGTTTAGATTATTTTAACCATTAGCTTGTTCACTGTTTATAGTTTTGCAAAGCAGAGCTGCACATAATAATAATAAAAATAGCTAGAATTTATATAGGGTTTTAGGGTTTGCAAAGCAAAGATGGTGAGAAGCTAGAAAGCTTCTGGAACTTTTCCTGAACTTTAAATGAGCCTCTAAACAGATTCTAAAGCAACAGAATCCTTAAAAAACAGAGTGAAAAAACTTTTCAGAGTTCATGCTGGGTTTGTATTATCTTTGTATTATCTTCCAGAGCTCAGGGTCATCTCTACACCAGAATGAACAGAAGATTTTCTTTGTCTCCCCTGACAAAAAAAAATATTCCTTAAAACTATATGTCAGCCATTGCTTGGAACCCCAGCTTTGGAATCACAAGCACAAAGTTCAGCCTTGAAGAAGTCTTTGATAATAAAGATCTCTGAAATAATTGAATGAGTTGATTTCCTCCTACCAATGGAAACCCTAGAAACATCTGGATCTGGGTCATTTCAAATCATCTTCTGAGGGTTCTTTATTAGGCAACTAGCAAGAGGGTAGAACACTGGGGCTTGAACACAGGAAGTTTCGTTGTTATTGTTTAATTTATTAGGTGTGACCTACACTTCTTCAGTCCATTTGGGATTTTCTTGGCAGAGATACTGATACTATTTACTTCTCTAACTCATGTTACAGATGAGGAAACTGAGTCAAAGAGAGTTCAGTGACTTGCCCAACATCACACAATTCGCTGAGGTTGCATTTGAAAAGCTTATTTTGATTCTAGGACTAGCTCTCTATTGAATCAACTAGTTACCTGGAATTAGGAAGATCTAAATTCAAATCTTGCCTCACACCTCCACTTCTCTCACTTTTGGTTTCCTTTTATGTAAAATGGGGATGCAGCATAGGGTTGATGGGGATATCAGATGAGACAAAATTAAATCATTGTTCAAATATTTAAGTGCTATATAAATATTCCATCTTATTTTTTATTATTCATTTTTCCAGTGAGCATTAATCTGCCTACCAACCTACAGAACAGGTTTATTCAGAGGCATATGAAGAAAAGAAAAGGCAATTTCATTTAAATCATGAGAATAATCAAGCGTTTAAAACACTTAATTGTTTTATGTTTTTTTTCCCCTTGCCAAGAATTCAGTTAAATTCCCTTCAAAACTCAAGGCATCAACTAGTCTATCCCTTAAGTCCTGCTAGTGTGGTTCCCAGAACCAGTGTAGCATCAATTGCCCGCCTCCTTTGCTCTGAGATCTGGTCTCTATTGTTTTGAGTCTTTATCTAGGCTCATAACCATCAGCATCATTTCTCAACAGAATTTCGCAGTCATCCTGGCTTCTGATCAGCTTCTGAAAGGGTTGAAGGACTTTGTAGCACTTACCTGATAGCTACTGTCTCTACTGCTTCTGTCCCTGTTCTCATGGCCTTGGAACATAGCCCCCTCTTCATCCAATCCCTATGTGACTTGTTCCATGGGCCTATCATCTCATGAGAAATGCATTCCATTTAGAACTGCTTCCTTCACACACTTCATGAAAATCTTACACTTACAAATAAACTGAGAGCTTCAATAGGCTTATTTTCCAATGTCTGACTTACAGTGGTAAGTCTAGACTGGTCACAGAAGATGAAAGTCTTAGTTTTGTGAGCTCAGTTCTCCTGTGACTAAGAATTACAATAGCTTGTATGGTTTTCTCTGTTAAGGGGGATGAGTTGTTGCCTGGAAGGAAATGTGTATGATGAGCCCATCCAGAGAGTCAGTGAGATGGAGAGAGGAGGAGACAGAGGGAGAGGGAGAGGGAGAGGCTTTACCAAAATGGAAGGAAAGTATGTTTCTTCAATACATCAGCAATAATCTGTTGTTTCACCACGTGAAAATTCTCTTCAATCAAACAGATTAGAACCCTTCCTTGTTTAATAAATAGATGGCTTCATAAGGTGCCATAGACAAATAATTCAAATGAATTTCTGATCTCCCTGAAGCAGGTCACACTCCATCCATGCCCTGCCTATCTTAGATAAGGGTAATTAGGTGGTACAATGGATAGAGCACTAGCCTTGGAGACAGGAGGACAGGAGTTCGAATCCAGACTCAGACAACTGACACTTATTAGCTATGTGACCATAGGAAAGTCACTTAACTCTGAATGTCTCTCCTCCAGGAGATCTCCAGTTGTTCTGATTTATAGCTGACCACTGGACCCAGATGACTCCAGAGGACAAAGTGAGGTTGGCGACTTTGCACAACACCCCCTCATTCAAATTAAATTCACATGCTTGTTACATACCCCCTCTCTGATGTCATGGTGGTCTTTGAGAATGAAGGACAAACAGCACTTTGGATATGACTCTTTTTTACAACTTTCTTAAACTCTCCAGAGGATGGCCACAAACACATCAGAGACCTTCCTTGATTTCTCTTGATGCTACAAGAGTATTTACCAGTGAAGCACTGTGTCCCTAATTCACATCCCACATTCCTGCTATGCAACTCAGAACCTCTTCCTTTGGTATAATTCCTTGACCATGCCATCCACTCCTGTTTTCCCAAAGTCCTCATTAGCATATACACTATAGTCTGCTCACAACCGCTATGCTTCTTTATGCTGCCTTCAGTACGATATACATTTTAAATCAGAAGAAGCATATCCCATGCCTTGCTGCTAGATAGCAATAACAAGAGAATATTGGGATTATCGAAAAGATTCACCTTTTTTCATGAGAAACTTGGAGTAAAGGTGGTAATACTTAATGGGTGGTTAGGTGGTACAGTGGATAGGGCCCTGGGCCTAGAGTCAGAAATACTTATCTTCATGAGTCCAAACTGGGCCTCAGACCCTTAAAAGTTTTTTTTTGTCTCCATTTCTTCATCTGTCAAATGAGCTGGAAGAGGAAATGGCAAACCTACTCCAGTATCTCTGTTAAGAAAATTCCATATGGAATCATGGAGAATTAAAAACAATTGTAAAATGATATAATAGCAAATTTAAAATTTCCCCAAAACAATCTGACCTACTATCTCCCGAGTCCAACTCAATGTCCAACTATACTTAGGAGTTCTCTCTCTCTCTCTCTCTCTCTCTCTCTCTCTCTCTCTCTCTCTCTCATACACACACACACACATCTGTCTCTTTAATAAGTATTCTGCTGGTTCTGAAAGAAGATAAAAGATAAGGATGGCTTTAATCATTCCCTAAATTTGTTTTGCCTTTCCTCTCTTCTTTCTCTACATTTTTATACCTAATCCAAGCTAAGGCCTTATCTATAGTGATGTAGATAATTCAGACTAAAAAATCTGTAGTGGTGTAAATTACCAGCATAATGGAAGGAAACAGTTTGTATAGTATTATTCCTTACTGTTTTAAGAAGAGAAAAACATTTGGCGTTACAGAACCTAGATTGTAACCTTGTCTCTTCCACCCAAATTTATGCAAGCCTCAGTTTCCTGATCTGTAAAAAAGAAGGGGTTGTATGAGAGTACCTTCTATAGTTTCTTCTACCTTTAAATCTATGATGCTGTGATTCTATGATCAGGGATCTGTACAGTTAAACCAGTTATAGTTAAACCATGATCTTCTTTCAATTTAGGAAATCACTGCAGCTCATTCAGGTGTCTACATTTTCAAACCCAACATCTGGCACCCTCTGGGGTGCTTAAATGTTCACCTCATTGCTTTGATCATCCTCTTGTGGCGGACCTTTTCAGATCTGAGCTTGTGGCCTAGGTCCCCTTCCCTAGCTTTTGGCAGCCAGGCACCCTCCTCTGGGGCTACTGTGAACGGTGTAATCCTTTGGCCATCTGCCTAGCAAGCATAACTATTGTGCTGGGCTAGGGACCACACTGGGCTGAGTGGGTAAGAATGTTCATCGCCACACTTAGTCTCCACTGATATCTGGGCTATATTCCACATAAAAGATGATATCAGGGAACCTCGAGCCAAAGGATGCCATGCAAACCAAGGGGGCAAGTTGGTGTCATTGTTTACATCTGATGCTGCTTCCTAAGGAGAGAAGAAATGATGCCACCCACGAAAATATCTTGGCAGAGAAGCCTCCATAACACATGGAAAACTTAGATTGGAGACAGGATTATTAAGTTCTTGTTCAATGAACTAGAAAGAATAAAATATTCTAAGAATATTTTGATATTTAATAATAGAATAGATTGATATCTTATATGACAATAACTCTTTCCTCATGACTTCATGAAATTCATAGATATTTCTAGTAGTTTAGGATTATTTTCCCTGGGACATGGAAGAGTGTTGGGGGTGGAGTGAAAAAGAGGAGATTGATATGAATTACAGCCCTGGGACTGGAGTCAGGAAGATCTGAATTCAAATCGTGTTTCACTTATTAGCCTACCTCAGTTTCCTCAACTGTAAAGTTGAGATAATGACAGTACCTACTTTGATCATTATAATAATCAAATGAGATAATATTTATAAAGCAGCATAATGCCAGCAGAGAGTAGGCAATATATAAATTCTAGTTACTGTTATTATTTAATAATGAGAATCTGTAATTTCCCTGACTTGGTTAAACTACCAGTTCCCTCAATTAATATAGACTTACAATCAATTTGTTTTTTAACAGATGAGAAAACTAAGGGCCTAAGGGATTTAAAGTATTTAGAGCTCAAAGATTTTAAATGTCAGTCTCTTGTCTTATAGATACTGATGTCTTATACCGAGTCTCAGAGAGGGAAAGTGAGTGGTGTGGCAAAGCCTTTGGGTTTGGAGTCAGAGGAACTAGGTTCACCTCTTAGTTGTGATTTTTTGTGAACTATGTGATCTTATATAAACCACTTTCTCTTTCTGATCTTATATAAACCAACTTCCTCTTTTGCAGAAGGTTGGTCTGAGGTCCCTTCTAGTGCTGAACCTATGAACTCCCTAAGTAGCACAGCTGAGTCTTAGTCCATTCCATTAGACTTCTTAGACCAGCCTGCCTGTATATGAATACAGTCCACCATGAAAGCAACAATCCGTCAATCAGTATTTACTAAGCACCTACATGTGTTATTAGGATTTTTGTATTAAATCCTTAGAATACAAAAAGAAACAAAAAAGGTCCTTGCCCTCAAGGAGTTTACAATTTAATGGGGGAGGCAAATTATATCTATATCTATATCATCTCTATCTCTATCTCTGTCTCTATCTCTATATAATATATAATGCATATAGTCTGCATTTTATATATATAATATATATCAGATATATAATATATAAAAAATAAATATATATAGTATACAATATAAATATATAATGTACAATGTGTATAACTTACTTTATATATAAATATATGTAATATATATGTAAAGCAAGATATATACATTATATATATATATATATATATATATATATATATATAATTTGTCTCTCCATTAAATTGTAAGTTCCTTGAGGGCAGGGATTTTATATAAATATAAAACAAACTATATAAATTATAAATAGGAAATTATTAACAAAGACAACATTAGAATTAAGAGGGGTTGAAGAAGGTTTCCTGCAGACAATGGAATTTCAATTGAAATTTGAAGGAAACCAGGGAAGTCAGGAGACAGATCTAAGGAAGGCAAGCTTTCCAGCCATGGGGAACAAGAGAAAAATCAACAAATGGCCCATCTTGTTGGTAATCAGGAGGCCATTGTCACTGATGTGAAGAGTATGTGTTGGGGAAGAAACTGTAAGAAGATTGGAAAGATAGGAGGGGACCAGGATATGAAGGGCTGTGAAGGCAAGATAGAAAATTTTGCATTGAATCCTGGAAATGATAGGGAGTCACTGGGGTTTGGAGAGTATTGGTTATAAGATCAGGCTTGCACTTAGGAAAATTAGGAGGCAAATGGAGAATGGATGGAAGTGGGGCATGATGAGGTAAGCAGACATAGACACACTAGCAGCTATTGCAATAGTCCAGAGGAGAGGGTGGGGGTATTGCAAAGGTGAAATCACTATCACCAACTCACTCTAGCCTAATGACCTTCATTTATGCAGAATTCATATAATGCTTATTGTCTGGATCAATTAAGTTAGCCCTGAATAAGATATTTCCTTTTATCATTATTTCATCATTTTCTGTTCTTTATATAGTTCCCCCCCCCAAAAAATACTCTAAGCCCTTGTGTAACAGGAAGCATCATGTGTTATCATTGCTAATAATCCAGGTCTATTGCAGGAACTAGAAGGGTTTATGACAAAGTAGACCATCTAGTTCATATTGAGAAGAATATCTGGCATTTTTGGGCAAAAGTCCTAAGTAAAGATCAAACAGATACGTGGAGATATCTAAGGACTTAAGAGATAGGGTCAACAATGGAAGGGCCTAATGTTACCCTCACACTGGGACCGGAACAGATAATTCCATTGTAAGGTAGCCCACCAAACCACTTATGTTGGGGCTAGACTTGGAAACTTCAAAGTGAGAATTGGAAAGGCAGGGAAAGGATAAAACCAGGAATGTTATGAGGACTCTCATGCTCAATACTCTTCAGGCCACAGAAGGGGAAAAATCCCCTCTAGTTAAGTTAGAGGCTGCTCCCAGAATTTCATAGAGGATACTTATTTGGGTTCATGCTTCAGGTAATCTCATCGGGTCATGGCAGATCCAAGATCATAGCTAATATAATAATAATTTATATAACACATAAAATGTGAGAAAAAAAACCAACCAAGGTACAGGTAAGAGAAAGGGGCCAGACAGAATTGTGAGAGAAAGATTAGACAAGAAAAACAACTAAAGTTCTTTCAAATCTACAGAACTTCTGCATAGCATCTAGCCTGGTGCTCTCACACTGTAGCCATGGAAACCCTGAAATGTTAGAGTTTGAAAGGACCTGAGAGATTATCTCATTCAACATCCTTCATTTTACATGAGGCCACAGAGACCCAGAAAAGGGAAATCATTTTCCCAAAGCCATGCTCTAAGATAATGGTAGAATGGAGACTTTTACCTGGTTCTCTTAACTCCCAGTTTCATCCTGCTCACAAAGAATTATTAAATGAATGAATGTATGTGTGAATGAAGAAATAAAAATATAGAAAATGGTTATTGACCAAATGGATAGACTGAGAATTTTCAGGAATCCTGGTCTTAAAAAAGAAATAATATAGGATTGAAAGATAAAATCACTTGGGTCAGGAATAAAGAGAAAGTTATAAATTCAGTTTTTAGACTGTACCTTTCACTTTAGAGAGAATAGCCAACAAAATCAAATTCAATAATGAAGTCCTTTGAGTCAATATTATAAATACCATAACCAGTAGTGCCAGGCATTGGAGATAGAACTCTGGCCTGAGGGTCAAGAGACTTAACATCATTATGACCTTGGACAAGTCACACATCTCTAGACATCTCAGTTCTATCCCTAATCTAAAAAATGAAAGTAGATTAGATTTCAAGAATTAGCAGATCACGACTCCTGGACTGAATCTGACCCAATAAATCTTTATTTTAAATGTGAAAACTTTTTTTTTTTAGCTCATGGACTATAAAAGTAGACTGGATTTGACCCAAGGGCCAGATTAGATCTCTACAGTCTGTGCCAGATATAGTATTCGATAGCACTATAAATATGCAATCGCCCACCCTACAACTGGCCAAGTGAATTTACATGTCGTTCCATCCAGTGCTTTGGTAGAAAGCCTCATTGGACTCTGATTGAAGAAAAAAATACCAAAGTGATATAAGATCAAGCCATGTCTGTCAACAATAATAAGACCTGAGAGTCAAAGGGACTAGTCACCAGTCAGGAACAGGATATTTTGGGCTGCCATTAGAAGTGAACCAGAGGGGCGGCTAGGTGGCATAGTGGATAAAGCACCAGCCTTGGAGTCAGGAGTACCTGAGTTCAAATCCGGTCTCAGACACTTAATAGTTACCTAGCTGTGTGGTCTTGGGCAAGCCACTTAACCCCATTTGCCTTGCCAAAAAACCTAAAAAACAAACAAAAAAAAAGAAGTGAACCAGAATCAAGCTCTTTGGGAAAAAGCTATGTGGCTCCAGATAGTTTGAAGCTATTTAGGGCTCCCATGCTCTACTGCTACTCCATTTAGAACCTGTGCCCATGCCACTAAAAGAAGAATAGGGTTATAGCCTCATCTGGCTATAACTACTCCAGAGCAGTTTAACGGAGATGCTATGTGTCATGGGAAGTTAGAAAGTGATCATTCCTGATCCAGACAGTTGTCTGATTCTGGCAATAGTATTTTTGCCCATTTTTCTATGTTGAGAGCTACAAGAAGTTCCAACCACACCATCTAGACACGTGGCAAGGACACAGGTCTCACTGCTATTTCTCTTAATCCTGGCATCATGATACCCAGACAGACGGGGGTAAGTTATTCTGAAAAGAGTACCAGGAGCACTTTGCAGGCAAAAAACTATGTAAATCCAAAGTATTATTAGTGCTTCCTCCCACCTAAAGGCTGTATTTCCACCCACTGCCTCCAATCATCATGCTGGGCATCCTTCAGCAGGGCACTGTCTGGTAAGTACAGATGGAGATGGCTCTTGATTCAGCATCCAAGGCCCTCACGTTGTCTCCTCTGTTAGATGACTGACTCACTGGATCACGCAGATGAGCAGGTGATGGGCTGCTTTTCTGAAAAATGGAAACATTGCTATTACTACCCAGCATACAAGGAATTTTGGGGGAGGATCAAGCAGGGACAAATGCAAAATGTTGGAAACAATGCATTATCTTATCTGAAAGTTAGGTAGGTAGAAGCTAGCAAACTCCAAGTGGCTATTTTCCAGGTGACACAAAGCCATATTCTTCACCCTAAGTTCAGAAACAGCATGCATTGTTTCTGAAAGTATAGTCCAGGGATGCCTGGGGATCTCTGAGACCTTTCAGCAGATCCATGAGTTCAAAAAGATTTTGAAAACAATACTGAAATTTCTTGTTATAAAATAGTAAATTTGGTAAATATAACCTACATCAAGATCTTGGTGGTGGTAGGATCCTTGGTAATTTTTAAGGATATAAAGAAATCCCGAGACTAAAAACTTTGAGAATCATTACTATAATGAATAGAGTGCTGGGCTTGGAGTCAAGAGACCTGAGTTCAGATCTTGCTTCTGACATTCATTATCTGTGAACAAATTATTTAACTTCTCTTGATCTTAATTCCTCATCTATAAATGAGAGGGTTGGATTAGATCTTTATGGTCCCTTCCATGTCTAAGTATATGATTTGTGAATGCGCCTAGTGTGCTTTTTCACTGACATTAGCAGTCTGGAGTAAAACCTGGGTTATCAACATAAGGTTTTATCCTTCATGCTACAGGTTTCCCCAAACAGTGAAGAAGTCATTTTCTATCTGATTTTTTAAAGCTTCATTTCTTTTTCTTTTTTTTTCTTTTTTTCTTTTTTGCTAGGCAAACGGAGTTAAGCGGCTTGCCCAAGGCCACACAGCTAGGTAATTAGTAAGTGTCTGAGACTGGATTTGAACCCAGGTACTCCTGACTCCAGGGAAGGTGCTTTATCCACTGCGCCACCTAGCCGCCCCTCATTTATTTTTCAAATTCAAAGGCTGAATTAATCATGTGAGTCCTACATAACCAACTCTAATGACTTCCCATCGCCTCTAGGATAAAATAGGACCTCTT
Source organism: Macrotis lagotis (assembly GCF_037893015.1). Taxonomy (NCBI): domain Eukaryota; kingdom Metazoa; phylum Chordata; class Mammalia; order Peramelemorphia; family Peramelidae; genus Macrotis; species Macrotis lagotis. The sequence goes on from NC_133663.1 coordinate 92,569,833, forward strand.
CTGTTTAAGGTTCAAAGCCTTGATTACCTGGTTCCAACACATCATTCCAAGCCCAGTTCTTCAGTCTAGCAGCTCAACTGCCTTTCTCTCTATTCTTCTCTTACAGTCCTCCACCTCCCATCTTCTTGACTTTCCATTGGGTTTGTTTCCATTGGCATTTCATCCTTCCTTAATCTGCTCAGTAGAGTTTCTCTCTTTCTTTAAGATGCAGCTCAAGCACCATCTTCTCCATGAAACCACTCTTGTCTAATGCTTCCATTACTTGTATGTAACCACTTTATTCTATTTATTCCAAGCTACCTTATATGTAACTTTGTATTTTACTTATTCACTTTAAATGTATGCTATATACATATTATATGTCCTGATTATTTCCCCGATTAAAATGGAAGCTTATTGCAAGTAGGGATTGTTTTATTCTTTTTTAATTGCACCCCTCAATATCTGGTTTAGTGTCTGGTATTTGATAGACTAATTATTGCTAATTGATGGATTGATTGAACCCTTGAACTTCTTATTTATCTTAGTGTGGCTTTGAAGGGAGGAAGGAAGAGATGCTAATGATGATTATTCATTAGACATATTAACCATTTTGGAAGAAGTCAGAATTGCCAAGGCACCAAAATGTTTTGTCAATAAACCCTTTCCCAAGTTACATATCCCTTTTTAATCATGGTTTTAAAATATAGTTTGAATTCATAATGACATTTCAGAAGTTTGAGGACAATATGCAAATTGAAGGGGATGGAATTCTTTTTTTAATTATATTTTAACCCTGAAGTATCAGAGGTTACAAATATTAATCAGGATTCTTTCTAAGGATTTGTTTTGTTTAAATAAAGCTTGTGATTTAATTGTTGTAGGAAGCTCCCTCTGCCTATATAGTTGGACATCTTCAATAGTTGTAGATAGTTTCCTGAGTGTCTTGGTGAGGGTCACATAGCTCGTGTGTATAAGAGAGAACATGAACATAGATCTTCCTGATAGGTTAATGCTTTATATATTATAAGGTCAGAAGACTAGAGATGCACCTTTAACCCCTTCCTCTAGAACCCTCATACCCTCAATTCTGTCTATTAATAGCTTTGCCTAGTCTGTATTGGGAGTGTAGTACAGCTCTCTTTTCTAGACTCTTATGTCCTTTCTGGTTGTATCTATCACCACCAGTTCCCTGCAATCAGTAGAAACTAGTTTCATCCTCTTCCCCTTTATTGGTACCTTCTCTTACCTTCTTTTCAGTATGTAACCAGGATCTTTGCTTATGTAACAGGGTTTGTTATACTCTACTCTTAGAGCATGTATAGAGTTGTCCTGCCAGCTATATGGGTGATGGATTGGCACTGAGGTGTTGAAGAGCCTGGAGTTGGTAAAATAATTCCCTTATTAGTTCCCTAACTTGTAACCGCAGTGAGTTACTTTTGTTTTAAAAGCAGACTAATTTGCTTCCTTTTTTCTTTCAACTGTCCTGTGAAGCAAATAGCTATTTTACTAGAATTACTATAAATGAGGGGAGCATAGTATCTGCCTTTGAATAGGCACTCAAGCAAGAATTTATCATGGCAAGATGAGTCTGATCCTTAGTTGACCTCAGCTGAATTTTTCCATTTGTATCCTTCCAGTTCAGAGAAGGGAACTTAGTCACCTATGATCAATAGTCAACTGAATAACAATCCTTAAATGAGTTTGTCTAGCCTTGGAATGAGTCAGTTTTGTGAGTTTTAAAGGATGGGAGATACTGGGCAGCAAAGTTTCTGCATTAGATATAACTTCTGATTTGACTTGAAAGATGTGGACCTAGAAATAACTGTTTATGTAGGGAGCAGCTGAGGTAAAATCTTTAAACAAAATCTTTATGAATTGCATCATGTCTTGAGACATCCTGTCAGAAAATTGTAGCAATAGTTATTGTTTTTATTTGTTTTCTAGCAATATTAGTTTTGGTATCTTTTGTGGGTGATAGCCATTTCTCCTGCATAAAGGAAATAGCTGTCCAATATTTACTGAGTACCTTTTTATTGCCTCTTTTGTTTTGATTTTTTTGAAATATCCAAGACAAGAACCAAACCTAAGTTTTAAGTAATTTTGGGTTCTGGAGTGAAAGGATATATAAATATGCAAAGAGTATGAGAAAGAGATTCCAACTTTTTTTAGGTGGTCTGAACCTTAGATGAGTCTTAGGCAGAAGAAATTGTTAGTGGAGAGGAAGCAAGTGCAGTGCCCATTCCCATGAGCTAAACAATATTTCTGATTATTACATATGAAGCTGCTTAAGAAAGCATCAAAGCTTTAGAGCTATGAAACCTCAGATCATTTAATTTTACAGATGAGGAAATGGAGGCACAAAGTGATATATATATATATATATATATATATATATATATATAATATATGTATACAATATCACAGATGTAGTGAGAGAGTCAGGCAAAAGTCAATACCCCTACTTTACCACAGTTTACTTTCTGAAAATTAGGGATTAAAAAAATAGCAATACTAATGTGATGGGATACCTCTTCCCCCATCCCCCATATCTTTCTCTAATGTCTCATTGTAAGGAAAAGTGATTCTGGGTTGGCTTTTCTTTTTCAATTTTGAATTTTTTAACATTCATTTTAAAAGTTTGAGTTCCAAATTCTCTCCCCCCCTCCAGTTCTTCTTCCTCCCAATGAGAAGGCAGACAGGATGATACCTATTATATGTGTGAAGTCAAGCAAAACCTATTTCTGATTCTGGGTTCTTAAAAGTTACACTGACAGAGTGTAAGCTCTGACAATTCCTAGTAAGGTAAGGAAGACTTGAGCTCCAGGTCCTAGATGATCTGAATTTTGGCCATGAGTTGTCCAAGGGGAGAATTTTCTGCCCACAGCAGCTCATTAAACTGACTCCTGAAGGAGTTTACATCCATCAGTAAATGAAACACCCACATGCTAAAAAAAAAAGGATTTGAATGATTGAAATATTAATATAATATGCTGTGATGTTTGCTTGTCTAGTTAAATGATTGTAAATCTAAAATGTTAATTTAAAATTTAAAGAAAATGAGGAAGCTTTGGGTTTAAATTCCACCTTTAACTCTTACTCAGATGTTTGTCTTATTTTGTGTTAAGTAAATCCTTTCCTTGGGCTTCACTTTTCCCATCTTCAAAATGAGAGGAATTGATGAGATATCCTACAGATTCTCCTTCTAGCTCTAATTAAGCTCCCCTTTTCCTTTGAGTGCTAAGGCTTTAGGTTTAAATATTTCACATCTCACATTCTACTTGTCTTTTTTAATAGTTAAAATGCCAAAATTCTTGTTGATGACTCCCTCCCCTCCAAAAGAATGAATTAATGGAGCACATTCCATTTTCCAGATTGGTTAAGCTTTCTGAATTATCACAGGAGCTAGATGCAAAACTGTTTCTGCTTTTCATCGGATTACCTGGTAACCATATTCTTACCTCAGTAACATCTTAGGAGACAACAATGTTTAGGATGCAAATCTTAAACCCTGATATTCACTCTCAGTCCCAAACGACACAGACTATTTCCCATGAAATTTCCAATGAGCACATCATTATTTTTTATATGCTGAAATGACAATCTCTACTGGTCTCTTTCTCAGTCTGATAAAATTATATTTCTTCCATTTTTTCTTTCCAATTCCACCCCACATTGTACAGGGAGGTAAGTTCTCTATCCTCCCTTTCTGTCTTTTTTTTTTGAGAGGACAATAGAATGCTGAAACAGAAAGAATCAAACTGAAGAAGAATTGAACAATTCTGTTCTCTATGTTCCATTGATATGACAGTAGCAAAAATTTATCTTACAAGCATCATGAACTGCTACCTGGGTATAAATTTAGGGACTCTGGGAAGGATTTGCTTGCTGAGAAAATTTTGTTATTGTTGAGCTGTTTCAATCATGTCTGATTCTTCATGACCCCATTTAGGGTTTTCTTGATAAAGATGCTGAAATAGTTTGCTATTGCTTTCTCCAGTTTACAGATAAGGGGGCTACATCTGAACTCAGAATAATGAGTCTTCTTGTTTCCAAGCCCATTACTCTATCCATTGTACTACCTAGCTAGAAAATGATGACCCCTATTTACTCACTGGTATTTGATTTTTTTAAAATGGGGAAAAAGTTGCTTTATTTTATAATTAGCAATAAGGCACAGAGAAATACTGATAGCCCTGGAAGTATATTTATTTGATTTCACTCTCCAATATAAATGATAAATAACATTGAGAGTCAATGAATCAGAAATTCCTAAGTTCAAATCCTGCCTTTGACACTTACTCAACTGGGTGAACTCATAACCTATTTGAACCTCAATTCCTCTATAAAATGAGATGGTTCTCAGATTCCTTTCTTGCTCTAAACTCTTTTAAGACTCATCCTTATTTCCATTCAGTAGTCAGATTTTTATTATGGGGGGTCAAATATCATTACAAAACTTTCATCTGTTAAATTCAGAGTTCATGCAGAATCATAAAATAAGCATTGGATGAAATAAAAAAGGTCCTCTTGAAGTTGTTCAATTGTTTTTATTTTTCTTTGAATACTCCAGGATGATTTTTTCCCTACATCTTCACTCCTTGGGCTTTATTATGTGTGAGTACAAAAAGAATTATACCACCTGGCTACCAGTGACAAAACTTAACTAAATATGATGGGAAATAGACTGTTGGAACCAAGAGTCTAGACAAAACCAAACCCCACCCTCTACACAAGCTAGAGCAAGTATTTGTGATAGAAAAGTCTAGACATTTGGGCAATAGGTATGAGACTCGAAGTCTACATTTCATGCTCTTGGAGTTGGGTGGAGAGCAAAGCAAGTCAAAATCAAGTCAACAACCATTTATTAATCATCTACTATGTGAAAGGTACTGTGCTAAGTAATGGAGATACAAAGAAAGACAAAAACAAAAAGTCTCTGCTCTCAAGAAGTCCATAGTCTAATAAGATTGCAAGATTCAGCTCCCAGGGGAGAACAATATCCAGCCTGGGAACCAACCAAGATCCTGATTTTTTCAAGCAGGAAAAAACACACACAAGACCAAAAAAGGCCTAATAAGCAAACAAATTTTATTGGGAAATAAGCTGGAAAGTATAAAAGAACCAATAGCAAAGAACCAAAGGTCATCAGATGATATCTTTTGTACCCCTGGTATTTTCAAGTCTCTGCAAAGATTATGGGAATGCAAATCTTGTAATATGCATCACTAGACTAAAAGGGCTGAATTTTATTCCCAATGAACAGCACTTGACGTTAAAAAAATTAATGAAGACACTAGACTGACTTTCTTTTGAAATGGTGGAGACAGAGTAAACAAGGAAAGATTTTGTTTTCCTTTCATGCTGGAAAAATAACATTTCTTCCTTTCTAGCTCTGTACAGTTGACTAAATTGGAGAGGAATCTGTTTTCTCTGGAAAGATTTATTTGCCCAACAGTAGTTTTTTTTTTCTTTTTTGGAGTGCTGGCAAAAGCCAATAGGTTTGCAGAACAAGGATGTGCTTGTTAACAGGTTTAAAGGCTCCGGACATTGATGGGGCCATTAGAAGATGGAAAAGATTTAGTAACTGCCATTCATGTTATTTTAGATACAGAATATTGAACTATTCAAAGTCTCAGCAGTGAAGTGGCTATGAGTGGGAACTGGGGACTGACAAGGGGGAAAAGGCAGGGATTATGCAGTGAATCTCTCAGGATAAGTTGATCATACTTGGTTCTTAGCTCAAACATTTCCCAAGAGGATCCCCAACCCTTTACAATGACTGTCAGGAGGCAAGAATCAAGATTTCCATGTTTCCAATGGAGAGATTTTTTTGGCTAAGTGGTTATACAGCTCACCTAAGGTCACCTGGTGAGTCAATGGAAAAGCTAAAAGTAGAACCCCCCCCCCCCCAGACTCTTCACAAGACTGCATTTCCTTGCATCAGGCAGACATTTTCCATGATCAAGCAGAGAATAACATGTGAGGAGTCTTCCTCATTAAATTTGAAAGAAGATTCATGAACATCAAACATTATTTCCCATCACCATGTCGATGAGACACAACAAGGAATTGGATTGATTTTGGAAATTGGACAGCACCTGTTTTCTATTTTCTAAATAACTATTTTCATTATGGGGTAGTTAGGTGGTGAAGTGGATAGAGTACTGGGTTTGGAGTTAGGTAGACTCCTCTGGCCTCAGGCATTTACTAGCTGTGTGACCCTGGGCAAGTCACTTAACCCTATTTGCCTCAGTTTCCTTATCTGTAAAATGATCTGGAGAAGGAAATGGCAAACTACTCCAATATTTTTGTTAAGAAAACCCCTAATGGGGTCATGAAGAAACAATTCAACAATAAATGAATAACTATTTTCACCTTAGGGTCAGCTAGATGGTACAGTGGATAGAGCACTGGGTTTGTCATCAGGAAGACTCATCTTTCTGAGTTCAAATCTAGTCTCAGGTACTGACTAGCTGTGTGATCCTCAGTAAGTGACTTAACCATGTTTGCCTCAGTTTTCTCAGCTCTAAAATTAATTGGAGAAGGAAATGGCAAATCTTTCCAGTATCTTTGCCAAGAAAATCTCAAAATGGAGTTATGGAGAATTGGACATGACTGGAAAACAAAATTTTCACTAGAAATAATATCTAGGACATTAATTTTCTGGCATTGTGCAATAGGACTCTTTGCAACAGGAGTTTCGCTTTCATTGTTTTAAATGTCCTTCCAAACATGTTTGTTCCATGGCGAGTAAACAATTTCTTTTTTTTCCTTTAAAGTCTGTCTTTTGGATTTACATCACCTTCATCATAAAATACTATACCCCCCTACCCCAGCCCAAACCCAGTGAGTTTTTTTCTGTAACAAAGACTAAGAAAGTAATTTGACAATATATGCAATGTTATCTATTCATAATCCCAGTCCTCTACAAAGAAGAAAAGACAGAACATTTTCTTATCTCTTCTTGGTCATTATAAAACTGTAACGGTGTTCTGTTTTCCTCATTTTTGTAATTTTTTCTTCTTATTAACTTGCTTATTTTTTTGCCTGTGATAATTTCTTGCTTCTGCTTCCTTGTCTTTGCATCAGCTCACAAAAATCTACCTGTTTCTCTGAACTCTACATCATCCCTGAGAGGGAAATAATATTCTATTACATTTGGACCCAATTGATGGGCCCTCTACTTTGTTTCTAAAAAGTAAAAATATAGTGAGGGCACTTTTCCCAAAAGAAAATCCCAGCAAGGTTTACATTACCAGACTGAAGATTTTACCTCACATTCTTTTCCAAATCACCTATTGCCCAGCTCACAGGTCAGAAAAGTTGGAATCACACAAGTGATTTTTCACTCAGCCCCTCTTGGCCTTGCCAGGTAGCATCAGCCAAAATAAAGGAAGGGAAAGGTGTTTTTTCCCTTTCAGTGGGAGCTTTAAATTTTTTACTTTATTTTTCCCACCACCTACTATCTGTTTTTCTGGAAGTCCACACTGTAAGAAAGCAGGTCAGTCTGAGAGCACTCCCTTATAGTTGTTGGCTTCCAGTACCTGGGTTCATTTAATTTGGCAAAACATAAATGATTAAATGAAAGGAAAAATATGCAGTTTTGCTTTAATGGGCAAAATGATTTTCCGAATGAGAAACTGTCAAATTCCAGACTATGGAGTGATATGGAGAAGTTCCATGGTCAAATAGGTTATGTTTCCAGTCTCCATGTTCTCAAAAGAGTGATAGGAAGGCTGAATACTCTTCTAACTCACAAACCACTCTCATCTTTTGTTTTTTAATTTTCAATGCAATTTTATTTTCCATAATATAAATGTATACCAATTATAATTAAAGGTATAAAAGTATACAAGTTATACAAGATACCAAAGTATTCAAAAGTTTTACTTATATATGCCTTTTGCTCTTCAAATTTCATTTGCCTGGTGTAGACCTAAAGATTTAAATATTATGGACAATGATAATCATTATGTTGAATATGGTGGGAGGTATCTGGGGAAAATCTATTTAGTGGTTTCTTTGAAGGACAGCCTTATACAATACTTAGGAGGACTAGTGAGGATGCTCTTTTTATATTACAAAAGTGTTTCTAGGCCTTTGAAAAATGCCTGCCCTTTTAGGATATGGGAATTTTCAATACATTGGAGATGCTGATCATTTAGACAATTAACAATGTCAACTATCTTTTTTCAAATTTTAAAGTATTTATACCAGTAACTCAGAAACAGAAATAACTAGATAGAAGGCATTTTTGAGTAGGCAGCATGTTCAATGGAATACTAGTTAAGGAATTTTGATGGGCACCGATTTCCCTGTGTAGCCATGGATACTTCTCTGAACTTCAATCTCTTCTTCTGAAAGAAAACTCATTCATTCAATATCAGGCACCAATTATGGTCAGGTACTGTGTTAAGTCTGGGAACATGGAAGCCTAGATCTAGAGCTGGAAGGGTTATAGCAACTCATTTAGCCCAAACCTTTCATTTTACAGATGAGGAAACTGAGACCTTGAGGAATTAGATGACTTGCACAAAGTCACACAAATTGTAAAGAATGAAGCCAGAATTTGAACTCAAATTCTTTCACTCCAATTTTCATATTTTTTCCCCAGTGACTTACATTGTAAAATGAAAGGGTTGAAATATAGGATCTAATAATCAGAGTGTGGGAATCTCTACAATATCCCTAATATGTGACTATTCAGTCATTTTTTTGAGACCTCTAAGGACAACAAATATACTTCCTCTTGATGCTTTGAATGACTCTAATCATTAGGATGATAAGCATCTTTTTGGTGCAATGGATAGAGTCTAAGACCTGGTGTCAGAAAGACTCATTTTCCACAGTTTAAGTCCTATCTTATACATTTAGTAGTCATATGATCTTGGGCAAGTCACTTAACCCTATGTGCCTCAATTTCCTCATCTGTAAAATGAGCTGGATAAAGAAATGGCTAACTGATCTAGGAGTTTTATCAAGAAAACCCCCGGTGGGACAGCTAGGTGGTACGATGGATAGAATCCCAGCCCTGGAGTCAGGAGGACCTGAGTTCAAATATAGCCTTAAACACTTAATAATTACCTAGCTATGTGGCCTTGGGCAAGTCACTTAACCCTATTGCCTTGCAAAAAAACAAACAAACAAAGAAACAAAAAACCAAATAAGGGCATGGGGGGGTCAGACATGACTGAAAAATGAATCAGCAATAACAAAAATTGGGTATAAAAGATTAAACTAAGACTCATTTAGAAATTCTTTTCAACTCTGAGATTCAGAGATCTAGGTCTTGGAATTTGGAAGCCATGTAGTCTAATCTCATTTTATAGATAAGGAAATTGAGGCTCAGTGGAGTTAAGAGACTTGTCTAAGACCATATACTTAGTAAGTAGTGGGTCAGAATTTAAATGTAACTCTTCAGACTTCAAATTTCAAATGATTTCAACTATACCATGGTGATAAGAATGGCCTTTGTCAGGCTTAAACCAAAAAAAAAAAATCTCTTGAATTAATGGTTCAAAAAAGCCAGTACCTGGACAGCAACATCTTTCCCTAAGGGCAGGAAGGCTATAAAATCTAAAGTTCACTATGAGACAGATTCATATGCTCCCAGAGAAACAGAATTGTTCACAACACCTGTTGGCTGTCTGCCTCATTAGAGGTGTGTGTGTGTGTGTGTGTGTGTGTGTGTGTGTGTGTGTGTGTGTGTGTGTGTGTGTAAGCTATCAAATTTCTTGCCTTCTCTAGGAGAGAGGAGATGTGGAAAGGAGAGAATTTAGAATTCAAAATTTAAAAAAATTTAAAAAGAATTAATGTTAAAATAATGTTTAGATGTAATTGAAAAATAAAAGTAAGAGGAAGGAAAGAAAAAAGAAAGAATGAAAGGAAGGAAGGAAAGAAAGAAGAAAGAAAGAGAAAGAAAGAAAGAAAGAAAGAAAGAAAGAAAGAAAGAAAGAAAGAAAGAAAGAAAGGAAAGAAAGAAAGGAAAGAAAGAAAGGAAAAGAAAAAAGAAGACAGGCAGGAAGGAAGACAAGGAAGGAAGGATCAAAAAAAGGAAGGAAGAAAGGATGAAAAAGAAGAAAGAAACAAACTAACAAAGAAAGGATTGAAGAAAGAAAGGAAGAAACAAGGACAAAAAAGGAAGAAAAATAAAAGAGGGAACTATATAAAGTGTCAGTGAAAATGGAAAACCAAACTCTTCAAAGTCAGGAAATTGCTATGTAGGCACATTAGCTCAACCACATCACACACATACACACACACACACACACACACACATACATCTATTTACAAATTTCTAGTTTTCCTTTTAATATGAAAAGTGTAGAGTGAAATGTTACCATCAGCTTACCATAAAGTACACAGGATATGCTGGCAATGGGGCTGAGCTAAATGGCCCTAGAGAAGCCTTGATTTCTCAATTTTCTGGTCTAGAGTGCCCTGATTTTTTTAAACCTAAATTGTGCATTTTCCATCCAATTAAGCCACATCATGTAGAAAACAAGCTACAAGACTGATTTTTTTGTTTGTTTTTTGCTTTTTTTTTGTTTTAGGTTTTTGCAAGGCAAATGGGGTTAAGTGGCTTGCCCAAGGCCACACAGCTAGGTAATTATTAAGTGTCAGAGTTCTGATTTGAACTCAGGTACTCCTGACTCCAGGACTGGTGCTCTATCTACTATACCACCTAGCCTCCCCCTACAAGACTGTTTTTATCATTGAACTATTGTTAAACTTAAAGAAAAATTTGAGTCATAGAATGTTAAAGTTTGGAGGACACTTTGCAATCATTTTAAGCCTGCTTTCCCATTTTAAAGATGAGCTATGACTTGGAGAATAGGTGTGCCTTAACCTAGTAATTCATCCCTTCCTCCTTTCCTTCCTTTCTTCCTCCCTTCCTCCCTTCCTCCCTCCCTTCCTCCTTTCCTTCCTCCCTTCTTCCTTCCTTCCTCCCTCCCTCCCTCCCTTCCTTCTTCCTTTTTTTTTTTTGACCTATGGTTTTAAGGAGTTCAGGTAAATCGAGGTGAGGAATTCTTTCTTCCAATTCAAGTCAGCACTTCTGAAACTGACATTCTGGGAGAATAGGGTGCGCACTGCGAGGCTGAGTGATATGGTTAAGAACACAGACACAACGTGTCAGAGATGATAGCTGAGTCCTCCTGACTTTGAGGTCAGTCTACTATCCCGTTCATCAAGCAGCTTCTTAGTTAATAGTTAATGGTAGCTAAGTGATGCAGCGGATAGAACACTGAGTTCAAAACCAACCAACATTTGTCACTAGGTGTATGACCTTGGACAAGTCACTTAACTCTACTTACCTCATATTCAAGGTCATCTCCAATCATCCTGATTTATATCTGATCACTGGACCCAGATGGTTCTGGAGAAGTTAGCAGTGTATCCCCCTCACTCAAATCCAGTTCATTTGCTTGTCAGTCTCCTTCAAGAACAAAGGAAAGGGGATGGCTAGGTGGTGCAATGGATAGAGCACCGGCCCTGGAGTCAGGAGTACCTGAGTTCAAATCCATACTCTGACATTTAATAATTGCCTAGCTGTGTGGCCTTCAGCAAGCCACTTAACCCCATTTGCCTAAAAAAAAGAACAAAGGAAAGCATCATCATCATCATTTTATTTAATAATTATTTCAAAAACAGACATTTTCATGTCTGTATTAACCTGTAATATTTAGTTATATCCTCTCTGTCTGTCTCTTTCTCTCTCTGTCTCTCTCTCTCTCTCTGTGTCTGTTTCTCTCTCTCTCTGTTTCTCTCTTCCTTCCTCTCTATCTTTCTGTCTCTCATTCTTCTCTCTCCCTGTCTCTCTCTCTGTCTCTCCATCTGTCTCTGTCCCTCTTACTCGCCTTCTCCCCACAATAATTCTGAGAGACAAATACAAGGATTATTCCTATTTACAGATCATTAAACTGACGCAAGCAGGTTAAATGATTTGTCTACAGTTATACTAGTGAGTGTCTGAGGCTGGATTTGAACTCATCTATGCCTTCCAGCTGCCTTTAAAATCAAGAACCCCAAGTATGAATTCCTTGGCTCTGCCACTTATTAGCTGAATAAATTTATGCAAGTCCCTAAATGTCTCTGAACCTGTTTCCTCATCTGCAAAGATAATGATTCTTTTCTGTTTGTTTCTTTGTAAAAATATAATTTTTTTAGTGTTTTATTTTTCTTCAGTTACATGGAAAAAGCAACTTTTAAAATTCATCGTTTTAAAATTTTAAGTTCCATAGTCTCTCCCTTCCTCCCCTCCCCTCCCCACATTGAGAGAGAATGATTCTTTAATTACAGTTGAACCAATTCAAGCGAAGAATGTCGTGATCATTAAGATCTAGTTAGAGAGCTGGGCTTTGCTCTGAGGCTCGCTGCAGGGTCTGTCCTGAAGGCTTCTGTTGTGGATGGGGCCCTAGAGAATGAGATCCAAAATGGAAAGTTCTCTGGATGTAGTTCAAGTCAAAAAAAAATCTACATTACCACTCACAACTCTAAGCTTTAGGGAGTCCTATGATAGCAGAGCTTTACTCCTGCCCAATTTCTTCTTGTTTATATTCACAGTCTGTGGTATCTGTGTACTTTTGGGTCAGCTTCCCTTTGGGGGAGAGTTGGCAATAGAAGGTCAGGGAACTCAAAGTAATTACCAGGCAGACCAAATAAAACAGAGGCCCCTTAGGCCTCTAGAGTCTGATAGGGGCCTGCAATAAGAGATAAGCAAGGGTCAGTTTGCTTTCCCAGTGCTAAAGTTTCCATGATCAGATTATTCCTTTTTTCATCCTTGTCCATTAAACTCTGTTGGTTGACTGGACCCTGAATAAAAAATTGCAAGCTATGACTCTAAATATCAAACCAGATTAGGGAAGACCTGTCTAAAAGGGAGTTCTTTAACCTGGGTTCCATGAACCATTTTCTGTTGGATAGATTTCAGGGAGTCCATGAACTTTAATGGGGGGAAAAATACATCCTTATTTTTGCTAACATCTAATTGAAATTTCACACTATCTTCAATTATGAATGTAGGCAGCAAACATTTCTTTTTTTTCTCTGAAGGGATCAATTGATTTGATCAATTCAATGATCTAAGACAAGTCCAAATGCTATCCATCAAATTCTGAGTGCTAATTGAAGCATTCTTTTTCACGTATTTTTTGCAACACAGTTAATATAGAAATGTTTTGCATGATTTCATATTTATAATGATAACATACAGCTTGCCTTCACCAGGTTGTCAAAAGGACCCATGACCAGCAAAGGTTAATCCAAGATAAACACTACAACAAGGTGGAGCAGTGGATAGAGCGATAGCCTGGACTCAGGTTCCTGAATTCATATCTGAACTCAAAAATATACTAGTTGTATGATCCTGAACAAGTCACCTAACCTTGTTTGCCTCAATTTCTTCATCTGTAAATTGAGTTGGAGAAGGAAATGTCAAACTGCTCCAGTATCTTTGTCAAGAAGAGTCAGACATGACTGAAAATAACTGAACAACAATAAACGCTTATTAGATCTGTACGCCCAATAGATTTTAAAAAGGGGGAGGGGGGAGAAGGACCTATACATAAATTTTTTTTTCTAACAACTCTTTTGGTGGTTAAAAAAGTTTTGGAAGTTGAGAAGATACTCATTAATTAGGGAATGGCTAAACAAATTGTGGTATAGGATTGTGATGGACTACTATTATGTTATAAGAAATGAGGGAAGGAGGTTCAAAAATCCCTAAAAAGTCATATTGATTGATGCAAAGTGAAATGAGCAGAACCAGGAGAACATGTACAAATAGCAATATTGTAATGATAATCAACTGTGAAAGACTTAGTTACTCTGATCAATATAATGATCCAAGATAAAAATGCTATCCACCTTCAGAATGTGAACTGATGAGCTCTGAGGGTAAATTGAAGCAAAGTTTTTCCACTTTATTTTTTGCAACACAGATAATATATAATCATGTTTTGTATGATTTCACATTTACAATGGTATCATACTGCTTACTGCGTCAATGAATTGGGGAGGAGTTAGAAGGAGGGAGAAAATTTGGAACTTAAAAAAAAACCCCTAATGTTCAAAAAAGAAATAATTTGTTGTTCCTAAAAAACAAATCCATGGTAAAAGGACAGAGAAATGGGGTCATTTAAGAGGTGAGTGATTTCTTTCACTCATTTTTCTCTTCTTTTTAATTGAATTCAAGACGCATTCATTATGAACTACATGTGCTGAGTAGTATAGTGGATTGAGATCTGATCTGAGAGCAGGAAGATAAGAGTTCAAGTCCATCCTCTGACACCTAAGGATTCCCATTGCATACAGGTCCTTTTCCAGTCATTCTGATCCATATCAGACCATTAAATCCAGATGGCTCCAGAGGAGAAAGTGAGACTGGGGACTTAGCACAGCCACCTTAGCTCAAATCCAATTCACTTGCATGTCATGACATCACCTCCCTGATGTCATGGTCTTCTTTGAGAATGAAAGACAAATAACAATTGGTAACTTCCTTAACCTCTCAGTTTTCCTGTACAACTCTTTAAAACTACAACATGAAGAGAAGATGCAATCTGCACTGCTGCTAGAAGGTATTTTATCTTGGAGACCTTCCTTTATCAATGACATCTCCTATATTCATGGCATTTTGTTAATCCCTCTAATCCCTCTCCATGAAATGTTTTTTATTTTTTCCAAATCAGAATGTTATCAAATGAGTATGTGTGATGTCATTGGGTACTTGCCATTTACAGGCCCTTCCAACTATCTTCATGAAGAAACTACTTTTGGCATATTGATAAGACTTCTGAGTGGTTGCAAGTTGGCAGCTTAACATTTTAAAATCTTGATTTTAAATGGATTTTCCTCTTTCCTTTCTTATCCTGACATTAAAGTCACCAAATAGCATGGAATAGAATATCAATTAATTTGGAAGATTTTGTCCAATTTTTTAAAAAATTAATTATTTAAGGCAACGTAGTTAGGTGACTTGCCCAGGGTCACACATCTAGGCAATTATTAAGTGTCTGAGACCGGATTTGAACTCAGGTACTCCTAACTCCAGGGCCAGTGCTCTATGCACTGTATCACCTAGCTGCTCCTTATCAAATTTTAAATTAATTTTATCTCCCCCTCCCCACTACCACAGACACTCTATTTCTCCATCCTCTGAATCATTTCTGGCTGGGTGGCCTTGGGCAAATCACTTGTGATTCAACTTGCATTTCTGTAAAAGAATGATTGTAATACTTGAGTTATCATCTACCTCACAATTATTTTATGCTAACTTCTTTGTAAAACACAAATTGCTATGTAAATATTAGCTATTGTTATTAATTACTATTAATAATAATTTGTATTATTGAATACATTGAATATAATAAACAAGCAGAATCATAGAATGGAATGGACACAGTCACACAGTGATAGCATGGAATGGACTTTAGAAGTCCTAGAATTCAGTCTTTTCAATTTACAAATGAGAAAGCAGATTCAGAGAGATTAAGACTCACCCAGGGTCACTGAGCTTCTAACTGTCTGAATGGGATTCCAACTTAGATCTGCTGGACTTCCAAGTTCTGCACTCTACCTGCTAGTCTATCTTGCCCCTATCAACATGATCAAGATGATCATTACAATGAATAGCAATAAAATAAGAATAAGAATGACATAATTTATATAGTATTTGTTTTTTTAAGAGAACTAGTCTCAAAATAACTCAGTGAGGTAAGTAATAATAAAATAAATTACTAATAATACTAACAGCAACAACTAATCTTTATATAGTGTTTTAAGATTTGCCAAGTGTTTTACAAATGTTATCTCATTTTATCCTTACCCAACCCTGGGTGGCATGTGTTCATATCATTCCCATTTTATGGATGAGGAAACTAAGGCAGACAGGAGTTATTTGACTTATCCAAGGTCACATAATTAATATGGGAGCTCACATTTGAACTCAGGTCTATCCTATCTCTAGGTCAGGTGTTCTCTCTATCGTACTGCCTTCCTCCTCCAATTAGAATTAATGTCATTAGGTGAGAGATAGTATTATTGTTGATTACTTGTTTCAGTCATGTTTTGACTAGTGATCCCAGTTAGGTTTTCTTGGCAAAGGTACTGAAATGGTTTGCTATTTCCTTCTCTTGATCATTTTTAATAGATGAGGAAACTGAGGCGAACAGGGTAAAGTGACTTGCCCAGGGTTAAACAGCTTATAAATTCCTGAGGCTGGATTTTAATTCAAGTCTTTGTGACTTCAAGCACTGTACCCTATCCATTGTGCCATCTGAATTAAGATGACTGTGGTGGGGAGAAGAGAGGACATATAAGAAAGATACTATGAATTTAGCAATAAATTACAAAAAAAATGCAAAGAAGAGTAAGGAGTTGAGGAAGATATGGGGAATTGGGAAGATAGTATCACCCTTGAAGGTAATGATTTAATTTAATTTAAATTTGATTTAATTTATGTTTCTCTTATCTTTTGATGCTCAAAGGAGCAACTTCCTTCTATTCTATGACCATGGGATATCACTTTGGTTAGCTGTCATGCTTTAGGTCTTTTGACTTTACTTAGTTCAAGAAAATCAGTGTGACTGACATTTCCTTGAGCAATGTGTCATTGTGCTGGCTATTGGTCAGGAAGCTTATGTTAAGAATACCAACCATTAAATGATCTTAATTCAGTGTGATGCCCACCATCCTTCCCTCCCCTATTTTTAAAAAAATCATTCTATTCACTGTGTGACTGCAGGCTATTTGGTATCATTTGTCCATTTTTTTTTAAATTTCAAAACTGTCACTCTCTCTACCATGCCACATTGCCTCTTGTCTAATGTATTTAATGGCCATCCACCTGTTACAAGAGGCAGTCTTGGATTTGTACATAATATAAGAATGGAGGACCTGATAGCTATGAGTCCAGATGAATAATTTCCATAGAAACTCCTTAATATAAAAAATAGACCTTGCCTCTTTATCCTTTACACATGGATGTGTAGCAAACCAGTCACTCCCTAATGCTGATTATTAAAATAAATGTAACATGGGACAATTGGTCATCTCATTTTGTACTATAAACATTGAGTATAATAAGCAAGCAGGAGAATAGATTTAGAGTCAGAATGGACTTCAGAAGTCCTATAGTTTAGCCCTTTCAGTTTACAAATGAGAAATTTATAAGAAACAGACTCAGAGAGATTATAGCTTTCCCAAGTTTGAAATGGGATTCCAACATAGATCTGCATGACTTCAAGTTCTGCACTCTACCCACTGCACTATCTTGCCCCTGTCAATATGACCATGATAATCATTGCAGGGAACAGAATAAAACAAGAATTATAATGATGCAATTTGTATATTTGTTTTTTTTTATTTAAGGCAATGGGGTTAAATGACTTGCCCAAGGTCACACAGCTAGGCAATTATTAAGTGTCTGAGGCCAGATATGAACTCAAGTCCTCATGATTCCAGAGTTGGTGCTGCCCCATATATTTGTTTTTAAAAGAACTAGTCTCAAAATAACTCAGTGAGGCAATATTAATTAATATTCATGAGTATTAGTAATATTAATTTTTACTTAATAATGTTACTCATTAATAATATTAATAAGGAATGCTTACGAATATCATCATTTTATACAGCAAGAAACAGAGCCTCAGACCTTAAAGTCATCTCTACCTTGGGAGTTGAAATTAGGTTGACTTCTGAATGGCTACCTTTGGAACCTTTTCTGCATTAATTTATTTGCTAGTCTGAAATTAGGGATGGTAGAGAGAAAATGAGAAAGTGAGAATAAAATAGGTCTACAGAGCAGGTGGGAGGTTAAAGAAAGATCCTTGGGGGATGGAGCCCTAAACACACTTCTGTATCTCATGAGCAATTAAAAAAACAACTCTTTACCCTTGTAAGAGTGTTTTCCCTACTGTTCTATAATTATAAAATTACTCTAACGGCAGAATTGAGACTCCTACAGAGCAGGAGTTGTTTTATTTCTGACCTTATATCTCCAGGGCCTCACACATTGAAGGCATTTTAATAAAGGATCCCTGGAGTCAGTTAAATTGGTTGAAGGATCAAGTGGGAAGTTGGGAATTGGAATGAGATGTTAACATTTTAAAATATATTTTTTGGAAACTCTATTTCAAAAAGGTTGGTTTCCTTTGCAATTCTATGTATTTTTTTCTATTTTATCGCTCCAAAACATTATTCTGAGGAGTCCATAAACTTTGCCAGACTACAGAAAGCATCCCTGAAACCAAAACAGTTAAGATCCCCTTGCCTTAAGGAGGTCATTAGTTTGGCAGAATTTAGGACTCAGACAGGTCCAATCAGCATTTCCTTTTGTGATAGGGGACTGATGAGCAGGCATCAATCAGTGTTGTTGGCTGATGCAATTCCCCACGTGGAAGAGGAGAGGAACCTACTTCCAAAGATGACCTGTGATGGATGTGCCTTGGAGATATTTGGAACATGCTCAGACATTCCAGAACTGGCTCTGGTCTGTTAATTGTGTGTTGGATAATAACCTCTATGATTGACTACATAACTGCAATTGGGAGAATTCAGAAGGTTGACCAATTGACCAAAACATGTCCCTTCCTTTGCTCTGACTTCTGTCTGCTTGTATGGGAAAAGAATTAAATAGGAAGTTCTAGCCAATATAGAAATATAGCCAATAGAGAAATATCACAATCCCTATACAATCTTGGAGGGAGATAAACCAGCAACTTGGCTCTGACAGAATTACACTGGTCTCATCAACTTCTTTGGGGCCCCAAGCCATCACACCCTCCCCTGGAAATATTCAGCTTTTCCATCCTCAAACAGAAATATCAGAATTTGTTTTCTCCCGTGGTCTATAAAGTAGATGAGAAAGTCTAATAACTTCAAAGGAAACCATAATAAAAATCTCATAGGGGCTTCATGCCATAGAAACACACCAATTCATGAACTTAAGAATCTTTCCCTCTGCCTAACAATAATAGCTGACATTGGTTGCATTTTACATACATTATTCCATTTTATCCTCACAACAGCTTGGGAAATCAATACTATTATTATTTCATTTTTGTTCAGCTGTTTCAGTCATGTTCAAATCTTTGTGACCCCATTTGGAGTTTTCTTGACAAAGATACTAGAATGCTTTGCCATTTCCTTCTCCAAGTTCATTTCATTGACAAGGAAACTGAGGCAAACAGGGTTAAGTGACTCGCCCAGGATCATACAGATAGTGTCTGAGGCTAGATTTAAACTCAGGAAGATAAGTCTTCCTGATTCTCAACTCAGCATCTTAATCATTGAGCCTCCTCACTGCCATTTTATAGGCATTATGAATGGAGGTTAAATGACTTGTGTGGGTCACACAGCTGAGGCAGAATTTGAACTCAGTTCCTCCTGACTCCAAATTCAGTATTATACTGCTTATATTTGTCTCTTTAGTAACCTATAATCCTTCCTTCTTGAACTGGATTTCTCCATTTCTTTCCTTTCCCTTGTTCTGATGGTTAGCCATCCTTTTAGTTACAAAATTGAATAAGAATTCAAAACTTCCCCTCCTCCTGAGATACCAAGACTTGGCCTTTCCTTTGTGGCTGATTTACTGAGTCATACAATCAAGATAATCATATTTTACCCCCCTAGTTTTTTTCTAAAAGCCAAACACTACCTAATGGCTCATTCAGCTACATCTGCCTTCCTGTGGATAAGGGCAAGGCAATTAGGGATGTGGTCACTTCAACACTTTCAAGTCCATCATTTGGGAAGCAGCCAGAATCCCTCCAACTGATTAATAGTATTATTTGTCTGAATGTAACAAAACAAAGCTTAAGCTCTCTATCCTTAGTTTTCTATTAATGTTCAAAAAACCTGAACGCCCACATACTTACAGTGAATTGTATGTAACTTATTAAAAAAAAAGATGGGGAACCAAAAAAAAAAAAAAGAAGTCTGCCAACATCAGAGTAGATAGGCTTGGAGAGGGAGGGGTGTGTGAGGAAGGACTTTGGGGGGGTCGGAAAATTCAATCTTCCTTGAGGAACATGAGATTCTTTCCTGTTTTCCAGTGGCTAGTCTCTTCCAATGCTTGGAAGAGAAAAAAGGAATGGACTTTGGGGCAGAGTTTAAGTCCCACCCTATTCAGCTTCAAATTCTTTTGAACCTGAAAGGAGTTTCTGTTCTGTTGGGGCTTAGGCAGGATGGGTAGCAAAGGAGAGAGATACCCATTTCTTTCTAAGTTCAGTTTGAAATCACTTCAGTTTGAAAGAGGCAAGAAAGCCAGTTCTCCATCTTCTGCTCTCTCAGTTCCTTCCTACTTTTCCTTCTATTCTGTCTTATTTTCATTTGCTTATTTATCTTATCTTCCCCATTAACCTATAAATCTGAAAAAGTTGTGGTTCTGAAGCTTCTTCTTTGCATCTCCCAGACTTCCTAACACTTAGGTAACTTGGTTATAGAAACCACTTAAGAAATATTGGTTGAATAAATACACACCCTCATCTCTAACCATAGCTATAAATTCCCATTATGGTGTAATTTTCCATTTCAACATATGACATAAAGAATCGGGATACTGAATAACCAAGTTATTTATATTTACTAAGGGATACCTGACAGTAGCAACACTTTGCTGATATGATTATAGGAATACTGTTGTTCAATTAGCCATGTACAAATCGTTTTACTATAATTCCTATCCATGTAATTTCTAACAATTGGAGCTATCCCAAAGTAGAATGATTCTCTTCAGGAGGTATTAAGTCGATTCTATATTTCTAAAGATTTTCAAGCAGAGACCAGATGTCAAGTGTTTGGGGGTGGGGATTAATGGTTGAATTAGGTGACTTCTGGGGAGGAGAGTAGAGAGAGAAGGGTGGGGAAACCCTTCATGTCATGACAGTCAATGATGCAGAAGTCACTTTACAGTGACCACTACTTTTAATTTTATCATTGAGGAGGAAAGAATAAGATGATAACACCAAAGTTGTATACTTTGGGGTGGGTCAGAATGCCACCCCCAAACCAAGTTTCTTACCTTTTATCAGTCTCTTCTTTTCAAGGAAAGCACTTTACTTATGAAATTCCCAAACACTACAGTCTCTACTACCTCAATAGACTAATAGATTTTAAGTTGGAAGATGCTTTAGAAATGATGTAGTCCAATGCGCTCCAATGCCATCATTCTACAGAGGTCCTGAAAAGTCAAGTGACTGACTCCAAGTCAATAGCTTGAAAGTGGCTTAGAAGGATTCCAACCCAGATTCTGTGATGCCCAATTCAGGATTCTTTCCATAGACCCACACAATGCTACATGGGTTTTGAGCAACATTTTGGGATTTCGGGTGTGGGTGGAGAGTTTCAAATTTGTTCTTCTAAAAAAGAAAATACTGTCAAAGTTCACGTGGAAGTTCTAATCCGAACAGGCTGAATCCAAGACAGGACTATGAAGTTTATCTTTTGGAAGCTACAAGATTTTGGTTCTTAGAATACTGGGCAAAATGGTTTGGTTTGTAATTTTTTATCTTTATTTTATTTTCAGATAGGAGAAGCAAGAAAAATAGGAAAAGTGGGGTATCTTTGAGGCCAGTGAACCAATAACTTAGGTCCAAGGAACTGGGAGAGAGTTCATTTATTTCTTGCCAGTTCACCAACAAATACAGCTTAAAAATCTTAGAGACACCGGAAGAAATCAACACCTTCCTCCCTCCTTCTCTTTCCATCAGGTCAGACAAGGCAGAGCTTGAATGAGCTTACAAATCAGTAATAACAATGCTGATGTTAAACAGCTGCCATTCTCAAGGCTAATGACTCTGCTCAGTGGACCTAGGCTAATGAAGTGAATGGCACTGCTTATTCAAACCCAAGAAAAACAAGCAGATTCCCCTCTGATGAAATTTAATTAGGGCAGAAAGGCTTGAAATAATGTTCTCCTTCTCTGCTGTTCTGAGAGTAAACAAGTCAGGGCTGTCACATAAAATTGTCAGAGCTGAAGCTAGAAAAGTTTCCTACTTTCCTATGAGCATCTTAGCCAGCTCACAGACTCATAGCATGTTCTTTTGCAAAGATTCCCTAACACATGCTTGCCCCTCCCTCAAAAGCTCACTTTGTGGGTACCTTAAAGGAGAGCTAAAGACCATTGGGAGGATACGTAGTTGGTGCAAGGAAGACTCCTCTGCCTTAGAGTCAGTCAGACCTGAGTTCAAATCACTTAAGTTCTCTTTGCCTCAGTTTCCTCAACTAGGAGGGGGTGGGGAGGTGGAGGAGGTTGTCCATAATAGTATCTCCCTCCCAGGAGAATTGGTGTGAGAATCAAATGAGATGATATTTGTAAAAAAATAAAACACAAAGCCAAAAACATTTACTTTGTCGCAGTGGGTGACAAATAAATGCTCTTAATGGTGCTTTTACATCCCAGAAAATGGATTCTTCAGAAACTGATAAGCTGAAAGACTTCAGAAGTGATCTGGGAAATTATTAAGTAGGTACAACCTCATTGGCAAACATTCCACAATCATGTGCTCTAAGAGGTAACAATAGCTGCCCCCTTTTCCCTCAGGAAATATCTAGGTATCTCACAAAGGATAAGAGAAGCTTCTCATTTGGGAGTATTGTGGGCAATTAAACACAATGTTTGCTTCTATTCCTCTGGCTTTGGTTTCCTTTGGCTTATCAAAGGTGGTAAAGGGGAAAGGAATCTCCATTTAGAGTCAATACCCCAAGTTTGTAATCTTAATTAAAGAGTATTAAGCTAACGTGGCTCAGTCTAGAGAGCCAGACCTGTTGTAGTTCATATCTAGCCTCAGATACTTACTGGCTATGTGACCCTGGGCAAGTCACTTTACCCTGCTTGCCTCAGTTTCCTCACCTGTAAAATGAGCTGGGGAAGGAAATGGCAACCAACTCCAGTATCTTTGCCAAAAAAAAATCCAAATAGGGTCATGAAGAGTCAGTTGCAACTGAACAACAACAAAACAAGCAAGCAAAATCCCAAAATTTCTGGGTCTTCTTTTTCTTTTCTATACAACAAAGGGAGTTGGATTCCTTGTCCATACCATCCCTTAACCTAAAATCACTAATATATGATATTTAAATCTCACTGGGCTCTAAATGGCTCTCTTTATCATGTGAAAGATTCACAAATACTTTTTAAAAATCACTATCCCCACCAAAAAGACATTTTTCTTATCCAAAACTGGGCCAGGTAGGTGAAGACTTGTCAGCTGGATTGTTTCAGATAAGGCTGTATTAGCTGTACCTGGAGCACCTTCTTCCTTCTTTGTGAGTAGATTATCTAGGTTCCAAGATTTTACAGCTGAGGAAATTGAGGCCTGGAGGGCTCAACTGGATTGCTCAAAATTAGACTGAAAGTAAATAATAGAGATGGAATTTGAACCCAAATCTACTTACAGATTGAGGACTGATCACATGAGTAGTAAGTGACCGAACTAGGATTTAAAGCTAATTCTCCTTCCATTTGTAATATGTATCCTCTTCCTACCTAAGTAAATTAGAATTAGCAGGAACATTTTCTCAGAAGACCATAAAAATCAACCAGTGAGAAAAGAAAATGGTGGACATCTCCAGTCTTTGTTTTTATAGCACTATTCATAAAAAAAAAAAAAAAGATTTGGTGAGGCAAGGAATGGAGATGGATTGTTCGTGCAAAGGTCAAAGCTTCTCTATAGATTTTAACAATCTGTGCAAACCTCCCTGACCCACTAACCATAGATAATGAAAGAATATTTGTCCTCTGCTTCTACACAATTATGCTTATCTCTGTGTCCATAAAGCAGCCAGAAATAACAGCACCAGTCCTTTAAACCAAATAATTACCAAGTAAAAATAACTTGGCATTGGGTCAAACCCAACTTCATTGGTTTCCTTAGAATCACCCAACCCATCATTTAATCTCAAGTGCCTAAGTAACCAGACAGTGGCCCCTGCCGCTTAGGACTGGTCGCTAGCTAACCCTGGGGATGAACTGTGACTCACCTGTTTATTGCAGAGTAAAGGTAACCTGGGATGCTTTAACTGACAATTGCTTCCCAGGAGACAACCACTACCTGGAAATGAGGAGCATGAGGTCTACTGTGTATGTTTCCATGTTCTTGCTCCCAAACACATCTACGGAACCTGGTTTTAGGAGCTCCCCATGGAGAGGTATGTAGATGACAGCATGTCTTTTAAATGACTAGTATAGTCACCGCTAATGAGCATCCCTAAAAGCATGACTTCTCGGAAAGCTACTTGTTGGCAGCTCTAAGACTATTTTTAATCGATTCTCATTAGTGAATTCTTGGGCTGAACAACATGACGGTTAGTCACCGTTGGTTGCCCAGGCTCTGTGGTCTCTCTGATGGCTTCTTCAAGCCTCTTGGTTAAACTCCCTAATTTTGACAGAAGAAGATGAAGATGACTCTGCAAAGAGACAATGACTCCCTACCTCAAGATTTCTCCGGGTACAGACAGCATGATTCAGTGGGAAAAGACATGGCTTTGGGGTCAGAAGACCTGGGTTTAAATTCTGCATTTAAAGATTAACACATATATGGCGAGTCATTTAATCTCCTTGAACCTCATTGTTTTCATTTATGAAATGAGAGATGGTAGAAACCTTTTGGTTCTGAGTCTCTGATCCCATGATTCTCCAGTCCTTCCTATGTTGCTGATTATTAAGGATTTAGAAATTGAAAACAGAAGATTTAAGGCCACTGAAAACGTGAAGGAATTCACAGCTCTCTGGGATATTAAAACTGCTCAGGATTTTTATTATAGTAAATATTGTGACAAAGTACATTGGCCAAAATTAGTAAGAAAATCAATAAGTGTAAGCACCCTGTGGACAGTCCAGGTGAAGAGAGAGAGAGAGAGAGAGAGAGAGAGAGAGAGAGAGAAGAGAAGAGAAGAGAAGAGAAGAGAGAAGAGAAGAGAAGAGAAGAGAAGAGAAGAGAAGAGAAGAGAAGAGAAGAGAAGAGAAGAGAGAGGAGAGGAGAGAGAGAGGAGAGAGAGAGAGAGAGAGAGAAAGAGCGAGAGAGAAAGAGAGAGAGGAGAGAGAGAGAGAGAGAGAGAGAGAGAGAGAGAGAGAGAGAGAGAGAGAGAGAAGGGAAGAGAAGAGAAGAGAAGAGAAGAGAAGAGAAGAGAAGAGAAGAGAAGAGAAGAGAAGAGAAGAGAAGAGAAGAGAGAGAGAAGAGAAGAGAAGAGAGAGAGGAGAGAAGAGGAGAGAAGAGGAGAGGAGAGAGAGGAGAGAGAGAGAGAGAGAGAGAGAGAGCGAGAGAGAGGAGAGAGAAAGAGAGAGAGGAGAGAGAGAGAGAGGAGAGAGAAAGAGAGAGAGGAGAGAGAGAGAGAGAGAGAGAGAGAGAAGACACAGACACAGACACAGACACAGAGAGAGAGATGGGGGAGGGCAGGCAACCACAGGGCTTGGTTTAACCAGGCCACATGGAGAGGCCCCACGGTGCTCCTCGTGGGTTATCTTTCTGGATGGGAGCCCAGAAGCAGCAAAAGAGCTTGAAGGGGTGGTGCTTCCTATTAAATACCCTTCTATGATAAGTTGGACAGAAGGTGGTGTTTGGGAAGTGGTCTTCCACTTTGGGTCAGGTATCTTCTAATGGCAAGTCACTACTGGTCCCTCCTGTCCCAAGGTGCTCAGCCGCCAAGGTCAACATGTCATTTCCTGTCGTGCTAGCAGCCAGGCCAAAGTTAAGTGAAGGGGAAAATGGAGACAAGATAAACAGGATGCAATCACTAGGGGGTCAGTTTGCATCTCAGAGTAGGGAACCTCTACCCATTTAACAATATTTAACAGCATTTAAGATTACAGATTTTGCTTCTGCCACAATCATAATTCTCTACATCATTTCCCTGCATCACCTCCACACAGCTGACCAGCAAGGTGATACAGTGGATGGAGTGTCAGACCTGGAGTCAGGAAGACCAGAGTTCAAACACAGATTAAGACACCAGGTGTATGGATCTGGGCATGCCACTTAACTCTGTTTGCCTCTATAAAATGAGCTAGAGAAGGAAATGGTAAATCACTCCAGTATCATTGCCAAGGAAACCCAAAATGGGGTGATGAAGAGTCACATATGACTGAACAATAAGTCACCATATCACTCTCTGGTTCAAGGAGCTCCAGTGGCTCCCTATTGCCTTTGAGATGAAAAAGAAACTATTACTTTGATATTTAAAAGTCTTTACAGTCTGGCCTTGGCCTACCTTTGCAGCCTTGTTTAATATAAAGTCCTTTTCACACACTCTATCTACCTATTAAGCTGCTTGCAATTTGCTCTGTATATCCTTCCATCTCTCATCTCTGGACCTTTGCCTGGGCTGTGCCTCTCACTTGGAATGCACTTCCTCCTCCCCTCCACTCCTTAAAGGTTCAATTCAAGTGCCCCTTCCTAAATTAGGTCTATCCTGACTCTCCTCATCACATCCCATATTGTTAGTGTCTCTCCCCAATATTCAGTATTTTGCATGCTTTGTCTATGTTGTTTTTTCTTCCTTGAGAAAAGAGACTGTTTGGTTTTTGTCTTTGTATCTCTAAGACCTCTACAATATCTAGCAATCCCTCTTTGATACCTTGCCTCAGGAACTTACTAGTGATTTTCTTGATCCCTTCCTCAGTTTCCTCATCTGTAAAAAGGGGGTAACAAAGTTGTGAGGATCAAATGAAGATAATAATTGTAAAGCTCTTAGGTTTACAAAGTTAGTGCTACAAAAATTAATAATAAGTTTTAATAACAAAATAATTTAATATTATTTGGGACCAGAGATTGAAAAATGAAATGACAGCATTTTTCAGGACTTCTTGGATTATTGGAAGCATCTCTGCTTCCACCCCCCCCACCTTCCCCTTCACCCTCCCCTTCTTGCCAGCTGGCCCAAGATAAAAAACCTGATTCAGCCTAGTGGGGAAACAGGAGGGAGAAAAGCAAAGTCAGCAATAATTGATTTTGTTTCACCGATTGCAGTCACTACTGGACTCTGTCCAGGTCCCCAGGGTGTAGGGGAGGTGTGGAACAGAACACAGAGGGTACAGCTGGGTTGACCCAGGCCGTTCAGCACTAAGACTGTGCCCTTTGCCCCAGGCTACATATCTGAGGAGGCAGGGGACAGACCAGATGTTCTTCCTCTCTCCTTCCCACTTGTGATCTCCAGAGCTTAGGTCACTTGAGTGCTGAACCTGAGCTCTCTTGGGTCTCTATAAACAAGATGGGGGTGACCTCCTTTGAACCACCAGCCAGAGGGAATCTTACAACATGCATTTTCCATCATGACCTTGACCAACTGTGAGGGGTCACTGATTCTCCCCTGTCCTTCACTGCCCTTTGCCCATAGGATGATGAAGACTCCTTTGGAGAAGGGGTAGGAAGGGGGATGTCCTTCTTGTGTTGAAATGAGCTTGGGGAACTCCTGCAATTCATGAAAGAGTAGGAAAACATCTTAATGAAGGGGGAAAACAGGGAAGATGGGAGGTGGGGGAGGGTGATGCAGAATATGGATAATCTTCCCCTTGACTTTCAGAGGTCCTAGTTCCCTTCACCTTTTTCAGGCCAAACTGCTGGGCCAGGGGTGCTTCCCAAGTTCCAGGTGAGCTTTTCAAACAGAGAGGATGAATTCAGCCATTCCGGAGACCCTTTCCAGAGCTAGCATTGGCTAGGCAGGACAAGCTGCAGTCTAGGAAGAAGTGGGCTCCCTTGGATCAGGAATAAGGCTGATAAGGAAATGGGAATGATTCTCAGTCCTTTCTTTAATTTCAGTCATGCTTTCTAGAATTTAATTATTTAAATTTCATTATAGCTCTAAAATTATATCTCTTTTCCGTGGAAACTGGTTTTTAAGTCAAAAATGGGATGTTAATGTCGAGGAGGAAAAAATCAAGATCAATGGTTTATTTTGCATAGGATTTAGACTAGAAGAGACTTTAGCAGATACTTAGTCTGCTCTTTTTACCCTTTCTACCCCCATAATTTTATTTAATTTTTTCACACATTTTATTTTACTTTTTTCACACGTAATTTTATTCTTGTTTTGTTTTTACATGTAATTTTATTTTTTCCTGATCATAATTTTATAGATGAGAAAATTGATATCCATAGAGACAAAGTGATTTTTGCCAAGGTTAAACAGAGCCACATGTGGAGTTAGAACTGTAAAATCGATGCTTTTGTTCCTTTTAAACCAAACTGGTTCTTGTGTATGAACATCATATGCTTATCAAGTGCCTATTATGTCCTTAAGGAAGTTTGTTATAGCAGAAGACTGGTCTTGGGTTCAGCAAGAGCTGGGTTCAAGTCACTCTCTGCAATCCACTAGCTGTGTGATCCTGAGGAGGAAGCTGATCCATGTAGGTAGGTACATCCTGGATTGATCAGTTCCCTTCTCTACCCCCCAGAATGGGAAAGGTGCTGGGGACAAAAGCAATTTAAAATCTTTGTTCTCAAGCTTATATTTTCCTTGGCCTTGGTGAGAGGAAGGGAAGGAAACATGAACGTCTGTATACATAATATGGGACAAAGGAGAAATCCAAAGTCCTCTAGGAAAATGTGAGGTGAGAAAAAACACTTTCAGCTGGGAGGATGAGCAGAATGGTAATAGTGAGCAGAACCTTGGAAAAGGAAGAGAATTTCATCAGGTAGAGTTGAGAAGGAAAGGGACTAAGACTGAACAAATATACACAGGTGGGAGCTAGTGTTGAGTTTGGGGAACTATCCAGGTTGATGAGAAAAGTGCTTGCCAATGATTTTTTTGTTCCTCGAATTCCTCTCAGCAATAACAAACATGTATTGTTAACCCCCAGGGTAATATACTCATAATATTACTGACAATTATTTACTATTTTAGATGCCATTAAATAACTTTTAATGTGAATCTCACTAAATAGGAACACTGGGATTAGAATATAAAGGTAACAAAGGAAATAGAAAAGGAAAAATATTGAAAAATAGATTGAAGACTAATTTTTTTGGGGGGGACTTTAAATGCCAGGAGAAGCAATTGTTATTTTATCCTATAGGTCATAGCAAGCCCCAAAAGTCCTATAATCCAGAATGGACTATGGCACCTATGAGTCTTTGAAGGATGGATTGGAGAAGGTAGAGACTGGTGGCAGAGAGTTATTTCATTCGTCTAGATCAGAGTGATAAAGGACAGAACTGGGATAGTGCTAGCTTAAATGGAAGGTTTGGACAGATGGGAAAGATAATATGGAAGCAGAATTTACTGACTGACTATAAAAAGTATGGGAGAGGGAAGAATTAAAAATGACCTTTACATTTCAAAGTTGGGTGACTGAGAAGATGTTAGCTACATAAATAGAAAGAGGGAGGTTGGGGGAGAGAGGCAGGTTTATTGGGAAAGAATGATGGTAAGCTCATTTTAGATATATCTAGATGAAAATATGGGAAGGGCATCAAGTTGGAGATGTCCAATGAGAAGAGAGTTTAGATGAGATATGAAGTTGAATATGTAACTTTGGGAGTCATCTGCCTAGAGGTGATAATGGAACCCCTGAGAACAGATAAAATCACTGGGAGAGAATATATAAAGCAAAGGATGAAAAACTTGTACCTGTATGGCCCAAGTCCAACCTCCCCATATTTAAAAATGGTAGACATTCTTAGCTTAAAGGCCCCACCAAAGCAGACTGCCATTTGGATTTGACCCTCAGTTGTAGACAAAGGGGAAAAAAGTCATGGATAGGAGCTTTGGGGGGTAGAGGGTACCCCATTTAGTTATTATTTCTCACTTCCTCAGAATAAGTTGCAGGGTCTCTTGTTGGAGGCCTATTATCCCAATAGTTGACAGGAGTTCAACTCAGATTTCAACAAAGAGTGTCATAGATGACTTTAAAGTATATATGACAGGGCTGCTAGGTGGCGCAGTGGATAAAGCACTGGCCCTGGAGTCAGGAGTACCTGGGTTCAAATCCAACCTCAGACACTTAGCCATTACCTAGCTGTGTAGCCTTGGGCAAGCCACTTAACCCCATTGCCTTCTAAAAAAAACCCTAAAAAAAAGTATATATGACCAATGAAACACCCATTTCAACAG
The DNA here is from genome assembly GCF_037893015.1 of Macrotis lagotis. NCBI lineage: Eukaryota > Metazoa > Chordata > Mammalia > Peramelemorphia > Peramelidae > Macrotis > Macrotis lagotis. The sequence goes on from NC_133663.1 coordinate 92,599,860, forward strand.
TCCCTTACTTACTGAAGATTAATTATATAAGTTTTCATTGGCTTATGACTTATTATTCTGGTCTACCTGGGAAAAGGGCAAAATGATAATTGAAAAGGAACCTGAGTGAGATCCAAAGGTTCCCCATCCTCATTAATTTGGAAAGGAAATCCTGATTGGACATCACAGGGTTGGTTGAAAAAACACAAGACTTGGAGTCAGTAGGCATGGCTTGAATTCTGCCTTAGTTACTCATTAGCTGTGTAGCAACAGCTAAGTTAATTAATTGCTCAGTGTCCTAGTTTGTGCATATCAAAATGAGGCTATTCATTTCTATATTGCCCATCACATAGGGTGGTTGTGAGAAATGAACTTCACAAAGCTGAAAATGCCATGCAAATGCAAGTTATTATTTTCTTCTCTGGCAATTAATAAAAGACAAGGAGCCATTTTTGTTCTGAGATAACAATTTTCTGCCTTCTGAAATTAAGAGCTAAAAATTCCCATCTGGACTCAGCTCTTGTCTTTTTATGTGGTTCTATATGGAGCCTACCCATTCTTAGAGTTGGGGGATAGAGGGAGGGAGAAGAGATGGAGCAGCGTCAGTGACTATCTGCTTAGGCAAAGGGACACAAGACTCCCTGGCTTTTTTCTCAGTAGATTCTTGTAGTTATAGACAGTAAGGTCAGGGGATGCAGTCTCATTATAAAGAGTGAGTCTTCTTTGCCAAGAACTTAATGATCAGCACATTGACCTAGATTAATTTCTGGAGAGGTCTGACAGATATTCCCTGGAACCTACTGGAAAGCACTGAGAACCTGGGGCTGATGTGTAGACTAGCAAATACTATTCCCTGAATGTTGTTGTTCCGTTGTGACTGTCATGTCCTACTCTTTGTTGGGTGCTTTCTTGGCAATGTTGGAATAGTTTATTTCCTTCTCCAGTTCATTTTACAGATGAGGCAGACAGGGTTAAGTGACTTGCCAAAGGTCATACAGCTAATTAGTGTCTGAGGCTGGATTTGAATCTTCATTTCTTCAGGTCTGGCATTCTATCCACTGTACCACTTAGCTGCCCCATTCCCTGGATGAATGTCTTTGAATTATGGGACAGAGAAGCTTTAATGGCAGATAGTGAAGGGAGAAAAGTAGGTGGAAGACATTACCAAGATGGATAGCCACAGGAGAGGAATACAAAAGGGAATGATATTGGAAGCCCTGCAAATGTTTATGTGAGAGGAAGAGAGGAAGAATCTCATCCCCTCAAATTAGACTTTTACTCTGTTTTTCTGTCTTTAAATGGTAAAGTAAATGTGCATATGGTATATATCTATGTAATCATTCCTTATCCCTCTATGCTGCTCAAAAATTGAGGCATATCATTTACGCTCTCTGGGCCTCTTCTGTCTCATTTGTAAAATGAAAAAGGTTAGTCAAGAAATAAGGTTCTTAACTAGGAACCCTAGGGTTCATGAACTTTTTAAATAGTTGATAATTATTTCAATATAATTGGTTTCCTTTGTAATTTTATGTATATTTCTACATTTAAAAGCATTATTCTTTCTTAAAAATTTTTGTTTCGCTTTTGCAAGACAGTGGGATTAAGTGACTTGCCCATGACCACACAGCTAGGTAATTATTAAGTGTGTGAGGTCAAATTTGAACTGAGAAATAGAGTGGTGAACCAGTGGAATAGACTAGGTGCAATAAAAGGAAAGGATTCTAGTAATCTGCTGTTTGATAAACCCAAAGAGTCCAGCTGTTGGGATAAAAACTCTCTCTTTGATAAAAACTGCTGGGAAAATTGGAAGTTAACATGGAAGAAACTTAGATTAGACCAACACCTCACACCCCATACCAACATAAGATCCAAATGGATACAGGATTTAGACATAAAAAAACAACCTTATAAGCAAACTAGAAGATCAAGGAATAGTTTACCTGTCAGATCTATGGAAAGGGAAGCAGTTTATGACTAAGGAAGAGATGGAGAACATCACTAAAAACAAACTAGATGATTTTGATTATATTAAATTAAAAAGCTTTTGCACAGACAAAACCACTGTAACCAAGATCAAAAGAAATGTAGTAATCTGGGAAACATCTTTACAACTAATATTTCTGAGAAAGGATTCATTTCTAAAATATACAGAAAATTGAGTCAAATTTTTAAAAAAAAGCCATTCCTCAATTGACAAATGGTCAAAGGATATGCAAATGCAATTTACAGATGAGATCAAAGGGATTCATAATCATTTGAAAAATTGCTCTAAATCATTACTTATTAGAGAAATGCAAATTAAAGCATTTCTGAGGTACCACCTCATAGTTCTCAGACTGGCCAATATGACCAGAGAGGACAATGATCATTGTTGGAAGCATTGTGGAAAATCTGGGACACTAATACGTTGTTGGTGGAGCTCTGAACTCATCCAACCTTTCTGGAGAGCTATTTGCAACTACGCCCAAAGGACAACAAAAATGAGCATACCCTTTGATCCAGCAATACCACTACTGGGTCTATACACTGAAGAGATGATGAAAAAGGATAAAAACATCACTTGTACAAAAATATTCATAGCAGCCCTGTTTGTGGTGGCAAAGAATTAGAAATCAAGCAAATGTCCTTAAATTGGAGAATGTCTTAGCAAACTGTGGTATAAGTATGTCATAGAACACTATTGTTCTATTAGAAACCATGAGGGATGGGATTTCAGGGAAACCTGGAGGGATTTCCATGAACTGATGCTGAGTGAGATGAGCAGAACCAGAAAAACACTGTACACCCTAATAGCAACCTGGGGGCGATGATCAACCTTGATGGACTTGCTCATTCCATCAGTGCAACAATCAGGGACAATTTGGGGCTGTCTGTGATGGAGAATACCATCTGTATCCAGAGAAAACTGTGGAATTTAAACAAAGACCAAGGACTGTTACCTTTAATTTAGGAAAAAAAAACTGATATCTTATTGTTTGGTCTTGTTATCTCTTTTTACTTTATGTTTCTTCCTTCTCTCTTGTCACATTCAATTTGGATCAGTGTACACCATGGAAACAATGTAACAACTGGCAAATTGCCTTCTGTGGGGGGTGGGGAGGGAAGTAAAATTCATGAAAAAATTGTAAAACTCAAAATAAATAAAATCTTTAAAATAAAAAAAATTGAACTCAGGTCCTCCTGACTCCAGGGCCAGGGCTCTATCCACTGCATCACCTAATTGCCCCTAAAAAGCAGTATTCTGAGAAGGAGTCCATAAGATTAGGTTGAAAATCTCTTTTTCTAGATGATTTCTAAGTTGCTTCTAGTTCTAACAGTCTATGGTTTGGGGAGTCACCCTGTCCTGGTGGCTATATACTCATAGTTAGTTGAGTGAAAAAATCTAGTTGGCCTTAGACCTTGTTTCTTATCCAACAGTCCACTCAAACCATGTCATTACTGTGTCTCTATCTCCCAAGTTTCTTACTGGAAGCTAATCAATTAGTATTACTATTGCTTCTTGCCAGGGCAGATGATTGACTCTCCAATGACTCTCTCTCTCTCTCTCTCTCTCTCTCTCTCTCTCTCTCTCTCTCTCTCTCTGAAATGATCTCTATCAGGAATTTATTAATTACCCCACCAACACCTGTGACCAGGCCCTCTTTATTAAATGCTTCAACTCTTATAAGATCCTCCTAACTGTTCTCCTCACTCAAACCCCAAATCCATATTACCCACATTATTGCTAGAGTGAACTTCATTAAATTCATGATTTTCATCCCCCTACCAAAATCCTTCCATGACTAAACATTGCTTAAGGCCATACTTCTAATTCTGGCATTTGTGAGCCTCTACCCATTTTTGTTCCTAATCTCTCTTTCCAACATTAGTGTCTGCTTTTCCCTTAAATAAATCATTGTCCCCTGCTAGACTGGAAGCCTATTCATTGAACCTGAGTGAGTTCATTGAACCTGAGTGAGTCTTGTAAGAAATTACATTCACACATTCTGCTTCCCAAAGGAAAAAATAATCTTTATTTCTTTATCTTGTATATTCTGAGTCCTTCCCATTCTAAATCAGACAAGCATTTATCACTATTTAAGATATGGGGTAACTTTTTATCATCTACTTAAGTGGATAGAGCACCAACTTTGGAGTCTGGAGGGCCTGAGTTCAAGTCTAACCACAGCTACTTGATCCTAACTAGCTGTGTGACCTTGAGCAAGTCACTTAATCCTGATTGCTTCGCATCGAGGGTCATTTGTAGTTTTCCCGATTCATATCTGTTCATTGGACTAGATAGCTCTGGAAGAGAACATGAGGCTAGTGCTTTCATACAGCACCCCCACACTCAAATCTAACCCACTTGCTTTTCTTGGCATCACCTCCCTGATGTCATGGCCTTCTTTGAAAACAAAGGACCAACATCATCAAGGTATACCAGCTACTGTATTAAATACTCTTGGATAACAAAGGAAAAAAACTAAAATAGATCTTGCCCTCAAGGAACTTTCATTGTGACCCTCTTCCAAATCCAACTCAAATCTTACATCCTCTGCAAAATCTTCCTGAAGCGCTGGAGCTGGAAGACTAGCTCCCAATCAGCTTTCTATGCACCTCTACTCATAGGATGTAAAATGCTTTTGCAGTTTTCATCTGTCCACCTCAAGATGAAAGTGCACAGAGAAGGCTTCAGGCAAAACCATGAGTCTGGGATTTGTCAAGGAAGGGTTCTTGAAAAGAAATGGAACCTGAACTAGACCTAGAAGGAAATTTAGCCTTTAGACTGGCAGAATGGAGAATGACAACCCAGAATAGGAAATATTTCAGCCCCAAGGCTATAAAAGGCAGCAAGTTATGATCTATAGAAAATTGTACCAAGCTCCTTTTAGAAGGCAATTTTACAGTTAATTACTGCTCTTTGAATAAGCAAACTAAGCTGTTCCAAAAAAGATCAAAGTTCAGCTTTAAGTAGACTTTACTGGGTCAAAGGAAGAAGAGAATAAATGCTGAAAAAGAACGCAGGGACATTTGTTGTTTGTTTTATTTGTTTGATTAAAAGTGGGGTTCAAAAGAAGACTATCCCAAAAATCTAGTCAAAATTGGGCAAATAGAAAAATTTCTGTCTCAGTCCATATGGATGTAGATCAGTTACATACTCAGGAATAAAAATCAATTGCCCCAGCTCCCTTCACTATTTGCAGAGGGATACCATAGGGGTTGAAGGGGCCCTGAGGTTAACTTTACCCCAGTGTACAAAATCTCAATCCTGCAAATCTTTGCTTTCCACCCTTTCCCCACTTTACCTTCTCCCTCCTCCACCCCCACCCCCAGTTCACTGTGGATGAGTACTGAAGCCCTAGAAGAAAAAGAAGGTGTAGAGAAGTAGTAGCCAAGGGGAAAAAAGGCCAGTAAGTCACAGATTAATTGAGAGGATGTGGAATTCCTGAAGCAGAAAGAAACAATAAAGAACCTGGTTCATGAGTAAGATAGAAATTTTACCACACTGACTCCATGATCCTGGACAAGCTTCTAAATTTCTCAGGGCCCCAAGCTACTGTCTAAAACTATAAATTGATGGACCAGGTTGGTGATCTGTTATCCATTCTACTCTAAAAATAATTATAGCTAGCATTTATGTAGTTCTCTTAGAGGTTTGCAAAGTTCAGTTTGGACATTAACTCATTTGATTCTCCCAACTACTTTGTGATGTAGATGATTGAAATGCCCATTTTACAGACAAGGAAACTGAGGCTGGAGAAGTTTCACTGTCATTCCTATATACTTTAGAGTACAGGATATCAGATGGGATCATAATGATGCTTGTCCTTCGATCTTAAAGAAGATCATGACATAAGGAAGGTGATGACATGACAAGCACATGAATTGGATTTGAATGAGGGGGTGCTTTTCTCCTCCAGAGCCATCTGGGTTCCAATGGCCAGATATGAATCAGGATGATTGGAGATGGCCTTGGATGTGAGGCAATCAGATTAAGTGACTTGCCTGAGGTCACACAGTTCATGCATATCAAGTGTCTGAGGCTAGATGCGAACTCCAGTCCTCCTGAGTCCAAGGCCAGTGCTCTATCCCCTGCACCATATACCCGAGAGCTAGGCAGTTGCAGTGGATAGAGCAATGGATCTGGAGTCAGGAGGAACTGAGTTCAAATCCGGTCTTATGTGACCTTGGACAAGTCACTTAACCCCATTGCCTTAAAAAAAATTAAAATTGAAAAAGAGCACCATTAATGCTAATGTGGCATGCAAAAGATGGAACCATAGATTTAGCACTGGAAGAAATCTTTTAAGTTTTCTAGTCACTGCCTTTATTTTATAGATTAGGAATCTAAGGCCAAGTGTCTGAAAGGTTACTTTTTTCTTGTCCTGTGTCATATGGTCACACTAGGTGTCTGAGGTAGAATTTGAATGCAAGTCATTTTGATTCCAAGGCCTGCACTCTTATCTAATATTTTTTTTTCCATTCCCAGGTTATAAGGAGCCAAATAGGAAACATGATAGAAGCAAAGCAATATAGTACCAGTTATGACTAAACACAGACAATTATATTTGCTCTCCTATTATAATGTAAATTTAAATATAAATGATCTTTTTTTAGAAGAAAGCTAACAATGAACAAACTTCAGAAGATGCAATAATGAGTCAATGGAGAGAGGCCAGGCTTGAAAGTTAGATGCAAAGGACCATTTGAGGAAACTAATGCCCAGAGAAATTAAGTCATTGAGGTGGTAAGGAAAACAACAAGGTTCTCTTGGAAGGTACTCCAAGTATTCATTACACTATACCAAACATTTCTTACTTCAAGACACACTTAGGAGTGAGGTTCTCTATGAAGTTTTATTGAAGCTCCCTCTGCCCTCCCGCTTTTGTTAAAAGTCCTATGTCTCTCTTGCAATTTTCTACAAGGTCTTTGTAATTCCCCTTTGCCTCCATCATTCAGTCCTATAGCTACTTATTTGTATTCATGTCATACTCCCCATCAGACTACAATCTTCCCGAGAGACAGGATTTGGGTTACAGTTTTCCATCTTTCTGCCCCTGACTCTTAACATACTACCTTGCTCATGGAAAGGATTTAGTATCTAATCATCTGATTGAATTAATTATGTTTATTTTAATTGACAGAGAACCTTATAAATTAAATGCTAATGGCTAATATGGGAGTATATTTTGTATGACATTCCAAATAATTTATATTATAGCTTTCTCAATGGCTGGGAGGGAGGAAAAATTTGAAACTCAAACAATTTTTAAATGAATGAAAAATTTTAAAAACTAATTGGGAAATATTTAGTGTAATAAATAAAATGAATAATTTAAAAAAATAATATTAAAAATTAAATATTAGGTGGTGGAACCTAAACCCATCAGATATACACATGAAGGCTCTCTTAATGCATAATGTTATTCAATAGAAAAATTTCAAATTACAGAAATTCCATTCACAAATGACTTTTCTGAAAGATACCTGTTGTCTCAAATATACAGTAAAGTTGTATTCAAGGATCACATTCTATTAAATTTCCAAGCATTATCTACTTGCTGAAGCCTAAATTTTTCAGGGGGCTAAGAGTTAATGACTAATGACCTTGTTTGGCATTGGTGGTGATGGTGGAAATCGGGGAAACTCTTTTTTTTAAGTTGTTTTTTTTTTGCTAGGCAATGGGGTTAAGTGGCTTGCCCAAGGCCACACAGCTAGGTAATTATTAAGTGTCTGAAACTGGATTTGAACCCAGGTACTCCTGACTCCAGGGCCAGTGCTTTATCCACTACGCCACCTAGCCACCCCTGGGAAACTCTTCTATCAGGTTATATATCATTCCCAGTCTCCTGACTTCATTTTATAGTGAGAGTGTTCTGTATAAGCAGTGGGTGGCACAGCCTCCCCAGCATTTTTCAGCTCAATTATTTTTCTTCCACAGGCAGAGTATTTGTACCAATGGTCCTGCCTGGGGAGTTGCCCAGAGAAGACCTTCAGCCTGAAAATACTGATGATGACATTATCAAGTCCTTCAGGATGCCTCAAACTCATCTCACACATTGACTCACTATATCATTGTCTTCTGGACTTTCACTATTTATTTTTCCATAAAGGTCCAATTCATTTTGGGGCAGAGGGACAAGAGACTGTAGACTTTGGAAGAGCTTCCAAGGGCCCTAAAGTGTCTTCAACATCTCTAAAGTCGCTGATTGGGCCCTTAGAGAAATTGTCTCTTCCCAAACTGGAAAGTTCTAGGTTCAGATTGAGTCATTCCATAGGATCCTTTTCATTTGTTTTTCAGTTTGTTTAGTTATTTATTAGCTTGCTTGTTTGTTTAATTATTTTTTTAATTTTTACCTACTTCCTCATGTTTAATTTTTTCACAATCCAGACTTGGTTGTAAGGAAGGATGGTGTCTTGCAGATTTCAGAGCCTATCCTTTCAGAATTGGGTAGTCTCCTGTTGCCCTTTGCATTCGGCTTTGATTTCTCTCTGTTGGAGCTTGTCCTCACAGGTCTCAGAGTTGATTTTTTCCCATTTGTGTGTGTGTGTGTGTGTGTGTGTGTGTGTGTGTGTGTGTGTGTGTGTGTGTGTGCATTTGGTCTGTTCCATTTATTTGTTTTACCACCTTTAGTCTGTATTGCAAAAGTGTCCCAGCAAACATTGACTCTAGAGATGTGTCATGGCAGCGCATCAAAATATTGACACTTGCCCTTCCGAAGGCTCCCAGTGAGTCGTGCAAACAAGCAAGAGAAGAGAGAAAAAAATAAGTTCAGATCCCCAAGACCCATAACAAGCCTGGTCTCAGAGTGAAGACAGAGTGCTAATGAGTCATGGAAGTGTCTGAACTACAAAGGAGGATGCTGATGTAAGAACAATCAGGCCTCTGATTATAGGGAAAGCCAAGTCCCACATAGAATCCTCTAGAAAGACTGCTAGATGCAGAATCAAGAAATCCAGATTCAAATCTCAGCTTTGCCACTTAATACTGGCAAGACTTCAGGAAAAATCGCCTCTTTCTAGGCTTGCATTGTGTTATCTATAGAATAAAAGGATTGGACTAGATTGGACAAGTATTTGTTTAGCTCCTATAATGTACCAAGTGAAGGGGTAGAGGGGTGGAGGGGATAAAAAGAAGCTGAAACAGTCCAAGTTTCTATCAAGGGAGATATATAGGAATATGCAAAACAAATACAAAGTTCTTTTGGGGCAGAAGGTATTCCCATAGAGGAGGAGGGATGGCTATAGAAGGTAAATATTGAGCTGAATTTTTGGAGGAAACAAAGGATTTGAAGAGATAGAAATGAAAAAAAAATCGTGCATTTCAGTGATGGGGGAAATCTGTGCAAAGGTTGAGGACAACACAATCAGTAAAAATGGGTGACCCAGTGCATAGAATGTGAACACCTCCTCTTCCTGAGTTCAAATCTAGCCTCAGATATTAGCTATGGAACCCTGGGAAAGTCAATTAACCCTGTTTTCCTCAGTTCCTTACTTGTAAAATGACCTGGAAAAGGAAATGGCAATATACTTTGCCAAGAAAACACCAAATGGGGTCATGAAGAGTCAGACAAGGTTAAAATGACTGAACAATAACAGAATATATGAAAGAAGTAATGTATAGCCCTGGAGGCTGGAACCAGGCTGTGAAGGATTTTAAATGCCAAAGAGAATTTTTATTTGAAAGCAGAGGTAGCAGATGACTTTTTAAGGCTCTTCCCAGAACCAAATATAGGATCCCCTGACCCAGTTCCTGTACTATGTCCCCAGAGCTCCCACTGAAGTAGTGAACAGGACATCAGAAGATGTTAAGAATTAGAAGGGATATTGGCTTAAAGGTCAATGGAGCCCTCTCTCTCTCCTCCCTTGTTTCTTGACTCAGAGGGTATGGGATAAAGGAGTTGATGATTCTACTCTAATAAGACTCTGAGAGCCCATTGGAAACAGGGTTCTTTCAAACCTGGGACAATTTGCTCACATTAGGAGGTTGACCACCATCGTCATCATTCTGGTAAACTTCACAAGTTGTCCAAGAAGAGGTCTATGACACAGAGACAGCCCCTGTGTGCAAGTCTCTGACCTGTTTGGCCAGGATTCCATTTTTCTTGACTAAGCTCTATATTCTGACTTAAGTTGGTTTAGACCAAGCCTTGGCTGTTTCTGAATTCTGACTGCAAATTCTCTCCTACAATCCCGATTCAGCCTGGTCTTGGGCCATACTTTTGGCTGTTAGCCAAATGAATAATTACCTTTCCTTTCTAATCACCTTCTGCCCTCTGTCTGTAGTTCTGAAAAGGAACTACAATTGACCACACCTTGGGTATTTCTTGACTCATAAGATTATAAGTGTTAGAACTGAAAGTAATATTAGGAACCATCTTGTTCAGTACCCTTATTTTACAAAGAAACTGAAGTTCTGAGAAGTTACTGACTTCTCCAAGGTGAAAGTGATGTTGGTAGTAAGTAGCAGAGCCAGGATTGAAATCTTGTCTACTTTACCTGCAATCTCTTCTTCAACCTTGCTCATAGTTAATAAAATGCCTATTTTAGAAGGCACACTGGTCTGTTTTCTTTCTTTTCTTTTCTTTTTTGTTTTGGAGGCATTGGATTTTGTTTGGAGACATTGCCCAAGGCCACACAGTTATTAAGTGTTTGAAGTTGAATTTTAACTCAAGTTAACTCAATGTTCTATTCATTGTGCCACCTAGCTTGCCTCATGTGTATATATTTTAAGAGAAGGTGAACACTAGATCGTTCACTGTCTCTGGTCAGGAGAAGCTGAGTTCAAATTTGGCCTCAGATACTTGATATTAATTGTAGGATCCTGGGCAAATCACTGGATCCCATTGCCCCACCAAAAAAGAAATACCACCAAAAAACCTTCACATTAACACAACATTAATGGTTTGATGGAAATGAGAATCCAGCATCACATTAAACAAAGAACCTGTGTCAATTTAGAACAGAAGATGGTCATGTCACTTGCACTGGGACAGGCTTTTGAGAACCACTGGAAAATCATTTTGAACTAGGTTAGGAATCAGGATGACCTGCACTTCTATATCATAGTCTACCACTTGAGTTACCCTATAGATAACTTAATCCTCCATGACCTCAGTTTCCCCAATTGTGAAATAGGAATAATAATAAGAATAGCACCTACCTAAATGGATTGCTATAAGGATCTAATGTAATAATATATGAAAAACATTTTACAAACCTGGAAGTACTATATAAATACTAGTTATTAGTTTCTAAATAAAGCCAAGGCAAATGGAACCAGTTTCCAAGAGATCTATCTCTCTCAGCTTGAAATCATTCTGTTTTGCTTTTGTCTTTGTGTCTTCAGAATCTAGAACATGTATTAAGTCCTTAATAAATACTTTCCAACTGATCATTCCATTATTAAAAAAAATACAAACATTCCCATTGCATCTTTTTTAGAATAACATCATTGATACCGTATAACCAGACTCTAAACCAACAAATGTTTACTTATCAAATACCTAATCTGTAAGGTTCTCTGCTAGTAGATGGGGAAATGAAGGCAAAAAAATTCTACCCTAACATGTATTTTACATGATTGAATTTGTTTAACCTGTATCAGATTGCTTGCCATCTTAGGGAGGGAGGAGGGGAAGAAGGGAGGTAGGGAGAAAAATTAGGAACTCAAAATCTTTCAAAAAAATGAATTTTGAAAATTGACTTTACATGAAATTGGAAAAAATAAAATGCTATTAAAAATTCTACACTAAAAGAGCACATGTTTAATAGAGAAATATGATGTAAACAATCAAATATGTCCATGATCATTGGAGGAAGGAGAAAGCAGTAACTCTTATGTTGCTATGATGTCATACCAATCTGTTGAGAATAACTCAGCTGCTTGGGGATGAAAGACGGACTCTGGAAGGCAAGAGAGCTTCAGCCTTCTCGAAGCTAAATTCCTTCCTGAATAAATTACCCATCCCCCCCCAATGTTATTCGATCTGACATCAAATCTTCTGGGAAACAGTAAATGACATTTGGTGGGAAACAGTCTGTACATGTGTGTTCTACAAGAATTAACGGAACTTAGCTTTCCCACAGCTTGGGCTGGATCCCAGGTGCTTCTGTCAAATACATTGCTCTCATGGAGATCTATTAGTCCTTAATTTATATAGTCAGCTCTTATGGTTTAATCGGGCCACTTGTTCATTTCCTTTTTCCTTCTCCCACACCGTCTGCCTTGTGGCTATTTCATGGATTGTTAACAACTCTATCAGAGTGTGAGCAGAAACCAAGAGCGGAGATGAAATTCGTTTCTATCAATTTTGTCATATTGATAAAATGTCTGGGGGAGGAGGAGAAGAACATTCAGGCCAAATGAGGTTTGGAGATTATCTGTGGATACCAATTATTTCTCCTCCTCTCTACCTCCAACTCTCACAGTTAATTGGAAATTTGTTAGCCACTGACAAAAGAGAGAAGGTTTGAATTTTAAGATTTCACCCAGAATCGTTTTTTATCACAATAGCCTGAGGTTTAGACAGATGGAGGAACAGAGGGAAGGCATGCACCCTTGGCTGAAGTCACGTCATTAGTTAGTAACCATGGGGAGAGAGAGAGGAAAAAGAGAATGATTCCAAAGATTTCATAAGCTATAAACAGAAATTTACTTGTCAGAGAAGGAAAGGCAAGGGGTTGTGTTGGGGTGATTTCTGAATTGTTTTATGGACCCTTACAAGGTAATATTAAATCATCAGACTATGTTCTTGCAAGGTTAGTGGTCTAATGGATAATGATTCATCTTTGGAAAGGAACTGCATAATAAGGGAAGAAATCATGTAATGATAGAATTACAGGGGGGTTTGTTTGTTTTTTTGTTGTTGTGGTTGGTGGTGGTTTTTGCCTTCATGGATCCCTTTGACAGTCTGAAGTCTATGTATACCTTCAAAGAAGAATTTAGCACAACACCTAGTACATAGGTTACCATACCAGGCTACTATGCTCATTTCTTTCCTTCCTTTTTAAATTACATAATTGAAGGAAATACTAAATTTAAATTAGAGATTAATAAAAATAAAATAATACTTTTTTTATCCAAGTTCACATACTCTCTCAACTCTATTTATGGACCCCCAACCCCAGATTAAGAACTAGTTCAGGGGGCAGCTAGGTGGCTCAGTGGATAGAACACCCTCCCTGGAGTCAGGAGTACCTGAGTTCAAATCTGAACTCAAGACACTTAATAATTACCTAGCTGTGTGGCCTTGGGCAAGCCACCTAACCCCATTTGCCTTGCAAAAACATAAAATAAAGATCTAGTTCAACTCTATCTTTATACAGATGAGGAAATAAAGCCTTTCCCAAAAAAGTGAAGTAATTTGTACAATATCTCACAGCTAGTTAGTGATAGTTCACCTTGCTATAAGCTAGGTGGTAAGAGCAGCTTAATGGCAGAGTATATAGCTTGCCAACTCTGTAGCTAGGAGGATCTGAATTCAAATTTGACCTCAGACACTTATTAGCTATGTGTTCTTGGGCAAGTCATTTAAGCCTGTTTGCCCCGGTTCCTTATCTGTAAAAATGATCTGGAGGAAAGGGCAAACCACTCCCTTATCTCTGCCAAGAAAATCCCAAAAGGGACCACAGAATCAGGTATAACTTACTGACCAAAAAAGCAAAACAAAAACTCTGCTATGAATTTTCATCAGAAAAATATACCATCTCAAGTAATTCTTCATCATCAGACACACCACTATCAAAGATCAAATGCCAAGTAAGGTATGTTTTTCATTTTGGCCTGGTTTGCTGACTTTGAATTCAGGAAGACCAAAGTTCAAATACTGCCTCTGAAATATACTAGCGATATGACCCTAGACAAGTCACTTAACTTTCCAATGTTCTAGGCAAAACTTTAAAAATAATATGCAGAGAAGGGATTGGGTGAGATTGGGAGAAGGAGTTTTCTCCTTTGAAACTCACATTTACAGATAAAATCACAGGTACAGGGCTTGTCCCTGAATTGCAAAAACACTCAGCTGATAATCCTGAAGAGAAATTCATCTCTTGGCAGAATCCTTTTCTTAGTATTTCTTACAAATAAGGGTCCATGGTATCACTAGAGGGTAATCCCAGAAGCCCATTGTTACCATTAGGGAAAGTCACTGAATTTCTAGAGAAATGTTCAATGTATAGAAATCAGAATTTCCCAAACCAATTTATCCATGTAATTCTTTTTGATTTTTACTAGAAATATGCTGAATGAACCTATGCATGATACATTGGGAAGCCCTAGGCAATATGGAATACCAGCAGGAAAAGTATAAATTTGGCAAAATATATAAAGAAATACAAGTCTATATACATCCTCCCATACTGTCATATATTATGTTATATTTGAAATGTATAATTTTATACAGAATTTATATTTAAATTTTTTGTTGGGAAATAGCACAACCATTGACAGGGTTCTGTATAAGTTCTTGGGAACCAAAAACATCCACTTTGTCACTGAAAGAAATGCCTCCTTCATAGCCACATCATGGGACCAAAGAGATTAAAATAAGATGGGCCAACATCAAGGATAGAGAACAGATGTCAAAACCCAGTTGAACTTTCTCAGTGCCTATTTTAGCCAGCATACTAGATATCTTCTTCAGAGATGGACAAATACAGACCTTGGGCTTAAAAGCTCTCTAACCTGTTTGTAAGCTCTTGATCTGATTCTTTTTTCTCTGATAGCACTTGTTTACTCCCTAAGTGGCCACTACACCATATATTCAGAGCATTATCATTGTGAAAGATCTACATTTGAGTAATTTAGTGTATTATTGTCAGTTACTATGGCTGTTGGATGGACCAAATGGCCTGCCATGTTTGATTAATGGTGAACCCTTCACTCTATTTCTTCTCTTTGGTTACTGGCAGTCAATGATTTTAACTTCCAATCAAATCACTGGTTCTGGAAGTTTTAGCCTTAATTCAAAGAACTTTTATCTGTGATCCTAACTGTACTGTTTTTATTCTGTCTTTGGCAATATAACCTCAATTTTTCCATCTGTCAAGTGGACACAATCATAGTTCTACTCACCAAAAGGCAAATTGATATTCTAAGGGTTCCCCATAGGATTTGTAGCAAATTACTTAAAGTTGTGCTGTCAGACTTAAGCAGAAATGGATCAAAGCAAGCATACATTTTGATTTAGAAAAGTCACAAATTAACCCTGCAGTGTTTTACTTGTATTTTCATTAATTTTGTGAAACCTTTCCCAATTCCATTTTATTCTGTGTTGGCTGTACTCAGAAGAGTTGCAGGCAGCCTACACTTAGTGAGTCTTGAGTTGGACACTTCTGTCTGAGAATATCATTACATTCTGAGATTTATTGACTACCAAAGAGAGGAGACATTGGCTACCAATGGTCTGTCTGATAATGTATTATTAATATTTTCTAAAAACCCCAGCATCACAGGAAGTTTCAAGCATCATTACTGCATTGTTTCTTGTTACTGTGTTAATGGATTCTATTTTTCACTGTCACCCTCATGAATAGCAAAACGTCCATATGAGCTGTTAAGTTCTGGCCTTTGTTTATATGTAAGGGGACACATGCTCTAGAGTCACCTCTTTATACTGAAGAGTGGAATGGATTCATTTCCACAAACACTAATAATTTCCTTGAGGCACAAACCGCATCACTGGAGATCTTTAGGTTCCTTCTCCTTCTCTCCCCTTACCAGGCTACACTTTTTTAGAGGATAGAATAATGAAAAACTTCATACGTTTAGTTTATAATTTCAATGGTTAAAGGATGGACATAATAGAAAAGAGATTATTTAAAGAACAGCAATGACACAAAAGTTGAAATATCCAAGTTTAAGGAAACAAAAAAAGTGAGGTTTTAGGATAAGGCAGAGAGAAGACAAGAAAATGTTGGAAAGTTAAGTGGGAACTACATTATGCAGAACTTTAAATATTAGGCTAAGAAGTTTAGAATTTATCTTTTTTTTTAGGTTTTTTTTTGCAAGGCAATGGGGTTAAGTGGCTTGCCCAAGGCCACACAGCTAGGTAATTATTAAGTGTCTGAGACCGGATTTGAAGCCAGGTACTCCTGACTCCAAGGTTGGTGCTTTATCCACTATGCCACCTAGCCGCCCCTAGAATTTATCTTAAAGGTAGTAGAAAGCAACGGAAAGGTTTTGATCAAAGGGAAGATAAAGGAAAAGGAAAGATAAGTATTAATCAGGTAGGTAATATAAAATATACATCCTTAATCTAAACTTTTTCATGGTTCACCCTGCAATGAAAGATTCTTAGGAAAATGCTAACAAAATTAAATAAAATTGTTGACTTAATTGAACCCTAGTCTGAAGTGAATTGGATATGATGCCACGTTGGAATTTATTTTTTATAGGGGTTGTGTGTTTTAGAAGATCTTGCTTCACCTACTTAATAAATGTTGACAATAGTCAACATTTATTAAACACTAGAATCCATCTATAAGGTCTCTTCTAGTTCTAAATTGTATGATCCAGTCACCTCTGGACCTCAATTTCTTAATTTATAAAACCAGGGAATCTGTCTAAATGATCTCTCAGAGTCCTCCCAGCTCTTTTGTGTCTTTCTCAGCATTCAGAATATATTGTTTACCATGTGCCTAAAACTGGGATTTCAGAATTTCTAATAATTTAACAATGAAGGATAATTTTGCATACAACAAGAGATGAGAAAGTCTCCATAGAGCTTTGAAGATAATTTTTGAAGGTTTTAGGATATTAAAGAAACATTTTTACACCATCTTATACTTACATAGAGTAAAGGGGTGTTTCCAATTTCCCCTCTGGAAGGGAGTTGGGACAATGAGTGAAATTAGCATGAATGAAGGCTTTCAGTGGTAAAGAGAGCCCCGAGACTTCTATAGCTCTAGTTAGTCCCAGAACTTTTGGGCACTCCTACAAGAGGGAGGTGTAAATCCAACTGGGGAAGAAGCCTATTCAGAAAGGAAATTGTTAACTCTTCCTGGGGTTGATTATGAGATCACCCCTCAAAGTCTTGGCTTAACCAAGAGATTGTGAGGTAATGGAAAGCCAATCAGAGTGAAAGAAGATATTTAAAGAGTGGGAAAGAGCTATGAAAGGAATAGGGATGTGTGTGGTAGGGAGGAAGATCTTGTTTTTACTTGTGGAAAAAAGAGGCATAGGGTTCCATTATGAAGTCAGGATCCCAGAAAAGAGATCCTGAAGTAGCATGTTATATATTTGCAATTACCGAGTTGAGAGAAGTGATATAGGTGATACTTGTTTTGGAAAGACAGGGTCTTTTCTATTCAAGTTCTTGATAAAAAAACAATTCTCTATTTGTGTGGCAAAGGTTTGTTTAGAATAATAGCTCACAAATAAATAACAATAACAACAACAATAATAATAATGTTTGTCCTTAATTTTCTTTTTTTTTTAATTTTTTAGTTATTTAAGGCAATGGGATTAAGTGTCTTGCCCAAGGTCACACAGACAATTATTAAGTGTCTGAGGCCAGATTTGAACTCAGGTGGGTCCTCCTGACTCTAGCCTCCTAGCTGTCCATTGTCCTTCATTTTCAAAAAAGGCCATGACATCAAGGAGGTGATGCCATAACAAGCGTGTGAATTGGATTTGAGTGAGGTGGATGCTGTGATAAGTCACCAACCTCACTTTCTCCTCCAGAGGTTTCTGAGTCCAGTAACCAGTTATGGATCAGGATGACTAGAGATGACCCTGGATGAGGCAATACAGGTTAAGTGACTTAACCAATGTCACATAACTAGTAAATGGCAAGTGCCTGAGACTGGATTTGAATTCCCATTCTCCTGAATCCAAGACCAGAGCTCTAGCCACTAGACCACCTAGCTGCCCTAGTTTGCACATTAAAAAGTATAAATCAGAAGGGTCTGGAGACCAGTTACTTAGGATCATAGATTTAGAATGGGAGGGAACCTTTATTTCAAGTGACTTATTTTTATAGATGAATAAACTAAGATTCAGAGAAGTTCAGTAAATTGACTATGTTAGACAGGTGTTAAGTAATAGAACTGACATTCAGTTTTAGGACTTCAGATTTTCATTGCACCATGCTTCCTTCTCTGGGTTATTTTCTCATTGCTAGGATCTTAGATGTGAGACAATATATAGGGACAAATATGATAATAGAAAGAGGACCAAATTTGGGGTCTGGATCTATTTAAGACCCAAGCAGTGCACAATATAGTATAGTATAAAAAAGTCTGCTGAACTGTGAGTTAGGAGAGCTTAGACTTTGAGAACTACTGTTTAAATGTGTAACCATGGGTAATTCAATTAACCTACACAATTGGCAGTTTCTTCATCTGTAAAATGGGGATAATAACACCTGTTTCCATTAGAAGGTTGCTGCTATAAAGGTTGCTATGAGGTTGCTATTAAGATCAAATGAGAGAAATGAATATGACAACCTTAAAATCCTATATAAAGACCAGTTATTGTCTTTATTCATGTGCTTTCGACCATATGCAAGAAAGGCACATTGTACTGCCTTTCTCACCCAATTACATTTTCCTAGTGCCTGAAGTTCAGGAAGCTCTCTGCATATGATTCTCAGATTTATTTATTCAACTCTAATTGCTGCCTTCCAATCTCTAATCTTCAACAGCTCATATTAGAGGTCTTAAAAGTATTTTGAACTCAACATGTCCAAAATTGAACATATTATCCCCCCCCAGACTCTTGCCCTTCTCAAACTTCCCCATTACTATTATCCTCCTAGTCACCACCAAGACTTGCAAACTTTCTGTTATCCTTGATTCCTTTCACCCTACACCCCACCCCATGCAATCTGTAGTCAAGTCCTATCAATTTTATTTTCAAACCATATACACCCCCTTCTTTCTTCTGACATTGAACCACCCTAGTTAAAAGCCCTAATCACTTTATGCCTAGACTATTGCAATGGCCAACTGGGTGGTCTTCCTCAACTCAGATGTCAAATTGACCTTTATAAAACACAAGTCTAATCAGTTCAATACAATTCAGTGATTCTATATCAGTTTCAGGATCAACTATCTAATCCTTTGTACAACTTCTAAAGCTCATGAGTGCATAATCAAGTTCCTCCTAACTTTCCAGCTTTCTTATACCTTACTGCCAAAAAAAGTATGTGACAATACAGTAATTTTGACCTTCTTACTGTTTGATTCACAAGATACTTTCTCTCCCAAATTTGAGCGTTTTTCCTGACTGCTTGGCATATGCAGATTCTCTTTCTCCTCATCTCCTCCCCCTGGCCTCCCTAGTTTGCTTCAAGTCTTTACTAAAATTCCACCTTCTGGAGGTTGAAGCCAAGATAACAGAACATAGGCAGAAGCTCAGCTGAACTCTTCCAACATTCCCTTCCAAACAACTTTAAAATAATACCTCAAATTGGATTGTGGAGCAGCAAAGACAAAACAAGCTGAGACTTTTTTTTTTTTTTTTTAGCTCATGACAATTCAGGAGCAAAGCCTGAAAGAAATGTAAACTGAACACAAGCCAAATAAAATTTTCTGAAAATGATCAAAAGGGATTTTAAAAATCAAATATGAGGGGTGGCTAGGTGGCATAGTGGATAAAGCACCGGCCCTGGAGTCAGGAGTATCTGGGTTCAAATCCAGTCTCAGACAGCTGTGTGTCCTTGGGCAAGCCATTTAACCCCATTTGCCTTGCAAAAACCTAAAAAAAATCAAATATGAGATATAGAGTAAAAATTGGGAAAAGAAATGAGAGTGATTCAAGAAAAGTATGAAGAGACCTAACAACTTGGTAAAAAAAAGGCAAAAATACTGAGGAAATAAACAAAGTAAAAGAATGAAAAAAGAAAGAAAATATGAAATGTCTCATTGAAAAAACAACTGTTGTGGAAAACAGATTAATAAGAAATAATTTAATAAATATTGGACAACCTGAAAGCTATGATCAATTAAAAAAAAAGACCAGACATCATTTTTCAAGAAATTGTTATAGAAAACTGCCCATATACTAGAACCAAAGCGTAAAAGAAAAGATAGAAAGACTTCACCAATGACCTCCTGAAAGAGATCCCAAAATAAGAATTCCCAATTATAGCCAATTCCAGATCACCCATGTCAAGGAGAAAATGTTTCAAGCATTCATAAAGAAACAATTCAAATATCAACTAGAAACAGTCAGCATCACAGAAGTTTTAGCAACTTCCACATCAAAGAAGTAGAGGACTTAGAATATGATATTCCAGAAAGCAAAGGAGCTTAGGATCGCAACCAAAAAAGATCTCCAAAAAGTGGTAAAATCCTTCAGAGGAAAGATGTATATTTAACCAAATAGAGGACTTTTAAGCATTCTTGAGAAATAGATGAAGCTGAATAGAAAATTTGACATTCAAATAGAAGACTTAAGAGAAATATAAAAAGGTAAACATGAAAGAGAAATCATAAAGGATCCAATAAGGTTAAATTATTTAAATTCCTATATGTCAAGATGATATTTCTAACTCCTAAGAACATTATCATTATTAGGACAATTAAAAGATGTCCACAGAGATAGAGGACATGAGTGTGAGTTGAATGATTTCAAAAAATAAAATCAAAAAATGAGAAAGATGCACTGGAAAGGATAAGGAAGATTGGGAAAATTATCTCTCATAAAAGAAGCATGAAAGGAAAAGTTTTTACAGAGGAGGGTCAAATGAGGAGAAATAGGAGCCATTTCTTGAACTTTACTTTCATAGGAATTGACTCATAAAGGAAATAAAATACACATTTATAGTTGGATATAAAAAATCTATCTCACTCCACAGGGAAGTAGAAGGGAACAGGGATAACAGAGCACAGACAGATGATAGAAGGGAAGGCAGATTAAGGGAGGAAGTGATCAGAAGCAAACCAGAGGGAAAATGTAAAAGAAAGAGAAAAGGGAAATGGGGAAAAATTGGATGAAGGGAAATATATAGTAATCATAACTGTGAATGTGAATGGGATGAATTCATGCATAAAACTGAAGTAGAGCACAGAATATATTAGAAATCAGAATCCAAAAATGTTATTTCTTTAAGAAACACACTTGAACAAAGTTAAAAGAAGGACTGAAACAGAATCTCTTATGCTTCAGAAAAATAACAGGAGATTTTTTTATCCTTTTTTTCATTATCTCTTCAGATATAGAACCAGTAGTGGAATTACTGGAACAAAGAGCATACACAGTTGTATTGCCCTTTGGACATAATTAAAAGTTGCTCTCCCTATGGTTGGATCAGTTCATAACTCCACCAAAAAGGCATTAGTGTCCCAGTTTTCCCACATCTCCTCCACCATTGATCATTTTCCTTTTTAGTCATATTGACCAATCTGATAGTCTACCAAATGTTTAGTGGACAATTAAATCCAATACCATATGAACTACTTGGGAAAATATTAAAAGAAGGAGTTCTATCAAATACCTTTTATAACAGAAATATAGTGCTGATGCCAAATCAGCAAGACAAAAATAGAGGGGGGGGGGGAATACTTAAGCTCAATTTTGCTAATCATTATTGATACAAAAAAATTTTAAATAAAATTCAAACAAAGATATTTAACCAATATATCACAAAGATCATGCATGGTCATCAGATGGGATTTATATCAGGAATCTAGGACTGGTTCAATATAAAGAAAATTTTCAGCATAATTGCCATATCAATAAAAAAGGAATAAAAATCAAATGACTATCTCAATAAATGAAGAAAAAACTTTAGGAAAAGTACAACGCTCATTTCTATTAAAATCACTTGAAAGCATGGGAATGAATAGTTTTCCTTAAAGAGAGAAAAAGTATCTATCTAAAACCATTTACAATCATTATTTGTAATGGGGAAAAGTTGGAGATCTTCCCATAAGATCAGAGGTGAATCAAGATTATCTTTTATCACCACAATTATTCAATATAGTACTAGAAATGTTAACTATAGCTATAAGAAAAAAGAAATTGAATTAATTAGAATAGACAGAAAGGAGACAAAACCATCTCTCTTTGTAGATAATATGATGGCATATTAGAGAATTCTGGAGATTCAACTAAAAAACTTATAAAATAGGGCAGGTAGGTGGCTTAGTGGACAGAGCACCAGGCCTGGAATCTGGAGGATCTGACTTCTAATCCAGCCTTAGATACTTAATAATTACCCTAGCTTTGTAACCTTGGGCAAGTCATTTAACCCCATTGTCTTGCCCCCCAAAAACCTAATGAAACAATTAATTATTTCAGCAAATTTACAGAATATAAAATAAACCAACATAAATCATTCACATTTCTATATATTACAAAATCCAACAAGAAGAGTTAGAAAGAGAAATTCCATTTAAAATAACCAGACAATATAAAATACAAAGGAGTTTATTTGCTAAACCTGGAAACTATATGAACACAATTACCAAAAAACCCCAAAAGTTTTCATACAAATAAAGATAAATTTGAGCAATTCAAGAAATATTAACTCTTGGGTAGGCTGAGCCAATAGGTACACAACACAAAATATATGACTATAGTAATCTACAGTTTCATCAATCCAAACATCCAAGCTTTGGGGTAAGAATTAACTATTTGACAGAAATTACTAGGAAAATTGGAAAGCCAGTTGGCAGAAATTAGGCATAGACCAACAACTCACATTGTTTACCAGGCTTTGATCAAAATAGATAATCATTTAGACATAAAAGGCAATATCATAAATAAATTAGGAAAACTTGGGAAAATGTATCTGTCAAATCTAGAGGAATTTATGACCAAACAAGAGATGTTGTGGATTAAGGGAAATAAAATGAATAATTTTAATTATAGGAACAAAAATGCTTTTGCACAAATAAAATTAATGCAGCCAAAATTAGAAAGATATCAAGAAATGGGGGAGTGAGAATTAAAGCAAATTTTTCTGATAAAGGTCTAATTTTTCAAATATATAGACAAGCTAAGTCAAATTTATTAAAGTAAGAGCCATTCTTTAATTGATAAGTAGTCAAAATTCAAGCAGGCAATTTTCAGAAGAAGAAATCCAACTTATCTAAAGTCAAACAAAAATGCTTTAAATCACTACTAATTAAAGAAATGCAAATTAAAACATCACAAGTACTATCTATTAAGTTGGCTAATATGGAAAAAACTTAAGAGAAAATGATAATTGTTGGAAGGGATGTAGAAAAAAAAATTAAAACAGTAAGGTACTATTGGTAGAAATGATCCAGTTATTCTGGAGAACAATTTGGAATGACACCTAAATAAAGGTTTGTAAAACTGTGTTTACCCTGTTACCCAGGAATACCACCACTAGTTCTGTATCCCAAAGATATCAAAGGAAAGGGATATGTTTATACAAAAATATTTATAACAGTTCTTTTTTTTTTTTGGTAGCAAAGAATTGGAAATTGAAGGGATCTTATATCATTTGGGGAGTGACTGAACAAGTTGTAGCATATGATTGGGATGGAATACTATTGTGCTATTAGAAATGACAAGCAAGGTGGATTCAGAAAAACCTGGGAAGACTTAAATGAATTGATAAGTGAAGTGAGCAGAAGCAGGATGACATTGTACATAATATCAGTAAAACTGTACAATGACCAATTGTTAATGACTTAACTATTCTAAGCAATACAGTGATTCAAGACCCTTCCAAATGACTCATGATAAAAAGTACTGTCCATCTCCACAGAAAGCATTGGTGGAGTCTGAATGCAAATTGGCACATTTTTTTTTTACTCTCCTTATTTTTCTTGTTTTTTTTCTTTATTTTCCAACATGGCTTCATTTGAAATGTGTTGTGTGCTTACACATGTTGCGTGCTTACACAGGTAAAACTGACATCACATTTCTTGCTTTCACAGTGAGTGGGGGAAGGGTGGGAAAGGACAAAGAAAATTTAGAATTCAAAAATGCCTAAAAAATGAATGCTAAAAGTAAATAAATAATAAGAAACACTATATGCCTTATCCAGTGGAAAAAGAAAAGAAAAATCCCATCTTTGTTAGTTTTCTTTAATATTTAGAGTCTCCCCTCTGACATTATGTTCTCTTTGTCCTGTACTTACCTTGTTTTTGTTTTTTACACATAGTGGTTTGCATGTTGCCTCTTTTTATTAGTTTGCGAATTCTTTGAAGGCAGGAGGCTCTCAACCACAGCAAAGATCAGCATCCTTGTCTCTCAGCAAGTTAGTGGAACAGCAGGTCAGCTATGAGGATTCAGGCTCCAGGAAAGAAGGAAAATTGCAAGACTTAGAACCCCAGCATAACAGGTGTGAATAGGCTGGGCCATCTCAATAGAACAGGCAATCTGCAAACATTTGAGACCCTGGCAAGGATAACCAGGGACCAGACCCTTGGCCCCAGCATAAAAAGCTTAGAACAGCTTTTGTCCCAGGAGCAGAGTTCAACTTTTTATAAATGAGCAAAAAAAACAAAAATTGTCTTCACCATAGAAAGCTACTATGGCGAAAGGGAAGATCAAAGCACAAACTTAGAAGAGGACAATTTTGTCAAAATGCCTTCATGTGAAGCCTCAAAGGGAAATATGAATTGGTCTTAAGCCCAAAACATCCTCTTGGAAAAACTCAAAAAAGATTTTTAAAATTAAACAAGAGAGGTAGAAGAAAGATTAAGGAAAGAGAGTTATATAAGAGAATTTATGAAGTATCAACAGGTTAGAAAAGGAAGTATATAAACTGATTGAAGAAAACAACTCCTTAAAAATAAAATTGGTCAAACAGGAAAAAAATCCGTTGAAAAAAGCAACTCCTTTAAAAGTAGAATTGGCCTGGTGAAAACAGCTAACTGAAGAAGATAATTCCTTAAAAATTAGAATTAGGCATGTGGAATCTAAAGATTCCATGAATCAGTCAACAAAATCTAAAGAATGAAAAAACAGAGGAAAATTGAAATTGCAGTAATACTCATAAATTGGGAAATGACTGAGCAAGTTGTGATATATAATCATGATAGAATATGCTATAAGAAATGATAATCAGGGGCAGCTAGGTGGTGCAGTAGATAGAGACCAGCCCTGGAGTCAGGAGGAATTCAAATTCGTTGGGCAAGTCATTTAACCCCATTATCTTAAATAAACAAAAATTTTAAAAAATGATGCTCTTAGAAAAAACATGGACTTGCATGAAATAATGAAGAATGAAATGAATAGAATCAAGAGAACTTTAAATACAGTAACTACAATATTAAGAATAATTTTGAGAAAGTCATTTTTAACTACTATAAATGTCTAAATTACCTACAAAGGACCTAAGAAGGAAGATGTTTATCTGCATCCAGAGAAAGGACCGATAAATGGAAGTATGTAGAGAATGGCTTTACATATGTGTGTATGTATATAAATATACACATATACACATTTCTGTCTAATAGTAGCCATCTCTAGGATGTGGGAGAAGAAGAGCAAAAAATTAAATAATAACTTTAATATATATTTACAATATATATTTAAAAGGAATATAAAGTTATGCATGATAAATTTTCAGTTTTATATGGGATCTCTTTTTTTCTATTCTACTGTGTTATGGAAATGTTTGTATTATTTCTTAAGTTCAGAACAAAAAAGAAAGTTTCAGACAGATCACTTGTCAGGGTTGTTACAAGTGTGATTTATGTTCTTGGGTGGGTGGATAGAAGTTTAAGCTAAATTACATCTTAGTTCTTTTCCAATTCTAAGATTCTGTTGTTCTATTTTTAAAAATTCTTATTTGTATTATGACATCTACTAAGTAATATAAGAATACCCAACATACAATGTAATTCATTTGAAGCAAAATAAGATGGCTATCTAGTTATTGGCACAATGACTTTGCCACCAGTAGGGTGCTGATAAATGTTTAGCAACCAGCTCTCCAGAAAAAAAAAAAGAAAAATAATGTAGATAGTATATTGGGTAGGTAGGTGACATGTGCATGGAATGAAAGAGTCAGTAAAATTCCTCTTTATGAATTCAAATCCACCCTCAGACACTTACTATCTATGTGATCCTGAGCAGGTCTCTTAACCCTGTTTGCTTTATTTTTTTCATCTGTAAAATGAATTGGAGAAGGAAATGGCAAATCTCTCCAGTATCTCTGCCAAGAAAACCCTAAATGGGGTCACAAAGGATGAGTAGGGAAAGACTAAAAAATTGACTGAACACTAGAGATTTTCACAGTTTAGTCATTATTATTAACATTTTTCATCACTTTCTTAAATCTAGACAATCAACCACAGCAATGAATCAAGCCTTGAGCTGTAGTCCTGTAGCCTTGCTGATTTCCAAGGTGTAAATTTTCAACATTCAAATTTTAGCAATCATTTCTAGCATACCCATGAATCACATCCATTAGACCATTTGCTGAGGAAAGAAGATTAACCCTGGCAGATGGTTTGGGTACTATTTAATTTATTAACATATAGTATACTAAAAGCAAACAAACAAATAAAAACCCCAGTGTCTAAGGTAATATAGCAGAAGGAAGTGATACAAGTACCAGGAAACTGGCTAGTTAAATAACAAGATGATAATAGACTAGGTCATCATTACCTTTCCTGAAGAATTCCAGTGCATTTTTAGAAAGATTAAATTCAAAGCAAATGGGAAACTGTCCAATGTTGAAACATCTCTGAATAATAGGATTTTGAATATGTGAATAATATTGAATATTTGGATTGAACATTAATATTTCTAAGTCAAGACTCATTTTCATCCTTGTTTAAGTTTACAATTCAATTAATTGTTGTTAAATACAAGTGGAAAAGAGTAATTGCATTGTTCAAAGCTAGTAACTATTCTAGAAGTCAGCTCTATATAACCTGGGACAAGATATTAGGACCAAAATTATTTTGCATACAGGTAAATATTAGACTAGAATATAAAGGTCTTGTTCAGTATCAATCAACATTTGGATCAGGAAAAAGAATCTAGGATATTGATTCACAGTCTAATGATCTGTTGTTCAGTTGTTTCAATCATGTCAGACTCTGTGCCCAAGGCATTTTCTTGACAAAGATATTGGAATGGATTGATATTTTCCTCTCCAGGTCAAAGGTTAAATGACTTGACTAAGGTCACACAGCTAGGATATTTCAGAGGCTATATTTGAACTTGTCTTTTGATTCTAAGATCAGGGATTTTGGTTTTGTCCTCACTGGAGGAAAGCTTAAGAAAAAAATAAAAACAAAACTTAAGAAAAAGCAGACCTGTAGTGATGGTTAAGGATTCCTTACAAAACAGACTTCTAGGTTAGGAAAGAGATAGATTTTTCATAACTAAGCCTAGGGGGGAAAATTGGATTTTCCTTTCCCTCTCAGGAACAAGGTCATTAGAAATGCATAGAGAACAGAAAGCAGAAATATTCTCCATAGTTTCCGTACAGAGGGCAGAAACTTAGAGTCAAGTCTGGTCCAATTTGAATATGATCACGCAATAGATCCATTTACTCTGAGGCTGTACATTTTAAACAGGAAAAGATAGGATAAATACAAAGAGAGTTTACACATTTTTGGTTTAATATTCTGAATAGTGTGACCTGAAAGTGGATCCTGTAATGCTCTGAGAAAGTCTGCTGAAATCATGCAACGTCTGAAAAGTTAAGTGCCCAGACTATAAATAACTTGCATTAATATGGACTTTTTAAAGCTATCGGAATACTTTTCTCGTAATAACTCTGTGAGGTAGGTAGACAGGGCAATCATTATTATCACCATTATTTTACAAAGAAACTGAGGCTTAGTGCTCCAGGCAACCCTCTTAAGATTATAATCTACAGATCAGGTAAGATATACTTTAGAATTTCCCTATACCAATGAGTCAGAAGTCTGGTAAATACAGAGTGAGTGTTTGTGTGTGTGTGTGTGTGTGTGTGTGTGTATCTATCTGTCAACTCACACACACATATATAAGCACAAATAATTAAAACTTATTTCAATGTGTATATGTACAGAAATATAGATGGAGGAGAAGAGAGAATTGTTGGCTTCATTTTCTAAATATCCAATAAATCTCATCAGCAAGTCTAGCATTGTACTGGATGCTATTCAAGATTCCTGTACCCTAAGACCTTTGGATCTTGCTATTCACACAGCAGCTGAAGCCTTAGAATCACAGGGTCTTTCCACTGGTTTCCTGTAGCTTCACACTCCCATATCTATCTATTCCAATTAAAATGAGAGAGTTCTGAGTGCAGGGACCATCTCATTTTTGTGTTTTTATATCCATTGTGTCTGCTACGTGTTGTTGTTATTCAGTCATTTCAGATATGCCAAAGCCTTCCCAATTCCATTCAGGATTTTCTTGGCAAAAAATAGGTGGAATTAGTTTGTATTTTCCTTCTCCAGCTCATTTTATAGCTAAGGAAATTAGGGCAAATAGGGATAAATGACTTGTCCAGAGTCATATAGCAAGTATATAAGGTTGGATTTGAACTTGGGTCTTTCTTCTTTCCTTCTCATTGTCTGTCCTCTCCTTCCTCCCTCCCTTCTTCTCTCCCTCCCTCCCTCCCTCCCTCCCTTCCTTCCTTCCTTCCTTCCTTCCTTCCTTCCTTCCTTCCTTCCTTCCTTCCTTTATTCCTTCCTTCTTTCCTTCAAAGGCTTTAGGAGATAGGACTAAAAAAGGAAACAATTAAAAGACAATTAAGGGTTGAACCTTGATACCTTAGACTAAGTATAACAAATTCCATTTTCTCACCCCTTGAGTAAGTATCTACACAGTGGCCTTTATTTCCAAGAAAAGCTTAAGTTCAATATTGACTTTGGTGGAGGAAGCCATTGTCATGCAATGGTCACTGGAAGAAGAGGGTTAACTTTGAAACTACCCTTGTGACTTTGTGTAAATCAAGAAAGGTCTGTAGCCCTTTCTTTCTTAAGCATTTTATTGCGGTTTTAAAAGGTCATTGAACTGGAGTTTTATGGTTTGCATAGGCTAGGTAGAATTGAATTTAATAATTCTATATATCTATTTTAAAATTTTCAAACCTAGCCGCTTATCAGGGAGTGATTTTACAGGGCAATTCACTTAACCTTTATGATCTTAGCTTTCTGAGTTGTAGAAAGGGGGGTGCTCTGGGTGACTGCAATGGCTCTTCCAACTTTAACATTCTCGACTATATCTCTGGTACTTAGACTTTCAGATACTTTGCAAATACAATGAATGAAACAATTCCTATTCTCAAGTAGTTTACTCTCAAAAAGGAAAGACAACAAGGCATTATGTGAAGGCATATAAAGAGAATAAATAAAAGATAAGTACAAAGTAGTCTAATATATGTTTGTGAGGGAGGGCAAATTAGAGGAATCAAGAAGGCCCTTGAGGTCTTGGGAAGAGATGAATCCAAAGAAGTAGAATGAAGAGGGAGTGCATCACAGGCATACAAGACAGCCATAAAGATGGAGCATGGATTGTCTTTAATGAGGAGCAGAGAAGGTTAGTTTTGCTAAATTGAAAAACTTTAGAAGGGGAGTAATGTGCATTGAAACTGGAAAGATAGATTGGGACCAGGTTTTAAAGAACCTTAAAAGCTAAACAAAGGTATTTATGTTGATTTTAAAAGAAAAAGGAAACCATTGGAGTGGGTTGAGTCAGGGAAGGACAAGGTCAGAGCTTCAGTTAAGGGGGAAAGTTTTGGCAGCTGTATGGAGGATGGACTGAAATAGGGAGAGATTTGCTAGGCAGCCATTGAAGTAATCCAGGTGAAAAGTGAAGAGACTTAGGGAAGACTAAGTATGATGGTACCTTTGCCCTATTTGTTAATCCTTCTCTCTCTTTTTGCTGAAACAGCAAATAAACCTGTATAGTTCTACCTATTAGGGTGAGGCTATAACTCAAAGAAAAGTCTTTCCTGCTATAGATCCAAACAACTTCTTTCCCATCTGAGACCTATATAAGTCTTGTCCTTTTCTATTTCTTGGGAAGTCTCTATCCATGAAGGTGGGACTCCCTTGCTGGAAAATTCAGTCAACCCTCACTAGTTCCAAAACTTTCTCATTCTGCTATAGTTGGCACCAACAATTTTAACCTCAGTAGAAATAGGGAATTTTGGAAGAGTTTGGGAGATTGATGATGAGTTATATTCTGCATTATGTTGAGTTTAAGATGTCCATGGGACATCCAGTTTGAAATTTCTAAAACGTGGGCCAGAGGAGAAGGTCCTCTCTTAGGTGCTCTCTCTCAAAACTCATAAAATAAGGACTCTAACTAAATTTTTGAGAGAAAGAGCCCACAGATGGATCCAGTGAGGCAGTTCTCCAGCCCAAAGTAACCTGGAAAATAGCGGAAAGGCTCCACTCGATGGGGTTTGAGGAGTGGCCACCAGAGTGAAGGAACTTCAGCCTCCTGGAGGCAGCCCCAGGGTGCTGGGAGCTGTGGCTTATGGTAGTGGGGGCAGTTTCCTGACCTACACCCTGGGGAACACTGAGCACAACTTGGAAGACCAGTGGGGAACCTCTGCCAGAGTGAACACATGAAGCCCAGCCCTCAGGGCACTCAGTGAGCAGTGTGGCCCTGGCAACCTAGATCCAGGAACTGGAAGCAGGCAGAGCTGGTAAGCAGGAGCCCCCACACAAATAAACCCCAAGTGCTGAGCATACACCAAGGGTAGGGGAGTGGAGAGAGAGAGACTTCCAAAGTCTGTCCTCTGCACCTGGAACAGGACTCTGGGGCTCTGACCACATTCAGATCCTGATCACAGCCTAGGCCCCGCCATAGAACAGCAGAGTCTCCCCCACCTTAGTCCCGTGGCAGAGGGGGACCTTGTGGTCATTCACAGACCAGGAGAGGAGAAAGCTTCACAAACAGAGATCCTTGTGGGAGGGTGTCCCCAATAATATTCAAAAGCTCAGGAAGAACCCCAAGACCAGGCACAGGCTGGGGAAATGAGTAAACAGAGAAAAAAAGAAGAACACCATTGAGAAATACTTTGTCTATGATCCCAAGAAGGATCAAAATACACAATATGAAGATGAGGAAGTACAAGCTCCTGCATCTAAAGCTGGAAAGAAAAATGGAAATTGGGCTCAGGCTATGACAGAACTCAAAAAAGATTTTGAAAATCAAGAGAGGGAGATAGAAGAAAAATTGGGAAAAGAAATGAGAGAGATGCAGGAAAAACATGAAAAAGAAGTCAGCTTAGTCAAGGAGATCCAAAAACATGCTGAAGAAAATAGCATATTAAAAACCAGCTTAAGTCAAATGGATAAAACAGTTCAAAAAGTTATTGAGGAGAAGAATGCTTTAAAAAGCAGAATTGGCCAGATGGAAAAAAGAAATAAGAAAGCTCTCTGAGGAAAACAAACCCTTTAGATGTAGAATGGAACTGAGGGAATTTGCTGACTTTACGAGAAATAAAGATACAATACTTCAAAACCAAAAGAATGAAAAAATTAGCAGAAAATGTGAAACATCTCATTGAAATTTCCAAAACATGGTTGGTTATGTGGGATAGGAAGTCTGGGTTTGGAACTGAGACTGGGAATCATAGTCAAGGAGATAATAATTAAATGCCTGAGAGTTGATGAGACCAGACAAAAGTGAACAGAGAGAAGAAAAGATGGTCTAAGATAGAATTTGGAGAGTATTTATTGAAGGAGCATGATCTAATTGATGAAGCAATAAAAGAGATCAAGGAGTAGACAGAAAGGTAGGACCAGAAATAGAAGAAAATCTTATCATGAAAACCCAAAGAGGAAAGAGGATGGTGAACAGCAGCAAACATAACAGATAGGTTCATAGGATGAGGACTGAAAAAAAAAGATCACCAGATTTGACTATTAAGATATCACTGATGGGGGGGCAGAGACAAGATGGTGGCAGGAGAACAGCCTTTTCTGGGAACTCTCTCCAAAATATTTCAAAAACACCTTAAAATTACAACTTTAATTACATTTTCAAGAGACAGAACCTACAGAAAGGTTCACTGAGGCAATTCTTCAGCCCAAGGTAACCTGGAAAATAGTGGGAATGCTCTGTCCCACATGATTGGAAGGGGGTGGCAGCACTGAGTGAAGGAGCTCCAGTCTTCTGGAAACAGCCCTAGGGTGCCTGGGTCCCTGGGAGCCCTGGCTCCTGGCAGCAGGACCAATTTCCTGCCCTGCCACCCCAGGAAGCACCAAGCACAACTTGGAAGATTAGCAGGGAGACCTCTGCCAGAGCCAGTGCAAAGCCCAGGTTAGTTTGGCTCTCTTCAGCGAGACCATGGTCCTCAGCACAGCCCAGATCCAAGAAATGGAAGTGGGTTCACAGAGCCGCCCAGTGGGGAGCTCAAAAAAAGATTTTGAAAACCAAGTAATGGAGGTAGAAGAAAAATTGGGAAGAGAAATGACACATTTAAAAAGCAGCTTAGGTCAAATGGATAAAATAGTTCAAAAATTTAATGAGAAAAATGCTTTAAAAAGCAGAATGGGCCAGATGGAAAAAGAGATAAGAAAACTCTCTGAGGAAAACAAATCATTCATATGTAGAATGGAGCTAAATCAAGCTGATGACTTTGCAAGAAATTAAGACACAATAATTCAAAACTAAAAGAAGAAAAACTAGAAGAAAATGTGAAATATCTCATTGAAAAAACAACTGAGGGATGGCTAGGTGGAGCAGTGGATAAAGCACCAGCCCTGGAGTCAGGAGTATCTGGGTTCAAATCTGGTCTCAGACACTTAATAATTACCTAGCTGTGTGGTCTTGGGCAAGCCACTTAACCCCATTTGCCTTACAAAAAAAAACTGATCCAGAAGAGATAATTTAAAAATTATTGGGCTACCTGAAAGTCATGATCAGGAAAAGAGCCTTGACCTCATTTTAAAAGATTTTTCTATAGGAAAAATTGCCCGATATCCTAGAATAAGAGGGTAAAATAGAAATTGAGAGAATCTACCAACCTCCTCCTGAAAGTCATCCAAAAACAAACAGCCCCCAGGAATAATATAGCCAAGTTCCAGGAATCCTGAGTCAAAGGGAAAATATTACAATCAGCCAGGAGAACAAAATTCAAATATCGTGGAGCTACAGTCAGGATAACACAAGATTTAGCAGCTTCTACTCTACAGGCTCATAGGGCTTGGAATATAACATTCAGGAAGGCAAAAGAGCTTGGAATGCAACTGAGAATCAACTACCAGCAAAACTGAACCTCCTCTTCCAAGGGAAAACATGGATTTTCAATGAAACAGGTGAATTTCAAATGTTCCTGTTGAAATGACCAGAGCTGAAAAGAAAGTTTGATCTTCAAGTACAGTACTCAGGTGAAGCACAGAGAGGGTAGACGAGAAGGGTAAAATATTAGGGATTTAATGATGATAAACTTTGTATATTCCTGCATAAGAAAATGATACTGATAATACTCATATGAACTTTCTCATTTAATAGAACAGATGGTGTGTATATATAGACAAAGAGAGAGCTGAATTTGAAGGTATAATATATTTTAAAATGGAGTCATTGGGTGAAAGGGAAATGTACTGGGCGTAAGAGAAAAGAGAGGTAGAATAGGCTGAGATATTTCATGTAAAAGAGTCAAGAAATAGCTTTTGTAATGGTATGGAAGGGGGGAAGGCAAGGGGGAATGAGTGAGCTTTCATTCTCATCAGAAATGGCTCAGAGAGGAAACTATATACACAATAGGGTATAGAAATCTAGAAGAAAATGGAGAGAAGGGGGACAGGGGGAGGGGGGTATGTGGGTGATAGAGGAGAAGGTAGGTAGAATATAGGAGAGGATATTGAGATATAACACATTTTCTTTTTTACTTTTTTGCAAGGTGGTGGGATTGGGTGGCCTGTCCAGGACCATGTGGCTGGATGGTTGCTGGTCTCTGGGGTAGGATGCTTGGAGCCTTCTGGCCCCAGGGCCAGTGCTCTGTCCATTGCACCACTCTGCTACACCATTGCACATTTTTGAAGAGGGACAGAGTGAAAGGAGAGAGAAAATATAAAAGATCATAGTGGGGAGGAATGGATGGAGGGAATTACAATCAGCAGAGTAACTGTGGAAAAATATGAAGTAACTTCTATGATGAACTTATGATAACGAATGTGATCCACCTGAGACAGCTGATGGTATCAGAACAAACAGTGAAACACATTTTATTCTCTTTCTTTCACTTTATTTCTCATGAGATTTTATATTTTTGTGGGGAGAGGGTATATTATGTTTACTTTTACTATAAGAATATTTTAGTAATGTGTAAATAAATTAAAGTAAATTTTAACTTGATAACTTGAGAGGTCAGTTTTATTTCAGTGATGTGATAAGCCAGATTGCGAAGGATTTAAGAGTAAGAAGAGAAGTATGGTCAGGGAGTGAAAATAGATGATTTTTCTAAGAGTTTCTCTGAGGAAAGGGGAAAAAGACATAGGTAGGATGATTACTTTGGAAGGGAGAAGGAAGTACAAGTGAAGATTTTTTTAATGACAGAAACTGGCATATTTGAAGATAGTAGGGATAGAAACCATGGAAAGGGAGAGGTTGAAGATTAGAGAGAAAGTGGCAATTGAATTTGTAACTAGCTGAAGAAAACAAGAGAGGATGAGAAATTCAAAATAAAATCTATTGCAATACTATTAAAGATATTCAGAAGGGTTTTTGTTTGTTTTATGGAGTCAGTTTTTCGGTCCTGTCTGATTTTCTATGACATTTGGGATTTTCTTGGCAGAAATACTGGAGTGGTTTGCTAGTTCCTTCACAATTTTACAGATGAGGAAACTGAGACAAATAGGGTTAAGTGGCTTGCTTAGGGTCACACAGTTAGTATCTTTAGATTTTAACTCAGGAAGATGAGTCTTCCTGACTTTAAATCCAGCACTCTTATCACCACATCACTGAGTTCAAATTAGACCTCTGCTAATTACTTGCCTGCTAGTCACTGAATCTTTCTGAGTCTCAGTTTCTTAATCTGTAAAATTCAGGGGTTGGACTAGATAACCTATAGGGTCATTTCTAGCTCTAAATCTGTGATCCTATGTGATTCTGTGATACTCATCTTCAAATAAACATAATACTCACAGTCAAACTTCTAATTCAGGAAGAAAATCAAGTTGTATGATATCAAAAAGGCAAAACAATTAGTCATTCATTTCTGAATCTGAAATGAATTCATCACATGATGTTGAACAGCTCATTGACAATCCTCTAGGCTTTGTTTTTTAAATCTATAAATAGAAGTAGTAGTCACCTAAATTATTTTAAGGATTAAGTTAACAAGCTCTTAACAAATATTCTGAGTATATAAATCCTAAATAAATAAATAGATAGATAGCAGCAGAAAGGGAATATTCTTCCTTAAGCTCCTCAGTCCACCATTTAAAACCCTCTACAACCTGGATCCCCACCTACCTTTATAATCTCATATAATTTTTCTCCTCTTCCTACAACCTGCATTACACTTAAACTGCCTTCTGGCTGTTTCTTATTGACAACATTCAATCTCCATTCTCTGAGTCTTTGTAAAAGTGGTCCCTATGCCTGAAATGTACTTCCCATCTTGGAATCTCTAGTTTCCTCCAAAGCATATATCCTAAATGAAGCTTTCCCTGAGCCATTCAATCATTAGTTTGCTCTTCTTTCTGGAATTTCTCTGTGTATGTCTTGTATTTACTTTGTATTTTGTACATACAGCCTCTGTACCCTCAGTAGAATGTAAACTCCATGAGGACAGGAATGGGATTCATGTTTGTCCCTTTTCCCAGCATCTATTCCTTGAATATAGCAGGTACTTGAGATGTTTGCTAAACTGGATTGAATTGAATTAGGAAAACAACTAACCCCACATAATGGATGGGAAAATTAATGACTTGCTTAATAGACAGAACTAATAGTAAATATGTATGTGAAGTGGCTATATATATTTTTAAAGCAATGGGACTTTCCTCAGTATATAGAATAGTGCTTTGAGTATAGTGAGTCCATAAGAGATACTGAACTGGATTGAACTGAACTTATGAAAACAACTAATTCCACATTTTAGATGGGGAAATTAATGACTTGCTTAATACAGAGAACTTATAATAAGTATTTATGAGAAGTGGCTGTATTTTTAAAAGCAATGTGACTGTCCTCAGTATCTAGAATAGTGCTTGGAGTATAGCAGGTACATATGAAGTGTTTGCTAAACTGGATTGAATTGAATTAGGAAAGTGACTTATTCTACATATCTGTTGGTGAAGCTCAGGGTTTGCTTGATAACTATAACTAATAATAAATATGCATATGAAATGACTGTATTTTTAAAAATCAATATGACTTTCTGCAAGAGAAGAAACAGTCGGCTTAATAAGAGCTCCTTAGAAGAATACTGACATTAATTGGGTATGAAAATAATCCTTCTTGCAGCTGAGCATACCTGCTGAGTCAGGCATCCCTGGCAATATTGGGAAATTTAAAAGGGTTGTAGATCACATCAAGGACATCGTACTAAATCTTTAATGGCGGCTTTATCCAGGGGAACATTTAAGAATAAAAAGTCAGAGGCAGTTATGAAGGGATACGACTGAACAGCTGTCTGCTCCTCATATACATTCCTGGATTTGACGTGTGTTTACTAGCTGCTGTACAGCTTAACATAAAATAAACCCATGGGTTCTCCCATTTAGCAGTGGTCAACTTGAAAGCATCTTGTCCTTAAGATCAGCAGAGGGACAGGTAGTGGCTTCACCAAAGTCTCAGGAAGCACCCTCATAGCTACAGCTTCCTGACATTATCACTGTCTCAGTTCACTTGGCAGCAGACTAGATTTACCTGCCCCAGGGCACAACTGTGGTGCCTGTGACTGATCATCCATTTCCCCAGTTGTAGCTATTACTTTGGGTCTGTAAACAGTCTAGCCATAATGATTATAAATCCCGTCCAGCTTGCATTAACATGTTGGCTATGGCCATTCTCCATCTTTACTGGAATTATTTACAGATGTGCCTCTGTGTGAGACACCATTAATGAGCTAATACTGAATATGTTTTGCTCATGGCTTGTGTCTTCACTGTCCAAAAGTTTAACTTCTTTTCTCTTTGCCTTGCTTTCTGAGCCAATACCTGGGAAACAATTCAGGGAAGGTAAAAGAACCTGTATATTTCTATATGGGAAGGAAAAGCTGGATCAGAGGTGGTCCATCTATTGATAATAGGGACACTGATGAGAATTGACTTCTGTATAGTCTGTATAGACTCAAATATGAGAATGTGAGACTAGAGGCCCAAAAAGTGCCTAAGCAAGAGGAAGCTACAGGGGGAAAAGAAGATATGTTATGACTATTTAGTAGTAGACCAAGTTGCTGTAGGGTAGGATAATTTTCTTACTGGGTAGACAATAGTTACCATAGATATGGGAGATGGAGATGTGTTCAGACTTGGATCATAATAATTTTTGGAAGCAATGTTTCAGATATTGGTTAGAGCTTTATGCTAGCCCACAAGAGTCAAACTGAATTAAAATTTATATTCTGCTTAGATTTTGTGAATAAATTGAACAATAATTGATAAGTGTTAAATGGTAGTGAGAAAGCTGTTTAATTCTATCCATGTTGTCAACTTTTCTTTAATTCTATAAATGATCACCTAAAATATAGCATAGTCATTTTAATAGTCATTTAAATTTGTTTTTATTTCTAAATTTATTCTAAATTTATTTCTAAAAGGCATAGAAATAAAAGCTAATCTTTTCATTAATTTTGAAGACTCAACAACTCTGATCAACAGCACAATTACCAACCACAATTCCAAAAGACTAACTATAAAACATACTCTCCGTCTAGAAAGTTGATGGACTCAGAATTCAGATAGAAGTATATTTTATTCTTTGACTTTCTTTTTCCTTTTTTTCTGGACAAGGTTAAAACAGGGAATTTGTTTCACATGACTGTCACATATTTGTAATGGGTTTTTGTGTTTTTTTCCTTTATCGGATGGGGAGAGGGAGGAGGAAGGGAGAAAATTTAGAACTGAAAGTAAAATATAATTGAATTAAAAATGAAAGTTGCTATTTTTTTTCTTAATTAGCCTTCCTGAGTGAAGCCATGACATAACTTAAATTCCCTTAGACCACCTGAAGCTAATGTAAGCTACCTTAATAAAGGGCACAGAGCCCAAGAGAAATAAAACAGCTTTTGAAGGACTAAAACCTTATAAACATAAATTTACAGAGTGATGGCAACTGTCTCAGGGTCCATATCTTACAATTAGGTTATCAGTAAAATGGCCATAGAATAAGTTAACTTTATTAAAGTACTCTGATAAGTAAATCACTCTAGAGGAGATCCAAAAGTGATGTATTCTAGTCAGGAATTACCTCTGCTCCCTCCCCCCACATGCCTCAAACCAGACAGTTATTTCCGGCTGCCTTCCTTTTTGAAGCCCCCAGGGTCTATCCTCTCAAGTATTAACTCCCACTTGGGCAAAAAGAAATATAGACCACTAAAGCTGAAGCAACAGTCTCAGCCAATTCATTTTGTTTGATTCTGAAACCATGTGTCTGCCTCCTTAGTTATTTCTGACATATTCACTGACTTTCCTATTCTTTCTCAGGTACTGTATGCTAATCCTAGTGTCCATGAGGGTGCTTAATTTTCCAGCCAAAAGAAGAATTTGTTTTATAATATACCCAGCAATCCACCATGTATGTTTGAATATTTCCATGGACAGGGAGCTCACTACTTTGTGGGACAATGAATTCTATGATTGTCAGTTCTAATTGTCAGGGTTCTTCTTTATACTGATTTAACTTCTATCTCCCTGAAACTTGGCCCTACTTCCTCACTGGACCATCCAGAATATGTCTAAACCTCTCTCAGACATGGCAGTCCTTCTGATGTCTAAACAATTCCACCTTCACTATATCCTTCTCTATTCCAGGCTCAATATCTGTAGTTTTCCAACAGTTCCTCTGACTTCTGACTTTGGTGCTAAGTTTGGTTTCCTCCCTGCCCCAATACTTTACTTATCTACTCCTAATCTCTATATATGGCTCTGATCCACATTTTCTCTGACCTTGATGCATGTGTGTACCTTGGCTCATTTGGGGTTGGCTGGTCCTGGTCTGATTCTGACCTAGGACACACATTGCCTCTTGCTCTGACTGCCCATCCCTGGCTATTTGTCCTGTGTTTGCAATCTATAACTCCCCTCCTATGACATCGTCATACTGAATTCTACTTTAAAGTGGAGAGTAACATCAAAATTTTTGTAATCTTAACAATATAAATTTTATTTCCATGATTTTTGAATACAAAGTGTGGAAAATTCAATTTAACTGATTTATCAAGGGAAAATTTTACCTAGTTACATGAAACTGCTAGGAGAATTAGGAGAATTAAAGTTGCAAATTGAAATAGGGGGTTGGTAGTGTTCATACTCTATGGGAGTTAGGGTAAGGCGAAGAAAGCAAAGTGATCACGGGTATATTGATCATTTAACCTTCCATGAAAGCAAAGTGATCACGGGTATATTGATCATTTAACCTTCCATCCATGGTGAGAGATGGATGGGGAAGGAAGAGCCTAAGAATAGTAAGAAAGCTGTAACACAGGATAGACTCAAGGAAAAACAGGGAAACAAATAAGGATTGTCTTTGTTGCCCATCTCCCAGCTGCAGTGCATGCCACCCACTCACCAGTATTTTGCAACCCAGACATCTATCAAGTCAAATCAAACAGCCTTTATTAAACTCCTAAGTTGCTGCATTTACAACTAAAAGTACAAAGAAAGTGAGGCCCCATCTTCAAAATATTCTCATGCGGGTAGTCTCATAACAGTGTTTTAATGGGAGAAGACAAAGGAGCTATAAAGTGGGCAGAGGGGAAATGGGGGAGAGAAGGTGCCATGTGCTAGGAGAATTAGGAATATTATATTTATAGAATAGTAGAATAGAATATGATTAAAATATAGTTAATATAATATAATTAATATGATAGAATAGAATAGAATAGAATAGAATAGAATAATATATATTAGGTTATAGTTATATATTATAGTGCCCATGCACAAACATGGTGTTGAAGTCCAGTGTCAGAATCAAAGCTAGGAGAATCATAAAGGGTGGCTGACCTTTGATCCTTTCTCAAAATGTTCCAGGAGAAACCCACAAATGGTATAAGGAGGTCACAGGGAAAGGGGATATTCCAGAATGAGAAGGCCACAGAGAATGAGGGAATTTCCAGGGTGAGAAAGTAGATGAGAGTTAATGGTAAACTGCAGAGGGTCAGAAGTAGAGAGACAGGAGAGAAATTTCATATAAAAATGTGCTTTAAGCTTTCAGATGGGAAAGATCTGATCAACTAAACTACAAAAATGACTGGATATAAATCTTTACTTCCCAGAGATTAGAACCTGTTAATAATGATGTCTCAGGCATTTGCAATAGGTAAGAGATACAGGGTCATAAGATCATAGACGGAAAGGTGAAGGGAGCATCAAAGGCAATCTAGTTCAACCTTCATTTTACAGATGAGGGGCTACAGGTCCTTTTCATTACACTTACAATTCCATTATATGTGCATTGGCGGGTTGGCCAATGGAATTCCATCCTCAGACCATGAGAAGTATGGCATTCTTCATGGAAGAGGTAGAGGTTTCCAGTTCCGGAAAATCATGAGATAGGGTAATGGAAGATTTGAAGCATACACCTACATTCTTTAACTGATCTTTTAACTAGTAATACAGAGATAGATCATTGCTATTTGCCTGCTTAGTTAGAAATGGGAGTACATTTTAAAGTACTAATTGGCAAAAATGAGTCTTCTTTTCTGCCTGGCTACATGCAGGTAAAGAAGGAAGTACAACTGTAAATCCTTCCTAGGGAAAAAACGATTCCACCTTTTTACTACCTCCCTTCACTCCTATCTCCATTGTAGATGAAGAACACGTGGTCCCACTAGTGCTTCTGGTTTTAGAGGAAGGAGTATTACAGATGACTTTGCAAAGTCAGACTACAAGTACAAAAATTCCAAGAGCTGTTATTATTCTATTATTTTCTGTAGATAAGAGTTCAGGTAAAACAGGAGCCAGGAAAAATGAACTACTTGACCCAGACCAGTTTGGAAGTAAACTTGGTGGTATAAATTTTATGTAGAAAAATCTTTAAGGGACTGAGGTGGTATAAGGGATAATTACCATCTTGTATTGCTGGAAAATGCTATGTAACTTTTATTCTCGCATCTCTTTGCAGTAAATATCCCCTTGTCCAAACTAATTAATGATACTTGGTGAAATGAAGCTGAATTGCTAATCATCATTGGTTAACATTGGAGAGAACAGATCAGAGAGGGGACTCAATCCAATATTATTAGAAAAAGTTAATATCCTTAGGACCTGAATGGGAATAGTATCTTAGCTCTGGAAACCTGACCTGCTTGATTGAATAAGGATTGAAAAAATTAAGATGAAGGTCTTATTATACTCAGACAGTCCCTCATTCTACCTAGGAATATGGAAAGTCCAATTCTAACTATTTAATCCCTTCCTATTCCATCCTCAGTCATCCAGTTTTTATATCCCTCACCTTTCCAAGTTGTATTTACCATGCTGTAAAAGTGAAATCCTTTAATCTTATGTTTTTGGTCCTATGTTTGAAATGGTTTAAAAAGCCAA
Source organism: Macrotis lagotis (assembly GCF_037893015.1). Lineage (NCBI taxonomy): Eukaryota > Metazoa > Chordata > Mammalia > Peramelemorphia > Peramelidae > Macrotis > Macrotis lagotis. The sequence continues at coordinate 92,641,377 of NC_133663.1, forward strand.
GCCAAACAAGGTTTAAAACCTTCAATTTTCTAGGCCCCAGGCATCTTCTTTCCTTCTCTCAAAAAAAGAGGGTGGTTTAGAACCATCTGCTGCTTCCTGCAAAACGTTTTCCCTGGCTGTCACTGTTGATTGTTGCACCCCTTTTTAAGGGGAAAAAAGAGTGAAAAAGGCAAAAAAAAAAGATCAGCTGAAGGCCACCCGCATGTTTGGCTTTGTTTACTGATCCACCCGCTTCCTTGGGAGATCTTGCCAAGGAGAAGCTCCATTTAGCTGACACCAGTCTTTTCTCATTAAATCCCCTATTTAAACAAAGCTCAGAGAGAAAAATTGCAAAACAGGAAGCATCAAAGCTTTGTTATTAGCCATTGGACAGAAAGACCTCTTTCTTATGCAGCAGAAAAAGAGCAATGAGGTTGGAATCAAGAAGACCTGAATTCAAATCTGAATTCAGCTATTTGTTAGATTTGGGACCTGGATCTATTCAGCTAACTGCTCTGTGACCTAAATTCTTCACTTGCAAAATGATATAGTACTTGCAAAAATAGTGTAGCAAAATGGGGGTATTCATCCCACGGAATTGTTGTAACAAATAATACAATGAAGATAAAAGTGATGTAAGTTATGAAGTGTCGGAAATCATCATGTCCTAAGGTCTAGAAAAGTGAAGGTTTTAAAACTTAGTGGGTCAGGGGCGGCTAGGTGGCATAGTGGATAAAGCACTGGCCTTGGAGTCAGGAGTATCTGGGTTCAAATCCAGCCTCAGACATTTAATAATTACCTAGCTGTGTGGCCATGGGCAAGCCACTTAACCCCATTTGCCTTGCAAAAACCTACAAAAAAAACTTAGTGGGTTTAACTTTTTAATCCATTTCAAACATAGGATCAAAAGGATTTCATTTTGCTTGGATGTTCATCTATGACCTTGAGCAAATTTAAATGAATGTCTCAGTTTCCTCTTCTGTAAAATGAGTAAGTTGGAGTAGATGGACTTTGAGTTCCCTTCTAGCTCTAGTCCAGTGATATCATGGAGAAGTAAAAGATGAGATTTAAGGATTTATATTCAGCACACCCAATATGAATAGATTGGGTTTGGCATTGTTGGGACCTTCTACACACATATGAATATTGATGAAATGGTACTATCTGGTCGACCATAGCTCATTGAAACATTAGTTTACATTACTGACAGCCCAAGTCTTTCCAGGAGCTAGAAGACAATGATTAAGGAAAATGTCTAGACCTTGACTTAATCACAGATTGACTTTATGACCTACAGAAATTCATTTGAATCTCCCATTTAAGCAGAAAGGCAAGGCATTGAAGAAATCAAGAGAAAAATAAAATGGATCTTGCCTTTGAGGAGATGGCATTCTACCAATAACCAAAGAAGAGTCTTCCTAAATTTACAATATAGAAAGGCTTACCAAACATAGATACAGAATCACTGATTATTAGAACAGGAAGAGACTTAGAGATCATCTAGCCCAACCCTTTAATTTCATAGATGAGGAAAGTGAGACCAAAAAAGGACAAGTGACTTGCCTATGAACATGATAAATTAAAGGGTCAACATTAGAACCCAGGTCTCCTGAGCTTCCTCAACCTCTCTCCCTAATTTTCTTCCCACAGGATCTCATTGCTCCCTGAATCTCACCAATTCAGGAACAACTTTCAGGTAGCTCTCATCTATCGTCTATCAGTAATTATGCCAAGCTATTTGCATTGTCACTTTTAAAGAACTATTGTGTGTGTGTGTCTTTGCTCATTGGCCATAGATTTTTCGAATTTCAGTTGAAGGAAGAAATGTTAGTATGAAATAGGCATTCCTCGGGAATTTGAGTGGTTCAGGAAATGAAAGATTATAAATGGAATTTGTCTATAGATACTTTAATTTTGGTTTCCATATAGAAGATACTTTCCAGAAAGGCTTTTTGTTGAGTTTCAGGAGAAGTATAATCATAACTCTAGAGAGGAAGGGAATCTTAGAAGTCATCTGCTATTATCCCTGCCCTTTCACTTATTTTCAATCTTTTCCTCTTTACTGACTCCTTTTCTACACCTATAAATATACCCATGTCTCTGTATCCTGGGGAAAGGGCAGCTGGTTGACAGAATGGAAAGAGCATTGAACTTGGAGTCAGGACAACAGGAGTTTTATTCTGACCTCAGACACTTGACACTGTTACTAGCTGTGTGACCTTGGCCTGGTTGCCTCACATCCAGGTCTATCTCCAGTTGTCCTGATTTATATCTGGCCATTGAACCCAGACGGCTCTGGAGGAGAAAGTGAAGCAGATGACTTAGCACAGCCCCCCACCACCACCAAATTCAATTCACATGTTTGACATGACGTCACTTTCCTTCTTCAAAAATGAAGGACAGACATTATCTTGGGGAAAAAAATTACCTGATCCTTCCATCTTTGATATCTTATTTCCCTTCTACTTTTTCTACCTAAACTCCTTGAAAATACCATCTCCTACCTGGAAAGACTTACATGAACTAATGCTGAGTGAAGTGAACAGTACCAGGAGAACATTGTGCAAATGAACAGCAACACTGTGTGATGATTATCTATGATAGATAGCTCTTCTCAGCAATGTAGTGAACAAAGACAATTCTAAATGATGGAAAATGCCCTCCACACCCGGGGGGGGGGGGGGAGAACAACTATAGCATCTGAATGCAGACCAAGATATGCTATTTTCATTCTTTAAAACTGTATTTTTTTCCTTTCTTAGAGGGCAGTAACTTCTCTTTGCCTCTTTTTTGTCTCCCTAGTGCTTAGTACAGTGACTGAACATAGTAGGCACTTAAGTATTTATTGAGAGGCAGCTGTAAAATGAGCATGAGAAGAAAATGGCAAACCACTCCAGTAACTTTGCCAAGAAAACTCCCAATTGGGGTCACAGGTACAAATGAAAAACAACAACGACAAATAATGTTGAATGAACAAATGAATGCATCAATCCAGACCAGAAGTGTCAAATACAAAGATTGCCTGCATTATGAATGCAGGCCTAAACCAAATTAAAATGTAATTAAGAAATTTTAACAGAATAAATAAAAGTATAAGCAAGACATAGGTAATATTACGTTTGAAAACTAAATCAATATTGTGTCAATGGATATTCTTACGTATATACATATATATGTAATATATATATATATATATGTACATATATATAGTCCCTGTTTTTGTCTGAATTTGACATCACTAATCTAGATGAATGTGCTCATTTTATGGGTAAAATATTGAGGCCCAGAGAGATTAAATGATATCTCACAGTAAATGACAGAGCCTGAAAGAACCAGCAGAAAGCAGAAGATGGAAGGATGAGCCAGGAAGACATGAAACCTAACTAAGGTGGATAACAGTGGAAACTATTAAGATTGGTTCAGATTCCAGTTTTGCCATTTACTAAATCTGTGAGACCTTTGATAAGTCAATTAACTTTGATGACTCAATTATCTCCTGGTCCTCAGGTTTTTTTTTCCCCCTTTATAACCTAATAAGGTGGAACTAGATAGTCTATCAGGTCTCTTCCTAACTCATAATCTATAATCTGTGATTTATTTATACATGATCAAAATATGTTCAGAAATGCTGGAAATAAAGGCATTAAAGCCTACCCTTCCTTCCCCCTTAAACTAGGACAATTTTCAACTCATGAAATTTAATTGCAGGTTTTTATTTTAGAATTACATTTAGGTGACACAGCAGATAGAGTGCCAAACCTGGGATCAGGAAGACTTATCTTCCTGAGTTCAAATCTGACCTCAGATACATACTAGCACACTGAGTTTGCCTCAGTTTCCTCATCTGTAAAATGATCTGGAGGAGGAATGTGGTGTTACACAACTGAAAGGACTAAACAACACTAACTACAAAATGTCAAACTATTTAAACCCAATTGATTCAGGATCAAGTTGATGCAAAGGAAAAAAAGTCTATGTCCTTGCATCCAGAACACAGAGAATCCAGAATCATTGTGATTTTTTATGGGAACAAAGAGGAACAATAAGGATATCTATCTATCTATCTATCTATCTATCTATCTATCTATCTATCTATCATCTATCCACACACATTGCCATATATGTGTATATATATATACATATATATATATATATATATATATATATATATATATATATATGTCCAGTTCTTCAAAGAGAGATGACTGGAAATATACTTTAGGAAGATCAACAAAAGCAGAAGCCCTGTGGCACAGTCTTTTCTCTGAGGAAAAGAAAATGGCTCAGGCAAAAGAGAACTTGTCCCACAATAGCAAAGCAATAGAATCATGAGCTATGGGAACCTTGTCTGATGCAACAACCCACCAAAGGAGAAATGTATGTTTACCTGAACAGAATTTGCTATTTGCCAAGATATTCCTGCTTGCCATTCTGAGGGACATGGTAATGTTATCCTCTGTCCCATTCTTCAGTTTTCCCTGAACATCACTAAGAGGTTTAGTCTCTAAATAAATATAAGTTGTTTTCTGATGCAGGAGTCTTTGCTATAAAGCAGGGAACCCCATAAGGAAGGGAAGATCAAAAAAGAACCTGAGGCCAACTGGCCACATCTTAACCATCAATCTTAATAAGCTCCCCTGCAGCTGCACAAAGAGGGACTTTATAAAAATATAGAGAAGAAATATGAAGAGAAGAAATGCAAAATAAATAAGTACGTATTTACTGCATCTACAAGAAGCCTTTCCCTGTCCTCCTTAATCTTAGTGCCTTCACATTAAAAATTTCTCCGATTTATCCTGTGTACACCTTATTTGCACACAGACTGTTTACACAGTGTCTTCCTCATTAGGCTCTGAACTCCTTGAAAATAGACTATTTTTCCTTATTTTTTTGCTTGTCCTATAACTGATATACAGTAAATACTTAATAAATGCTTTCTGACTATAAAATTCCCATATTCTTTCCCATAGGATTGTTATATAATAATTAGATGAAAATGTAGACAAGGTGTCCTGTAAATTTCAAAGAACTATATAAAAACACAGTATAATTGAAGACAAGCCAAACTCTATCTTCTTCATAAAATCTTTCATGTATTTGAAACTACTGTTGATTATATGTCAACCACCAACTGAATAAACTCCAATGACTAGCTCCTCTAGAAAAACATAGGAATTGTTAAACCTCTCACAATATGGTCCAATGAACCTACCCAGCATTTCCAAGCATTATTCCCCTTCTCACATATCAAAATGATATCTCCAAACCTTTTCACTGGACAATTCCATGCCTAGAATGTTCTTTCTCTTTTCACCTCCATCTTAGAAGTATCATCTACATAAAACCTTTCTTGGTCCCTCCAACTGCAAGTTCACTTCCTCCCTAGACTACTTTGTAATTTTTATCTTATATATTTTGTATAAACCTATATAAGCACATGATATTTCCCTGGTAGACTGGAAACTCCTTGAGAACAGGGCCTGCTTTAGTACAGTCTGTCACACAGAAGGTAGTTAAATGCAATTTTTGCTGAGGTTGTTGATATGCATCCTCAATGATGTCTTTTATGTATTTTTTGCATAAAAATATGGTTAGTAATATACTGTGGCTTGCATGTATATTGCTATTTCCCTTTAGGTTAAAAACAGTCATGAATGCTTCAGAGATTATGGTATACTATGATTTATAACTTTGGAACAACACTGTGAAGAATGGTCTTAAAACAGGTGTTTTCATATCAGAGAACAGCTTGAGATCATTGAAAACACTGCTCTATCTCTGGCTGTCATCAAAGATGCACTGCAGAATCCTGGGATTTAATGCAATCAGTCCAGGAGAGTCTGAAGGGGCTCACATCTATAGGGAATCCCTCTCAGATATTTATTCTGCATAGGATATCTGCCATGGCAGTGGCAAACTGCTTTGACCAGCGTGCCTCCTTTGATATTGATAAACAAATGATTAAGATAGTATTATCTCTATGGCTTATGATCTAGGAATTTTTTATGACCTTCCTATATGCAGGAAAGATCCCTCCTTTGGGAAAAGAAAGAGCTGTTAAAGCCATATTTTTCTCTTTGCAATCAAAAGCTCTTTTATATCCTACAAGCAATAGACAGAGTGGGATCCTGTATCCCCTAGACATTTCTGTCTATGACATCATCAAGACTTGATATTATCAAGACAGAAAACCTGTTGGTTGCTATAAAAAACATCTGTGAATGTCTGCCTGTTTCCTTCTCCTATTTTCATCATGGGTACATCTGATGTGCAGATAATCTTCAGAAACACATTAGAGATATAAATAAAGGCATATCCAGAGGTAGCTGCTGATGCCTGTTGATTCTTCTTGAATTTTTTACTTTGGTATTATCATTATCTTCTTCTTTCTTAGCAAATCATCCATTTTTGGGACTTTCATGAAAAGTGATCTCTAGGGAAGAACTAAGATGGCAGAGTACAGGCTGGGAACTCCTTTAATTTTCTCCTCCAAACAAATTTAAAATAATGCTTTGAATCAAATTCTGAAGGGGTAGAGCCAACAGTAGGTCAGAAGGAAACACTTTCCCAGACTAAAGCAACTTAAGAGGTCTGCAGGAGAGGTCTATAGCACCAGAGATGGGACAGGCTCAGAGCTCATGAGGAATACCATTGGTAGGTGTTGGATGGTGCTATAAGAGTAGCTGCAGCAGCAGCTTCAGAAACTCTTGTTCCAGAAACAGGAAGGTGTCAGATAACTGGACAGAAAGAGATTATAGGTAATCCTTTGCTGGCACTGGGTGCAGGTGGCATTGATTGGCAATTATATTGCCCAGAAGCAGTTTTGGGAATCACAATTTCATGATAGAGAAGAGGGTTTGTGATCAATCACAAAGGTCAAGAGAGCATTTGTGTCTACAGGACAGCAAGGTCCCTTCCTGGGTAAGAATCAGAATATAGACCAGGAGAACGATGACCACACCTTTCTCTGATTAATACCAATTTAGAATCACTGAAAACTTCCAAACTCCCAGAACTAGCTCTGAAAACAGCAACATAAAAGCCTGAAGCTTGGCATGTACCTCCTTTTAGCTAGATAAGCAGAGCCCAAATTTAAAAAAGTTCCAGGGGAGGTGATATTTTTCTTATTCTATCATCCTCCTGCATAGTGTTTTGAAGATGAAATTGATATTTTTTAATTAAAGATTTTATTTGTTTCATAATTTTCCCCCAATCTTACTCCCCCCTCAAGGGAAAGCAATCTGTCAGTCTTTATTTTGTTTCCATATTGTACATTGATCCAAATTGAGTGTGATGAGAGAGAAATCATATCCTTAAGGAGGAAACAAAAAGTCTTAGAGATAACAAGATCAGACAATAAGATATCTGTTTTTTTCTTCTAAATTAAAGGGAATAGTCCTTGAAATTTGCTCAAACTCCACGCACGGCTCTTTATCTGGGTACAGATGGTATTCTCTATTGCAGACATCCCAAAATTGTCCCTTATTGTTGCACTGATGGAATGAGCGAGTCCATCAAGGATGAACATCACCCCCATGTTGCTGTTAGGGTGTACAGTGTTTTTCTGGTTCTGCTCATCTCACTCAGCATCAGTTTTTGCAAATCCCTTCAAGCTTCCCTGAATTCTTTGTCCCTCCTGGTTTCTAATAGAACAGTGGTGTTCCATGACATACATATACCACAGTTTGCTAAGCCATTCCCCAATTGAAGACATTTACTTGATTTCCAATTCTTTGCCACCACAAACAAGGCTGCTATAAATATTTTTGTACAAGTGATGTTTTTACCCTTTTTCATCATCTCTTCAGGGTACAGACCCAGTAGTGGTATTGCTAGGTCAAAGGGTATACACATTTTTGTTGCCCTTTGGGCATAGTTCCAAATTTCTCTCCAGAAAGGCTGGATGAGTTCACAGCTCCACCAACAGTGTAATAGTGTTCCAGATTTCCCACATCCCTTCCAACAATGATCATTGTCCTTTCTGGTCATATTGGCCAGTCTGAGAGGTGTGAGATGGTACCACAGAAAAGCTTTAATTTGCATTTCTCTAATAATTAATGATTTAGAGCAATTTTTCATATGGCGATGTATTGCTTTGATCTCCTCATTTGTAAATTGCCTTTGCATATCCTTTGACCATTTGTTGATTGGGGAAATGTTTTAAAAATATAACTCAGTTCTCTGTATATTTTAGAAATGAATCCTTTGTCAGGATCACTAGTTGTAAAGATTGTTTCCCAATTTACTACTTTTCTTTTATCTTGATTACAGTGGTTTTGTCTGTGCAAAAGCTTTTTAATTTAGTGTAATCAAAATCTTCTAGTTTGTTTTTAGTGATGTTCTCCATCTCTTCCTTAGTCATAAACTGCTCCCCTTTCCATAGATCTGACAGGTAAACTAGTCCTTGATCTTCTCATTTGCTTATAGTATTTTTTAATGTCTAAATCCTATAACCATTTGGATCTTATCTTGGTGAAGGGTGTGAGGTCTAATCTAAGTTTCTTCCATACTAACTTCCAATTTTCCCAGCAGTTTTCATTGAAGAGAGAGCTTTTATCCCAATGGCTGGACTCTTTGGGTTTATCAAACAGCAGATTACTAGAATCATTTCCTGCTAATGCATCTAGTCTATTCCACTGGTCCACCACTCTATTTCTTAGCCAAAACCAAACAGTTTTGATGACTGTTGCTTTATAATTTTAGATCAGGTAGGGCTAAGCCCCCTTCTTTTGTACTTTTTTCATTAAATTCCTGGAAATTCTTGACTTTTTATTTCTCCATTTGAATTTACTTACAGCCTTTTCTAATTCATTAAAGTAATTTTTTGGAATTTTGATTGGTAGGGCACTAAACAGGTAGTTTAGTTTTGGTAGAATTGTCATTTTTATTATATTAGCTTGACCTATCCATGAGCAGTTGATATTTGCCCAGTTATTTAATTTGTGTGAGAAGTGTTTTATATTTATTTTCAAAAAGTTTCTGAGTCTGTCTTGGCAAATAAACTCCCAGGTATTTTATATTGTCTGAGGTTACCTTGAATAGGATTTCTCTTTCTAGCTCTTTCTGCTGTATCTTGCTAGACATATATAGCAAAGTTGAGGATTTTTGAGGGTTTATTTTATAACCTGCAACTTTGCTAAAATTGCTAATTGTTTCCAGTAGGTTTTTGGACAGTTTCTTGGGATTCTCTAGGTAGACCATCATGCCATCTGCAAAGAGTAAGAGTTTTGTCTCTTCTTTCCCAATTCTAATTCCTTCAATTTCTTTTTCTTCTCTAATTGCTGAAGTTAACATTTCTAATACAATATTGAATAGTAGTGGTGATAGTGGGCACCTTTATTTCACCCCTGATCTTATTGGGAATGCCTCTAGCCTCTCCCCATTGAATATAATGCTTGTTGATGGTTTCAGATAGATACTGTTAATTGTTCTAAGGAACAATCCATTTATTCCTACACTCTCTAGTGTTTTTAATAGGAATGGGAGTTTTATTTTGTCAAAAGCTTTGAAATTGAGATTTTTACAGTTACACTTTTTAAACTGTTACTGTCCTTGTCTTCCATCTTTCTCTACTCATCAAGGAGATGAACTCTTTATCAGTTGAGTTGGTTTGGGGATATTTTTAGCCTCTGTTCTGCTGACATTGTTCACCAGAACAATGGTATACATTGATTAAATTTCTTCTAGGAGATGGTGATAAACAAGGACAATGTCTTTAATTTTATTCTTTTTCCATATCTCAGCCAACTGCTTATTTAAAGAGAACAGGCTAGCTATTTTTATTTTTAATTTTTTTCTAACTTGATACTAACTCTTACCTTTGCTCTATGAAGGTGATGAATCTGATTGTAAAAAAGATGATTCTGAAATGACTCATATATTTCTTACCAATTAAGATATTATCAGTTCTATTTTTATCCTGCTCAGTATTCATATAGGAGGAATATCTCTTTTTCTGTCTCTCTCTGTGTTTGTCTTTGTCTCTTGTCTCTCCTTCTCTCTCATGTTTAAGCTTGTTAAGTTGCTCATGCTACTCATGGTCAACAACTCATTCCCTATTAAACCCAGCCCCTTCTGATAAGACTTTTTTTTTTAAAGTTTTTACAAGGCAATGGGGTTAAGTGGCTTGGCCAAGGCCACACAGCTAGGCAATTATTAATTGTTTGAGGCTGAATTTGAACTCAGGTACTCCTGACTCCAGGGCCAGTACTCTACCCACTGTTCCACCCAGCCACCCCCTGATAAGACTTTTAAAAGAAGACATTCATGATATATAAGCATAAGATTTGTGGGTAATCTATATGATTTGAGTGCTTTCATTTATTAAACCTGAAGTGTTAGTTTTCAAAAAACACTTTTCCCCAAGTTCCCCTGGGTCCACATTTTCATTGAAGCAATTGAAAATCAGGGTAAATAATGAATTGGTCTGAATGATCTTGTCAAACTCTTTATATATTTTCTCTGGTTCTTCACCCTCTAAAGCAGAGGTGAGCAGACAAATATTAATTATCTTTGTTTTCTTCTTTTGTTTTGTATGCATCATAAGTATGTCAAGGTGAGATGACCAAGTGCCTTATATAATAAGGTTTTGAATTCTCTTGAGAAAACATGAAGACAGCTTCACCAAATCTTTTTTTGTTTCTTTCTCTTTGGAAAACCTATGAGTATTTTGTTCATTTTACTGCAATATCTTTATTTTTTTCAGACTTCTTTTTTATCAGTAATCCTGCATTTGATTCTTACAGGATATCTCCTCAGTTGTTTTGTGCTTGTATGTATATGTCTGTGTTGGCATGATCCCTTTCTCATTAGATTGAAAGCACCTTGAAAGTAGGAACTATCTTTTGCAGTTTTTTTATCTCCTCGGTATTTAGCATATAACACATGATTTAGGCATATAACAGATGCTTAACAAATATTTAGTGTGATCGTCATTAGTTAAAGAGGTAAGACTCATGGCTGCTTTGTTATATAAAGCTCTCTTAGGGGAAAACACATTTTACCATTTGGTATACATACCATCTCTGCAATTTGTAGTTTGAGAGAGTGACTTATGGCTTTTTGAGGTGTTAAATTATTTATCCAAGGCATAATCCAAGCTAGTAAATGTCACAGGAAGGAACTGAATGCTATCATAATGGATACCATATTTTATTAACATGGATGCTATGTTTAATGAACTTTGCCTACGACTGCATTAACATGCTTTTGTCTTTCAAAAGATAGCACTAACTCATATTTGTGCTTGAGTCTACTAAGACTCCTAGGTATTTTCCTTATGAATTGTTTGCTTGTTTTGTTTGTTTCAGCTGTTAATAGTTTGAACCCAAGTGAAGGACTATATACATATCTATCTATCTATAGATATAGACATATATAGAGATAGAGATAGATATATAGATAGTTTGTTCTATATCTATCTATATATCCCCATGAAATTTCATTTTATTTTCTTCATCTCACCCTTCTGTTACTTTAAGATAATTTTTTGAATTCCACTTCTACCATATGATATGGTAGATTAACTTCTCAGTTTATGTCATCTGGGAATTTGATAAATAAATCCTCTATTTCTTCATTAAAGTTGTTGTTAAAAATGTTAGATGAGTAGCCCAGAAGAATTGCCTGGTCAACGATATTAGAGACCTTCTCCCAAATTGACATTTTTCACTGATTTGGAGTTCAAGTTGGTGGACTGTTTTGAAATTTACCTAAAGTTCACCATTGAGTGTTTAATTTGCCATCTTTACCAATGATATTGATTTCATTATAAATTAAAACAATGAGGTATCACCTCTCACCTCTCATCCATGAGGCTAATATGATAGGAAAGGAAAATGATAAATGTTGGAGAAGATGTGGGAAAATTGGAACACTAAGAATGCATTATTGATGGAGCTATGAACTGATACAACCATTCTGGAGAACAATTTGAAACTGCTCAAACAGCAATAAAATTGTGCATACCCTTTGATTCACAATACCACTACTAGGTCTATCTTCTGAAAAGCTCAGAAAATAGGGGAAAGGACCTAGATGCACAAAAAAACATATAGCAGCTTTTTCATGTTCATAAAGAATTGGAAATGGAGGGAATGTACATTGATTGGGGAATGACTGAACAAATTGTGGCATATGAATGTAATGAAATAGTGCTTGTGCTATAAGAAATGATGAGCAAGTGGATTTCAGAAAAAAATCCTGAAAAGACTTACATGAACTGATGCGAAAGGGGTAGAACCAGGAGAACATTATTCTCAGTAACAGCAGCATTGTGCAATAATCAACTATGATTGACTTTGTTCTTCTCAGTAATACAATGATCCAAGACACTTTCAAAAAAACTCATGATGAAAAATGCTATCCAGAGAAAAAACTATGGACTATTTTTACTTTTTTATTTTTGGTGACTTTTCCCTTTTGTTCTGTTTCTTCTTTCACAACATGACTAATGTGGAAATTTGTTTACTTGCTTATGTATGTTCTGGATCAGAATGATTTCTGTCTTAGAATTTGAAACTCAAAACCTTATAAAAATGAGTGTTAAAAACTATCTTAACATGTAATTGAAAAAATACTATTTATCAAAAAATGACTTCATTAGATACCTTGCTGATAAATTGTGCCCATTATCATGATCTATGACTTGGTCAAAATAATAAAATCAAGTCACTTTGGAATGACTTACTCAATAAATCCATACTGCTTTCTAATTATCATTGTTTCCATTTCTGTGTTCTTAAATCATTCCTTTGGGAATCCATTATAGGGTTTTCATCATTGAATTTGTAGTACATTTGATTTGAGTGCATTGAGCATAGTAAGGTGCTCTTTCCCTTAATTTCTAGTGTTTCATAGTACCATGCAAAAAACACTAGAGTCAAAGGACAAAGGACTTCATTATAAATCTTACCTCTGATATATAATACCTATGTGGTGTTGGTCAATCATTTAACCTCCTCAGACCTTGATTTCCTCACTATGTTTGACCTCTCTGATACCTGATAGTTGCATGAACCTGAGTATTTTCCTTGATAGAGAAAATGTAAGGAAAATGGAATTGAATAGTCCCTACTCCCCATTTCCCACAATTATCATCCCAATTTCTCCAATGAATTCATTTTTTCTCCTGTTCACTACATACCTTTTTTTGAAAGCCTATTATTATCACTTTAACATTTTTCTTCAGTCTTAGTTCATGTTGTCCTTTCATTCCTAGAGAATCCCAGTTATTTGTCTTTCCTTCTATCTTGTATATTTATTCTTTAAAGATACTTATTTAGTTGATGAATTCCCTATAAAGTCATACTGGTGTCTTTAGACTTAGCCTTCTTTTAATTATTCTTCAAAAGAATGACTTTTGACTGTATCCAGGGTTTCATGAAAAATAGAGTCTTAACTGGGAATTCTGTAGCCTTGGGTAAATTCAGTTGAATATGAAGTAAGGGATCAGGGGAGATTCATATCCCAAGATACCGTGAGGATGGAATGCCCCCCATTGCTATTGATTGTGGGTCCTATGTGATATGGGTCTTCAGGACAAATAGTATTTGAGTAATTTGTCTTGGTTGGGTACAGCACTCAAGTGCAGAAGAAAGAAAACTAGAGAGTGGAGTATGATGGCGACTGAGTCCTCTAGAAGTGGTAGCTCAAGACCAGGCAACAAAGGGGTTGACCCACTTCCCCTGTAAAGAAGAAATGTGTCTCTTTCCTCCTGGTGGTCTGAGGCAGATGCTAGGTGCCTTGTGTTAATTACAGATAGGCCCGAAAATCACCTTTCTCTCTTGAGTTTGTTGATAAACAGTGTAATCCCCTCCCTCATTCCTTTATTTTAATTTGTCCCTTTTGAACTTGCAATGGCTTTTCACTGTTTTTTTTCCATTCATAATTTATGCTCCACTGAGTAGTCATGATACATTATTTTATCTTTTAGAAATTAAGATCACTTAAAACCCTTTAAATGTTTATATATGTATATATGCATAATATATATGTATATATACATACAACATAAACACTTGCCTTTCTCTTCTCCTCTTCTTCCCCTCCCCACCCTATTTTCTTCTTATTATAAGTCAGTAATCCCCTGTATGGATATTTCTTCCATGGTATACCTTTTCCTCCCTGTTGTGTCTAGTTTAACAGTGTATTAGGACACTTTTCTTCCTCTTCTGACTTTTGTCAATTTAAGACCTTCTCAATAAGATTATATATTCTCCAGGCAAATACTCCAGTCTTCCCTACTCTCTGTTTGATTCACTCTGACCCTGGCTAAAAGTTCATTTTTTCTGTATTTTATTCTGTGGTCTAGACAGTTAAATTCTATTATTCACCCTCACCTTCTGATGTTAGCTGTTCATTTCTCACATTCTACTTGATTTCTAAAGTCCCTCCCTTCTGTTGTTTCCTGACTAGTCTCCATAGTCCTTAGACATTCTTGGTAAGGTTTTTCCAGTGGTTTATCTTTTTATTTTTTGAAATTTTACATTTAATTTATTTATTTTCACATTACTACAATAATATTGTAAAAGTAAACTCAATCTCCCTCCCCCCCCACAAAGAAAGAGAAACCTCAAAAAAAAATTAAGTGAGAGGGAAAAAAAGTGTACTTCAATCTGTGTTCATATACCATCAGTTCAGTTTCTGGGATGGATCTCATTCTTTATCATAAGTCCATCAAAGAAGTTGTTTCAGTATTTATACCACAGTTGCTATTCATCATATTCCTTCTAACCTCCATTTATTATATTTCCTCTCTCCTTTCACCCTGTCCTCTTCAAAAGTGTGTTGTATCTGACTCACCCCCCTCCCCTCCCCTATCCCCTTTCTCCTATCCCTTTCCTCTCTTTTTTTTCCTCAAGGGAAAGATAGATTTCTATACCCTATTGAGTGTGTATGTTATTTCCTCTCTGAACCACTTCTGATGAGAATAAAGGCTCACTCATTCCCTTTACCTTCTTCCCTTCTACTCCATTGCAAAAGTTTTTTCCTGCTTCTTTTACATAAAATAACTTAGCCCATTCTATCTCTCCTTTCCCTTTCTCCAGGTCCATTCCTTTCTCACCCATTAACTCCATCTTTATAATATATTAGACCTTCATATCCAGCTCCCTCCTGTGTCTTGTCTATATATGTTCTGTCTAACTGGTCTAATAAATGAGAAGTTTCAACATCATTGAATCTCTCATAATTTGTCCTTCCTGTCCACCCTCTCTATGTTTCACCCAAATCCGGTACTTGAAGATCAAACTTTTTGGTCATTTCAACAAGGAAAGTTTTTGTTTTGTTTTGTTTTAGAAAGATTTTATTTATTTTGAGTTTTACAATTGCCCCCCCCCCCATTCTTGCTTGCCTCCCCCCCCCACAAAAGGCATTCTGTTAGTCTTTACATTGTTTCCATGGTATACATTGATCTCAGTTGAATGTGATGGGAGAGAAATCAGATCCTTAAGGAAGAAAAATAAAGTATGAGAGATAGCAAAATGACATAATAAGATAATGTTTCTCCCCCTAAATTAAAGGTAACAGTCTTTGTTAAAAGTCCATAATTCTTTCTCTGTATACAAACAGTATTCTCCATTATAGATAACCCAAAATTGTCCATAGTTGTTGCACTGATGGAATGAGCAAGCCTTTCAAGTTTGATCATCACCCCCATATTGCTGTTAAGGTATACAATGTTTTTTTCTGTTTCTGTTCATCTCTCTCAGCATCAGTTTATGCAAATCATTCCCTGAATTCCCATCCTTCCTGGTTTCTAATAAAACAATAGTGTTCCATGGCATACATGTATCACAGTTTGTTAAGCCATTCCCCAATTTAAGGACTTCCACTTAATTTCCAATTCTTTGCCAACACAAACAGGGCTATTATGAATATTTTTGTACAAGTGATGTTTTTACCCTTTTCTATAATCTCTTCAGGGTATATACCCAATAGTGGTATTACTGGATCAAAGGGTATGCACATTTTTATTGTCCTTTAGTTGTAATTCCAAATTGCTCTCCAGAAAGGTCGGATGAGTTCACAGCTTCACCAACAATGTATTAGTGCCCCAGATTCCCCACATCCCTTCCAACATTGATCTTTGTCCTTTCTGGTCATATTGGCCAGTCTAAGAGGTGTGAGTGGTGTCTCAGAGATGCTTGCATTTCTCTAATAATTAATGATTTAGAGCAATTTTTCATATGACTATGGATCACTTTAATATCCTCAGATGTAAATTGTCTTTGCATATCCTTTGACCATTTGTGAATTGAGGAATGACTTGTTTTTTTGAAAATTTGACTCAATTCTCTGTATATTTTAGAAATGAGTCTTTTGTCAGAAATACTAGTTCTAAAAATTATTTCCCAATTTACTACATTTCTTTTGATCTCAACAAGGAAAGTTTGAAAGTCCCCTATTTCATTGAATGTCCATCTTTTCCCTTCTTCAATTTTGCTGGGTAGTTGATTCTTAGTTGTAATTCAAGCTCTTTTGTCTTCTGGAATATCAATATTCTGAGCCTTACAAGCCCTTAATGTAGAAGCTGCTAAATCATTTGTAATACTGACTAATTCCACAATATTTGAATTGTTTCTTTCTGATTGCTTGTAATATTTTTTTCTTTCATTTGGGAGTTCTGAAATTTGACTATAATATTCCTGGGACTTATTATTGGGATCTCTTTCAGGAGGTGATCAATGGATTCCCTCAATTTCTATTTTACCCTTTGCTTCTAGGATATCAGGGCAATTTTTCTGCAGAATTTCTTGAAGAATGATGTCTAGACTCTTTTTCTGGTCATGACTTCCAAATAGTCCAATAATCTTTAAATTATCTCTTCTGGATCTGTTTTCCAGGTCAGTTGTTTTTCAAAAGAGATATTTCATACTTTCTTCTAGTTTTTCATTATTGTGATTTTCTTTTATTGTTTATTTCTCACAAAGTTATCAGCTTCTCTTAGCTCCATTCTACATTGAAGGAATTATTTTCTTTAGAGGACGTTTTTATCTTCTTTTCCATCTGACCAATTCTGCATTTTAAGGTATTCTTCTCCTTATTGACCTTTTGGACTACTTTTTCCATTTGACTGAAATTAGTTTTTAAGAGATTTTTTCTTCAGTATTTTTTGTATCTTCTTCACCAAGCTGCTGACTTAGTTTTCATGATTTTCATGGATTGTTCTCATTCCTTTGACCAATTTTTCCTCTACCTTACTTGATTTTCAAAATCTTTTTTTTTTGAGCTTTTCAATAACCTGAGACCAATTCATATTTTTCTTAGAGGCTTTGGATAGAGAAGCTTTGACTTTGTCTTCTTCTGAGTATGTATTTTGATCTTCCATGGTACCAAAATAATTTTCCATGGTCAGATTCTTTTTCTTCTTTTGCTTGCTCATTTCCCCAGCCTATGACCTGATTTTAACCCCTAGTTAAGGTGGGGCTCTGCCTCCAGGGTGGAAGTTGCATTCTCTGAAGCTTTTGTGGGTTTTTGGGACATCCCCCCCAAGGACCTCAATACCTTCAAGGTCTTATGAGAGACTGACTGCTCTCCTGGATTGGATTGCATTCTGGTCTTCAGATGGCCACAAATACTCCCCTGTGCCCTACAACTGTGAGGACGGTCCCCTGCTCCTCTTTGGTAGTATGAGATTCTAGACTCAGCACTGGATCTGAGTATGGACAAAGCAACAGAGTCGTACCTCAGGGACAGAATAGAGGCCTTTGCAGTGTCCCCTGACTCCCTTACTGCCAGTGGACTGAGCACTCTGGAAGCAATTGCCAGTTGGCTTGACAAGCCTACTTCTGGTCAGATTGGGGCTGTGATAGGTTGGACTCCGTGTGGACCTGGGTTCTGCCCTCACTTTGGTGTGGCAGAGTTTTCCTAAATTGTCCTTTGTAATCCCTAGACTGAGAGGTCTAGAAACTGTCCCACTGTTACAGACCTAAGAACTCCCAGGGACCCAGACACCTCATGGGTTGTTCCGGGATGGCTGGAGCTAGTGACTGGTATGGACCAAGCTGAGCTGCATCCAACCCCAGTGGAACGGACCCTTCCTATGGATCTTCCAATTTGTCTTGGGCTGTAAAATTGTTTCACTCAATCTTTCTGTGGGTTCCACTGCTCTAGAATTTGGCTAGACTCATAATTTTACAGCATTTGGAATAATCTTGGAGAGAGCTTCTGGGAATTCCAGCTTCCATTCCACCATCTTGCCTCCACCCCTCCAATGGTATAACTTGTTCTGTTATCATTCACCAGAATTCAGTGCTGATTTGCTTGTTTGCCAAGCCTGGGAAGGTTCTCTGCCATGTCCTGAATATATGTTCCTATAAGACAGCACACTGCTAGGTTTTTATGTATGTATGAAAGTATGAATGATATATATATATATATATATATATATATATATATATATATATATATAATTATACTCTGTATTACTGAAAAACATAATCATGGGCTGTTGCCTAATCATTGGATCATAGATTATTTCTATGAGGAGCCAGTTTTGGCTCTTGATGGTCCAGGTGAATGCCCCTTATCTTTTCATGGAGCATAAGAAACTTCTTCTTCCTCAGAATTTCCTGAATAACATCTCATACTTTCTTTCATATTATGGAGTACACTCTATAATCTCACTATTTTTTCCCATCTAGCCAAATGACTGGTGCTGAAATCTTTATTGGATTGAGAGAAGAATCCTAGAAGCTATAGAGTCTAATCCCCTCATTGTAATGATAAGGAAATCAAGGCAGAGTGTAAGTGACTTGTACAGGGTCACACAAATAGGCACATATTGAACAAAATGTTGACTTTAAGTCCTGAGGTCTATCTCCTACACCAGCTAGCTGCCTTCAGATTTCAAACTGCCTGCACTTCTTTTTTACTCCATATACCTAAGGAGATCAAGCAAAGAAAAAAATGGACTTTCATATATAAGAATATTAATATGAGTATCTCAGTCAATTTTTCTCTCTCCCTCTCCTAGGTGATTGATGAGACACCATCACTTTCTTTGTCTTCCGGTGCAGTATGAAATTTCTTTCTTACTTTGGCTTAAAAAGACCAAGGCCTCCCACTGCATCTGGGTCCATCTCCAGTCAATCTGATCTATATCGTGCCACTGGATTCCAGCAACTCTGGAGGAGAGAGTGAGGCTGGTGATTTTTCATAACTCTGTCTCACTTAAATATAATTCATTGATATCATTGCTCTTCTTTGAGGTCAAAGGACAAACAATAACTTGCCTCCAATTCATTCTTTCAAGTTACCACTCCTCTCAAGAGGCTTCTGGAACTGCTCCCACCTTCACTTGGAAATGGGACTTTTACAGTTCTGTGCTATTACAGGATGGGAACAGTTTCCAAAGGTTTTCAGTAAAGGAACTTCTGTCCATCAACAGATATAGTCTCCAGCCTTCTACTGCATTCTTCATTCCCAAGTGCTCAGAGATCTTTCTTCCCTCCTTATTCTTCTGTGTCACATGTGTATTAGTCTTATATGCTGTTCTGTGAGCCAGTCAATTTATCAGCTAGATTTTAACCTCCCTAAAGTCAAAGAAAGATCAAAGACAATTCTTGCTCTAAAAAAGGAAGAAAACATAAAAGAACAGGCACATTCAAGGTACATACAAAGTATATAGAAAATAGTTGAGAAGGAAAGGATGTAGCCGCTGAGGGTGATTGGAAATGGCCCTATCCAGTTCAGTCTCTAAGCAAAGACAATGTATGTGTCATCAATCAAATAATAAGGTTTTCTATGGACTAGGATCATGGAATAAATAACAAAAGAAAGTCAAGCATTAGAATCATTTTCAGTTTTTTTTCATATACAAATAGATATCATTTACCACAAAGTACTGTCTCATTAGGAGAGGAAACAACTCTTTGGAGATGGAGCATTCCTTGTTTTTGCAGGACATTGATGTTGGTGGTCTAGCTGAAAAACTTTGCATGGACTTCACTATTGTATTCCTAATTGCCTTTTCCCCTATCCTTTAAAAGCTTACTTTCCCATCTCTAATTTCCTTCACTTGAAACAAAAGAACAAATACCAAGACAATAGCCATGACCTATTTTCATGAGACCACATGGTGGTCACAGATATAGTGAGGACCCAAGTCATCTTCCCTTGCAATTTCTTACCAGATATATCTAGTAAGAAGTTAGCTAACAAAAATCAATACAAGAAAAGAGCGAAACCAAGAAAGGGGTAGTGAGGGCTTCTAAAGTGATTTGAAGAGACTTCTAGTTGTGATTCTACAACTTCAGCCAATGGTTAGCAAATCAGAACAAAATGTCCATGTCTTTCCAAGGCCCTTCCATTATGCATCATCATCATTCTCCTATATTATACTTCCCCAGGCCCTCTACCATGTCAGTACTGCATTAGCAGATTCTGCATGATCTAATTCCCTGTTATATCAGAAATATCAGAAGATGTTGAAAACTGTCCTGTAATCAAAATTACTCCTGTTTCAGGTAAGGTTTGGTCCTTCCCTACATAGGGAGAGAATCCTGGGTATCTTTTTTCTGTAAGGAGGGTACTACAACATCCAATTCTGCTACTCCAGTCCAATTCTGAGCATTAGTTATCTCAGGTCTCATCCTTGATCATCATTTTTCACACATGCAATAAGATGACTCAACTTCTGGCCAAACTCTATTGCAGATTACTTCAGTTATTTTACTTTTTCCTGTGTTTACCAACACTATGATTAAAACCTAATGCAAAATCTCACAGAATTTTCTATCCTAGGTTGTCTAGTTAGACATAACAAGAATTGGAATATGACCAGAAATGCTGTCATCTCTATCTGCTATGGAAAAGGAAAATGACATATATTGTGGGGAAAATGAACCACTAATGGACCATTAATGGGGTTGTGGACTGATTAATCATTCTGTAGAGCAATTTGGATTCATGTCCAAAGAGCTATAAAGCCATGCATATACCCTTTGACCTAATAATTACCACCACTAGGTCTGTAAGTCAAAGAGATAAAAAAATGAAAAGGAAAATGACTTATATGTGTACAAAAATATTTATAGCAGCTCTTTTCTGCTAGAAAAGAATTTGGAAATTGAGAAGATGCCCATCAATTGGGACAGTCTGAACAAATTGTGTTATGTGATTATAAGCTAATGCTATTCCTCTATAAGAAATGATGAGCAGATGTTCTCAGAAAAACCTGGAAAGATTTACCTGAGCTGATGCAAAGTTAAATGAACTGTGAACAAAGTAATGGCAATATTGTAAGATGATCGACAAAGAATGACTTAGCTATGCTCAAGAAAAAACAATGTTCCAAGATAACTCTGAGGGACTTATGATGAAAAATGCTATCTATCCACAGAGAAATAACTGTTGGTGTCTGAATTTAGACTGAAGCATACTTTTTTATGTTTCTTGAGGTTTTTTAGGGGTCTATTATTTGCTTTCTCAGTATAACTAATATGGAAATGTTTTGCATAACTACGCATGTATGACCTATATTGAATTGCTTACCTTCTCAAAGAAGAATGGGAATGGAGTAGGAGGATGGGAAAAAATTTGGAATTAAAAGTTTTAAAAAAGAAATGTTAAAATTGTTTTTTACATGTAACATATAAATAATAAAAACTAAAACACCTATATCCTGTTAGGTCAGGACTCTGTGTCTTGAGTTTATTTTGGATATACAGATGATATTTTGTGTTATAACCAGAACAGTAGGACATTGTCCATAATTTCAAGAAATCACCACATGTTTATTAAAAATTTACTGTATGTTCAGTGCTGGGATAGGTGCTGATAAGATACAAAAGAAATTTAAGGTCTAAGAGATTAGAGACTAGTCAAGGAGAAAACAGGTATAATACATATAATATATATAAGACTATTAGCATTTGAGTATAATATATAATTTCTGCCATCAGAGTGCTAGCAGTCTAGTTATCATTTAAAATCAATATTATATTTTCTATGACTTTAATTTACTAATATCTATTAATATCAATATAATTATCATCCATAATATAACCTACTCTTCAGATGCAAAAGTGATTTTCTAAAGTAAAGAGAAACCTTGGAACAATGGATAGAGGGCCAACTTTTCTTGCTGAACCCTAGAATCAAACTCTGCCACAGATATTTGCTAACTATGATCCTAAACATATCACTTAACTTCTCCTGGACTCAATTTCCTTATTTGCAAAGTGAGGGAGTAGAATTTAATAAACTCTAAGTTCCCTTTCTAATTCTAAATCTTAGATTCCATGGTCCCAATCTTCTTTCAGTGCCTTTAGGCAATTCTCTAAGAATAAATTGCAGAGCAGTTATTCTATATTATTTGTCAGTGGAGTGGTTTCCTCAATAGGAGTTTCCTATGATAATGAAATAAGAGGTCTAGGAAAAAACCTCAACTAGGTCTAGGGACAAAAATGATTTCTGATTTTTATTTTTGAGTATTTAGCATAATATTTAATCAAAACATCACCTATCATTTCCTTGTACCCTTCTGAATCAAATGGATAGTTGGTCCCAAATGACCTCTCCTTTAAGAGTCTTTAGGCTACCTTATGTTAGAGATAGGCAGCAGGTTTTGGACATCCTGAAATTTATGACCTCTCTGGGGAGACATGAATAACATACATGGATGTTATGCAACTACAGAATACAGCAACATTGTGCATAACAGCACATAATAGATGATGCTCAAAAACAGCATGTACTACAGCAGTTTTGAGATAAGGGCAGACAATGAGAATGGAAACCATCAGGGAGGGTCTACCTGTTTATCTGTGAACTTCTCTGCCCTTCAAGTGTCTCCGGAGGAAATTCTATTTTGAATTTAGAATGTAGGAAAAAGAAAAACCAACAATATGCCATCTGGCTATAATTCAGTACAAAATTAGCCCACAAACTTTTTATTTAGTCTTTAAGTAGACAATACATTTGCTCTGTTTCCTTTGTTGTTCTTCTATGGCTGTAAGTTCACGTCATGGTGGTGTTCCTGGTTTCTTCCTTATTGGAAATAAACCAAGGAACCATTAATGAATAGATAACAATAGAAAGAGAGATCTACAATATATTGGAAAAAAAGTAGATGATTCTTCTTTAAACTTGAAAAGGCAAACATGATTCTACCATGATGCAGTACTGATGACTTTGAACATGAGCTAGTCTGTATTCGATTTATCTAGCATTGTAGTTAGTCATGCATAGCCTGGTTAAAGCCACCAGAATTAATGACCTTTGCAAATCCCTGACCTTCACCTGATTTTAATATTTGCCCCAGGTTCATTGCTCTGGGTTGTCCATTTTCTTAATAGAGGAACAAGGCTCTCTAGTGCTCCAATTCCACCCCCAATTTGGGTTCCAAAGAACAATTCTATTTTGAGTTCTAATATAAAGTTACTGCTCAGTAATTCTTCAGTTGTGACTGACTTTTCATACTCCATAAGGGTTTTTCTTGGCAAAAATGTTGGAGTGATTTGTCATTTCCTTCTCCAATTCATTTTACAGGTGAGAAAACTGAGGCAAATAGAGTTTAATGAACTACCCAATGTGTCTGAGGTCAGATTTGAACTCAAGATATCACTCAGTCCACTAATGCCATCTAGTTGCTCTCATATAAGAACTCTTCCAATAAAAGTGGAAAACTCTTCCCTTAAAGATGCTTGAGAATATTCACATGAGTCAAATGTTTCTGTTCCCATGCAAAAAAGAGAGTGCTAGGCAATTAAAAATAGCACCATAAAAAACAGATTTGGTCAATGAGAAATAAAAAAGTGCTAGGCAATAAAAATAGCACCATAAAAAACAGAATTGGTCAAATGAGAAAAGAGGTACAAAAGTAAAGAAAATAATTCCTTAAAAATTAGAATTAGGCAAGACTCCATGAGACATCAGGACTCCATGAGACATCAAGAAACAATCCAACAAAGTCAAAAGAATGAAACAATAAACAAAAATGTGAAATACTTCATTGGAATAATGACTGATCTGGAAAATAGAATGAAAAGAGATAATTTAAGATTTATTGAATTACTTGAAAGCCATGATCAAAAAAAAACCCCTAGATATCATATCTCAAGAATTTAACTGGGAAAACAGCTCAGATAACTTTGAGCCAAAAGATAAAATAGGTATTGATAAAAACCCCTTGATCACCTCCTGAAGAAGATCCTAAAATGAAAACTCCCAGGCATATCATAGTTAAAGTCCAGAACTCTCAGTTTAAAAAGAAAATAATTAAAGCATCCAGAAAGAAATCATTTACATTGTATGGAGCTACAGTAAGGATCACATAAGATTTAGCAACTACCACATTAAAGGAGCAGAGAGTTTGAAATATAATCTTCTGGAAGGCAAAAAAGCTGGTATTACAACCAAGAACAACCTACTCAGCCAAACTGAGTTTAATCCTTCAAGAGAAAAAAAAGGTGGCAGCAAGGTAGCACAGTGGATAGAGCACCAGCCTTGGAGTCAGGAGTGCCTGAGTTCAAATGCAGCCTCAGACACTTAATAATTACCTAGCTGTGCAGCCTTGGGCAAGCCACTTAACCCCATTCCCTTTCAAAAACCTGAGAGAGAGAGAGAGAGAGAGAGAGAGAGAGAGAGAGAGAGAGAAGAGAGAGGATATTTGGTGAAACAGAGGACTTTCAACTGTTTTTGATGAAAACACCAGACAATTTTTTTTTCAAATTTAAAACTTAAGAAAAACATAAAAAGGTAAGCCTAAAAGATAAATAATAAAGGACTCAATATGTTAAACTGTTTGCATTCTGTATGGGAAGATGATCATATAATTTCTAAGAAATTCATCATTATTAAAACAGAAGGATTCTATATAGAAAGTATGAGAGTGAATCAAATGTTGATGTAAAATATACTGTAAATGTAGGTAAAATATTTTGTATTTATATACATTCAATTATGTATGAGATAAATATTGTATGTAATGTACCTGCATATATTGTAACACATATAAATTGTATGTATATAAATTTATTAAAATGATGTAATGATGTTCATGTAAGTAAAATGATGCAGTTGTGTGAAATGTGTATATGTAATATACATATAATATATATTGTAACTGATATAAAATTATATAAATGTATGCATGTACAATGTCGTGTAAATGTATGTGTAATGGTATAAAAATGAATAGATGAGAAAGAGGGTTGACCTGGGAATAGGGGAAAGGGATAGATAGAATGAAAAATATTATTCTCACATAAAAGGCATAGAAAGACTTTTTACAGTGAAGGGGAAAATGGTGAGTGGAGACAGGCAATGATGGAAACTCTTTTCAAATTACTTCAAAGAAAGAAAAAATGTGTGTGTGTGTGTATGTGTGAGTGTTTGCACACTCAATTAGTAAAAGAAATATATCTTCCCAAGAACATGAAAAGAGAAAACAAGATTGAGTGAAATTCATAGTAAGTATAACTGTGAATATGAACTCACCTATAAAACAGAAGCAAATAGCAAAATGGAATAGAAATCAGAATCCAACAGTATCTTGTTTACAAGAAACACTCTTTAAACAGAGAGCAAATATATTATATTTCTGCTGTGGTAAAAAAAGGTAGGAATGATAATCATGATCTCAGACAAAGCACACTACATCTTGCTTAAAGGCATTATAAACAATAAAGTAATATCAATACTAAATACATTTGCAACAAATGGCATAGTATACAAATTCTTAAAGAGAAAATTTAATGAATTACAGGAGGAAATAGTAAAGGTAAATAAATATAAAAATAAAATAAAGAAAGAATTTAAAGAGATGTATAGAATCTTTCTTAGAAAAGTTAGATATGATACACCTCTGGAAAAAATGAATGGTAATAGAAAGGAGTATGCCTTTTTCTACCTTAATAAAACTTGTTCATGTATTATGGCATTATAAAAAACCTCACAACCAAATGTGGAAAATTAGAAATATTAAATGTGTCAATTTCAGATCATAATGCAAATAAAAATTAAATTCAACAAAGAGACATAGAAGAATAGATTAAAAATTAATTGGAAACTAAATAAACTAATCCTGAAGAATATAAACAAATCCTAGAAACAAAGACTCATTTCCTTAAACAGAATGAAAACAATGACACATGTTTAAGGGAAAATTTGTATCTCATCAATAAAAGTGAGAAAGAACAGGTCAAAGAAGTGAGCATATAACTAAAAAAAATAAAGAAAAAGACCAAATTTAAAATTCCTATTTAAAAGCAAGAATGGAAATTCTGAAAATCAAAGGAGAGATCAATAAAGCTGAAATTAAAAAAAACCATTGAACTAATTAATAAAACTAGGAGCTGGCTTTATTTTTTAAAATATATACATCATTAGTTAATTAGATTTAAAATATCAAAATAGAAAAGGGTGAGTGAACCACTAATGAAGATGAAATTATTGCAATTATTGAGAGTTATTTTATGCAAATTAAAAGAACTTCGAGATACCACCATTTGATAGATACCTGTCAAATTGACTAATATGACAGAAAAGGGAAATGATAAATGGAGAGATTGTGGGAAAACTGAGACATTGATGCACTGCTGATGAAAATTATGTACTGATCCAACTATTCTGGAAAGCAATGTGGAACTATGCCCAAAAGTCAATAAAACTACGCTTACCACCACTAAGTCAATATCCCAAAGAGATCACAAAAAAGGAAAAAAGACTCACATGTATAAAAATATTCATAGCAACTTTTTTGAGTATCAAAGAATTGGAAATTGAGGGGATGCTCATCAACTATGTGAATATGATGAAATATTATTGCTCTATAAAAATGATGAGCAAGCAGATTTCAGAAAAACCTAGAAAGACTAATATGAACTAATGTTGAGTGAAATGAGTAGAACCAGAACATTGTACATAGTAAGAGCAACATCGTGCAATGAACAACAAATGATAGACTCAGTTCCTCTCAGCAAAAAAGTAATTAAAAGCAATATTAAAAGATGCCATTCACAACCAGAAAAAGAACTATAAAACCTGAATGCAGATCAAAGCATAGTATTTTTACCTTTTTTAATTTTTTTCTTCCTTTATTCTGATTCTTTCATATCATGAGTCATATGCAACTATGTCAACATAATTATATATATATACATATATATATATATACATATACACAAAAATCTATATCAAATTACTTGGTATCATAGAGGGAAGGGTAGGAGGGAGAAAATTTTACAGAAATGAATATTGGAAAATATTTTAAATATAATTGAAAAAATAAATAAAAATTTTAAAATTTAAAAAATGTTTGAAAGTTATTTTGCCCAGTCAGTAAAACTGAAAGTTCAAGTGAAATGGATAAATATTTACATGGATAAATATTTACAAAATATAAAATATTCACAAAAAATAAAACCAGATTAACAGAAAATAAAATAGAATATTAAATACTCTATCTAAGAAAAGGAAATTAGTAAGTCTAATTAAAACTCCCCAGAAGCAGATAAATTTACAAGTGAATTCTACCACATATTTAAGGAACAATTAATCCCAATACTATATGCACTATTGGACATAATAGGCAGAGAAGGAGTCCTATCAAATTTCTTTAATGACATGTACACAGTTTTGATAACTAATCCAGGTAGAGTAAAAGCAGAGAAAGGAAAATACAGAGAAATTTTCTTAATGAATATCAATGAAAAATTTTTAAATAAAATACTAGCAAGGATATTTTATATATTATATATATTTATATCATAAAAATCATACACTGTAGGCTTTATACCAGGAATCCAGGATAGGTTTAATATTGGGGAAACTATCAGTATAATCATATTAATAATAAAACATTAAAAATTACATGATTATTATGCAGAAATTTTTGATAAAATACAACTCTCGTTTCTATTAAAAACATTAGAAAATATAGGAAAAATTCCAGCATTTCTTGAAATGTATTATTTATCTAAAGGGGAATGTGGGTGATTCATTGCATCCAGGCTAGGAGTCAAGAAGACCTAGTTCATAGTTGAGTGACTCTGGACAAATAGGGTTAAGTGACTGGAGGTTAACGCAGTTAGTCAGTTATCTGAGACTGGATTTGAACTTAGGAAGATGAGTTGACCTGACTTTAAGTAAGGTATTCTATCCAATGAACCACCTACCTGTCCTTGCAATCTTGGATTCCAAAGCATCCTTAGAAGTCCTCTTAGTTTGAGATTTACTTAAAGCATGAATCCTCTCTATAAAAATATCAATAGCCTACATTTTATATCATAGCTTTAGATCTAGAAGGGACCTCAGGGGTTCTTCATTTTATAGAAAATTAAATATGGTTTGGAGGATAGAGCACTAGACATAATTAGTAACATTGGGCTCAAACCCCACCATAAGCAGTTATTAGTTGGGAGACACTGGTGCCTCCTTTTTCTTTTTTTTTTCCTTTTTTTTTCAGTTTTCTTATCTATCATATTCCATGACCTCTAAGGTCCATCCCAGTTCTGAATCTATGATCCTGGGAAATCTAAAACTTAAAAGAAGTTAGATGATTTGCCAATGAATGTCAGCAATCCACAATAGAATCTGGATTTGAAATCAGGTCATTCTATGTCTTATACTTCATATTTGCAAAGTATTTTATCATTTATCCCACTTGTTCTGTCATGGGAGGTCCTCAAGTAGACTATGTGACCTATCAAATATGGCATAGGGGAAATTGCCATTCAAATACATCAGACTAAAAGACCCTTGAAGTTCCTTCTAAACCCAAGATTCTACCTTTCCCATTTTACAGATAAAGAAATGGATAGAGATTTTGAACCTGAAAAAAAAACTCATTTACTATGGAACCCTTGCTTGGAATTCAGTGGAACTAAAAGCATATTCATTATTATAGTGATTATTCAAAAATCCTTTGGAATCATTCACCTGTGGCAAGAAAACTCAGATTGTTTCGAGTTATTATATCAAGGATTATCAAAGTTTGGGGGGGGTTCATGACCCAATGTTATTGTTGCTATGATGAATGCATCCATACCAGAAAGGAGATTTGGGTATACATCAGTTATTGTGAATAGAAGTTTCATTCAATTTGGAACACATCTAGGGATGTGCTAGAGTCAGTTCAAATCATAGCCAACTGGCAAATTTCTTTGAAATTAGCACACAGTACAAATAAAGATTGATTTATTGTTGTGTGGATTGTCTAGATATGACCAAGAAGGTGATGGAGAAAATTTTAATGATGCATATTAAATTTAAAAGAGTGCCTAGTACAAAGCCTGATAATGGAAGATACCTAACAAATAATTGCTGAATTATTATCAGTCAATAAGTAAACATTTATTGAGTACTTGCTATGTGCTAAGCATTTTGTTAAAAAAAAATCATAAAACATAGCAAAAATACTAGTTTAGAATTTACCCCATGGGATTACACAATAGATAAACATGGCACTTTTCATAGACTAAACCTTATATTGGGGTTTGCATGTTTCATTTTATTATGTTTTCATTTAATTTATGGAATAAAGCAAGCATTTCCATAACAGTATAATAAAAAAGATGATTGCACATGAATCTGCAAATCTATTATGTACAACTTGCTATTCCTTTCCAGAACTCATTATTTTTTTCATATTCTTTCTCCCCTTCCCTTGAACCTTTCCTTCTCCTCTTACATTTCCCTCTCCCCCCCTTTCCCTCCCCTCCAAGGACAAAGAGTTGAATTCAAGTTAAATTAAATGAGCTTATGCTTGATCTTCCTTGTTCTAGCCTACATGTCTCTCTGCCCTCCTTGCAAATCCCTCTACAACTCTGGCATCAGAACTAATTTAGCTCTAACCTGTAATCTCAGTTCAACACTTGATTCTAGCAAGCAATTCCAGCCATAGGCTGGCAAGATAAAAAGGGTAATGAAACAGTTTCTTACTGTTCCATCCCTATCCTCCAGGAAATGACCTCCTAAGGACAAGGACAGGTATTTCATCAATTCCCTAAATCTGAGCTACCATTACAGACCATGTCCAAGATATAATGTCTTCATTTCTGGGTTGATGAAACATCAGATCAAAAAAAGCAGAAAATTGCATAATAAAGGTTACTTACACTCCCTAAGTGTCTTTCCTTCAGAGTGGGGTAATCTTGAGAGCACAGGGACACAGACCAAAGGAGCATACTCAGAAAATCCAACTGTCTCATTCGTCAGCCTTGATAACCAAGCTTGGATCCTCTTTATCCATCACTAATCACACATAATCTTTCTACAACCACAGATTATGTCATTCAAGTTTACAATAGTTACTAGCAATATTTCCTTCTCTTAAATATTATTTAACTAAAATGACCCTGCACGAAGAAGATATGTGCCAATCACCCATCATCCCTGTTCTTATTTTCTTATCTGCATAGTCCCTCTGCTTTGCCTTTATTGTTATGTTAGCATTTACCAGGGGCACATAGATGGCTCACTGTGGGCCAAAGTAGTCAAAGAATAGTTTAAGGAAGGAACTTATGAAGGCCAAAGGGTCCTTATCAAGGAACAACCAAGGATCTAGATGACTCAGTGAATTGAGTGCTGAGCCTGGATTCAAGAACACTCTTCTTTGTGAGTTCAAATCTGGTCTCAGACACTTACTAGCTGGGTGACCCTGGACTAGTCACTTCACCCTTTTGTCTCAATTTCCTCATCTATAAAATAAGCTAGAGAAGGAAATGGCAAACCACTCCAGTACTTTTGCCAAGAAAACACCAAATGGATTCATGAAGAATTGGACATGAAGAATTGAAAAGACTGAATGACATCAATGGTCAAAAAGATCCAAGTTCAAAGTTTGCTTCAAAATCTTACTGGCTATATAACTCTGGTCAAGTCACTTACCCTCCTCTGTCTCAGTGTCCTTATCTGTAAAGTGGAAATACCAATAGAATCCACTTCATAGTTTTCTGTGAGGATCAAATGAGATAACATATAATAGTGTTTTGCAAACCCTTAAAATCTATATTAGTGTTAACTATTACTATCAGCACAGAGGTCAGCTTTGTGGCTCTCTGGTCTGACCTTGGTTTCCCAGTTTATAGTTAACAGGGTTTATACTTTATCTCCAAGTTCCACAGTGACTGGCTTCCCTATAGTTATCCAGTGGCAGGATATCTTGACTTGTATCTTTGTCCCCAATGTCTAAGTTCCTTATCTTTGACCTCCAGTCTGTTCTCAATAATTGTTACTTCTCCATGTTGACCATATGAGCACAAATTTATTCCCCGTGCCATCCCTCCGTGGGTGTCCTCCTTGGATCTTAGATTTAGTTGGGCCATGGCCAATGATATTTACTTCCCATTTGTCATTTTCTTAATGTAATATCCTCTCAATCCCAGATCTTTAGATTCACATCCTCCCTGCGACATGAATAATCTAAAAGAAGCACTCTCTGGTCTTCCTCTGACGACTAAAACCCAGGTCATTCCATCATTCTGCAGTTCTGGCTAGACTCCCAGTCCTGTTCTTCCTCAGTGTCAGGAAGGTTAAACCCAGATTCAACAAAACACATACAAAATTAGATACTGTAGTTCAGTGAATAGGATGCCAGGCTTGTAGTTCAAACTTCAAGACCTTAAAGATATTTAACAGTTGTATAACATTAACCAAGTCATGCATCCTCTCTCAGACTCAGTGCTTTCATTAGAAAAAATGACCTCTGGGTGACCTCTGAAGTACCTACTAAGATGCTATGATCCTTATTAATTTTAAATCTATGGTCCTATGAAGCCTGTGTATATGTATGTCCCCCACATCAAGGGAGAAATTGAATAATGACCTTGAAGATATAAAGAGAGACTGTCTAGGAGGGGAGCTTGAAGATTCCTATCTTCTTTGAAAATAACCTTCCCCTCCCATCCTCAACCCAAAACAAGACTCATATGGCATGGGATCTGGTATCTTAAAACCTCACTGAGCTGACCTCCACCAGACCTGTTAAATATCTGCATTGGATAGATATCAGGACAATTTGCTTTTCTTTTCAGTTCTTTTTTAACTCCTGACCTCATTATCACTACCTTATCATTCCTGGTAATTTGATATGACTGACTTTGAACTCCATCTTTGTCTGCTTTCTGTTGTATGATGATTCTTCATTCTTTCGATTAGGACTGAATTTGAACTTTTCTCTATTCTACTATTGCCACCATTATTCTATTTCTTCCCTCTCTTTATCTGAATATATTTGACTTTTCACTTTATTTTTGCAAATTGTTACTGGGGCCATTACTCTCTAGGTTTAACCAAGATTGGCCCCAATTGACTCTATCAAGTTGTTATCCAATCCTGCTTTCACCTATGTGTACATAGCTAGATTTCAGTCTCCCTTCTCCCCCCACCCCCACCAACTTCTTTCCTTGGAGAGATGAATGACAATGGTGGTTACTCCCAGTTTACTGTTGGATTTCCATTCTATTCTTAGTTGAACAGAAACGAAGTGAGAAACTTTTGTTATTCTCTCTGGCAGTGTCTCCTTGTAATAAGGTTAAAAATCTACATTTGTATAAAAAAATAAGGGAGAGAGGATATACATTTAGATGAAAAGTTGATGACTAGTAGGATGTGCAAGTCTAGAGATGATTTAGGTTGAAGAGTTTCCACTTTGGTGATCATTATTCATTCCCTTTGTCAAAAGACAGAGGTTGTAAAGTATTCTATAAACTCCAATAGTATATACACTCTTATGCAGTAAGGATTATTTCATTCTTTCTATGGTCAGATCCTGAAACAGTGCCTTTCATACAGACCTATGATAAATGTTTATTTATCTGGCGAATTACTATATATAAAAATAGCAAAGGGAGGACTTTCACTTTGGATTCAAGGGAAATAAGTTTGAATTCTGTCTTTGTTATATATTACCCATGTGACCCTTGAGAAAGTCACTTCACTCCTGGGGCCTCAATTACCCTATCTGAAAATAGAGGAGTTGGATTAAGTAGTCTCTATGACATCCTATAATCTTATCATTCCAAATTTTGCACTTAAGTCCTACTTTGGTAGGTCTGATGCAAAACTCACTCTGGATTGTTAAAAGCTATGCCTAAGGATCACAGTCTCTTGGAGGCTTTGAAGGTTGGTCTAGTGATATGCTGAGTGTCTGTCATTGCAGATTCAGACTCAATAAATGCAGAGGGAGGCATCATCAGATGATTTTTTTTTTGGCCATAGTAACTCTCAGCCACCATGTTATACAATACACATCAATTAACCAGGAATCTTTAGTATGTTAGAGTATTATTTTGTAAGTGTTTAACAAATGGAGTGAGAAACTTCTATTGTTCTCTCTGGTCTTGTCAGATGTCATTCTCAGGAAGTAGTGATTCTTGGGTACTAGACAATTAAATTCATTTTAAAAAAGAATAGAAAATATGTTCCTGTACAAATCTATGCACATTATGTCTAACCCTTAATTCCTCATTAGCCCATAAATACCCTCAAATCCTCTCAGGTACAGACATTCCATTTGTCCTTCAAGATCGAGACCGAGTATGACTAGAAGTCTTCCTCCTTCTTCTCAGCTGGTAAGGATCATATACCATCTGATATCAGAGAATATTCCACTCTTCTTGCATATTTATCAGAATCTATTTTTTTTATATTTTATTGTACAGATGTCATATCCCCTACTAGATTTCAATGTCTTTGAGGGTAGAACTGTGTATTATTTGTCTTAGTAGAACTCAAAGAATCCTACAATTCCCTTCCTTCTAAACCATTTCTTCTTTCTTCTCATCCCTGATCACACATCAAACTACATACTATATATTTACATCATTGATCTGGTTTCTACTTTACTGAGAAAACCAAGACCAACCAAAACAGCAAAGCTTCCTCCTTGTATTTCTTAAAAATTTCATCTCTCTCTCTCTCTCTCTCTCTCTCTCTCTCTCTCTCTCTCTCTCTCTCTCTCTCTCTCTCTCTTCCTTTTCCTGACTTTGCCATTTATTACTAGAATGACTTTGATCAATAGGTTAATCCCATAGGTTTCTATTATCCCATCTGTAAAATTACAGCGATTGAACTAGCTAAACTCCATGCATTCCACTATCACTCCTTACTGTGGTCTGCTTATCTTATTACCTTCTGTTGTTTCCAGGATTTTGCTTTAGAGTATTCATCTCTGTCCACACCTAAGCCTCCCATTCAATTTGTGGAGTCCTTTATGAACAAGGACTATGATTTTTCATCTTTAAAAAGCAACACATT